>NW_024609781.1:5000-305000 GCF_018296145.1 Oncorhynchus tshawytscha
GGGAGGACAGGAGAGGAGGGAGGAGAGGAGAGAAGAGGAGAGGAGGGAGAGGACAGGAGAGGAGGGAGGAGAGGAGAGGAGAGGGGGAGGACAGGAGAGGAGGGGAGGGGAGGGAGGAGAGGAGAGGAGAGGAGAGGGGGGGGGGAGGACAGGAGAGGAGGGAGGAGAGGAGAGGAGAGGAGGAGGACAGGAGAGGAGGGAGGAGAGGAGAGGAGAGGAGGGGACAGAGAGGAGGGAGGACAGGAGAGGAGAGGAGAAGAGAGGAGGGAAGAGGAGAGGAGGGAGGAGAGGAGGGAGGAGAAGAGGGGAGGGAGGAGAGGAGAGGACAGGAGAGGAGGGAGGAGAGGAGTGGAGAGGAGAGGAGGGGACAGGAGAGGAGGGAGGAGAGGAGAGGAGGGGACAAGAGAGGAGGGAGGAGAGGAGAGGAGGGGACAAGAGAGGAGGGAGGAGAGGAGGGGAGGGGAGGGGAGAGGAGAGGAGGGGAGGGGAGGGGAGGGGAGGGAGCAGAGGAGAGGGGGAGGACAGGAGAGGAGGAGGAGAGGGGGGGAGGACAGGAGAGGAGGTAGGAGAGGAGAGGAGAGGAGAGGAGAGGACAGGAGAGGAGGGAGGAGAGGACAGGAGAGGAGGGAGGACAGGAGAGGAGAGGAGAGGAGAGGAGAGGAGAGGAGAGGAGAGGAGAGGAGAGGAGAGGAGGAGAGGAGAGGAGAGGAGGGAGGAGAGGAGAGGGGAGAGGAGGGGAGGGGAGGGAGGGGAGGGAGGAGAGGAGAGGAGAGGGGAGAGGAGGGGAGAGGAGGAGCGGAGAGGAGGAGGGGAGAGGAGGAGCGGAGAGGAGGGGAGGGGAGAGGAGGAGAGGGGAGGGGAGGGGAGAGGAGGAGGAGGAGGGGAGGGGAGGGAGTTGGGGAAAGAGAGAGAAATGTTGGAGAAGAGAGGGAGGAGGATGTTGGGGAAAGAGAGAGAAAGGAGGAGAGAGTGGATGTTGGGGAGAGAAAGAGAGAAAGGAGAAGAGAGGGAGGGAGGATGTTGGGGAAAGAGAGAGCGAGGGAGAGAGGATGTTGGGGGAAAGAGATGGAGAGAGAAAGGAGAAGAGAGGGAGGGGGGATGTTGGAAAGGAGAGAAAGGAGAAGAGAGGGAGGGAGGATGTTGGGGAAAGAGAGAGAGAGGGGATGGGAGACAGGGAAAGAGAGAGAAAGGAGAAGAGAGGGAGGGAGGATGTTGGGGAAAGAGAGGGAGGGAGGATGTTGGGGAAAGAGAGAAAGGTGGAGGAGGATGTTGGGGAAAGAGAGGGAGGGAGAGAGGATGTTGGGGAAAAGAGAGAGAGAAAGAGAGGAGAGAGGATGTTGGGGAAGAGAAAGGAGCAGAGAGGGAGAGAGGATGTTGGGGAAAGAGAGAAAGGAGGATGAGGGGGGAAAGAGAGGGAGGGAGGATGTTGGGGAAAGAGAGAGAAAGGAGGAGGAGGGAGATGGGGAGAGAGAGAGAGAGAGAGAGGATGTTGGGGAGAAGAGCGAGGGAGAGAGGATGTTGGGGAGAGAGAGCGAGGGAGGTGGATGTTGGGGAAAGAGAGAGAAAGGAGAAGAGAGGGAGAGAGGATGTTGGGGAAAGAGATGGAGAGAGAAAGGAGAAGAGAGGGAGGGAGGATGTTGGGGAAAGAGAGAGAAAGGAGAGAGATGTTGGGGAAAGGGAGGAGGATGTTGGGGAGAGAGAGAGAAAGAGGGAGGAGAGAGGATGTTGGGGAGAGAGAGCGAGGGAGAGAGGATGGGGGGAGAGAGAGCGAGGGAGAGAGGATGTTGGGGAGAGAGAGAGAGGGAGGGGATGTTGGGGAGAGAGAGAGGAGAGGATGTTGGGGAGAGAGAGAGGAGGAGGATGTTGGGGAGAGAGAGAGAGAGGGAGAGAGAGAGCGAGGGAGAGAGGATGTTGGGGAAAGAGATGGAGAGAGAAAGGAGAAGAGAGAGGAGGGAGGATGGTGGGGAAAGAGAGAGCGAGGGAGAGAGGATGTTGGGGAAAGAGAGAGCGAGGGAGGAGAGGATGTTGGGGAAAGAGAGAGAGAGAGAGAGGATGTTGGGGAAAGAGATGGAGAGAGAAAGGAGAAGAGAGGGAGGGAGGATGGTGGGGAAGGAGAGAGCGAGGGAGGGAGGATGGTGGGGAAGGAGAGAGCGAGGGAGGGAGGATGGTGGGCTCCTAATGTGGCCGACCCACTGAATGGAACTCAGACAGGCTCCATCATCTCCTAATGTGACCGACCCACTGAATGGTACTCAGACAGGCTCCATCATCTCCTAATGTGACCGACCCACTGAATGGTACTCAGACAGGCTCCTAATGTGACCGACCCACTGAATGGTACTCAGACAGGCTCCATCATCTCCTAATGTGACCGACCCACTGAATGGTACTCAGACAGGCTCCTAATGTGACCGACCCATTGAATGGTACTCAGACAGGCTCCATCATCTCCTAATGTGACCGACCCACTGAATGGTACTCAGACAGGCTCCATCATCTCCTAATGTGACCGACCCACTGAATGGTACTCAGACAGGCTCCTTCATCTCCAAATGTGACCGACCCACTGAATGGTACTCAGACAGGCTCCTAATGTGACCGACCCACTGAATGGTACTCAGACAGGCTCCATCATCTCCTAATGTGACCGACCCACTGAATGGTACTCAGACAGGCTCCATCATCTCCTAATGTGACCGACCCACTGAATGGTACTCAGACAGGCTCCATCATCTCCTAATGTGACCGACCCACTGAATGGTACTCAGACAGGCTCCTAATGTGACCGACCCACTGAATGGTACTCAGACAGGCTCCATCATCTCCTAATGTGACCGACCCACTGAATGGTACTTAGACAGGCTCCTAATGTGACCTACCCACTGGATGGTACTCAGACAGGCTCCATCATCTCCTAATGTGACCGACCCACTGAATGGTACTCAGACAGGCTCCATCATCTCCTAATGTGACCGACCCACTGAATGGTACTCAGACAGGCTCCATCATCTCCAAATGTGACCGACCCACTGAATGGTACTCAGACAGGCTCCTAATGTGACCGACCCACTGAATGGCACTCAGACAGGCTCCATCATCTCCTAATGTGACCGACCCACTGAATGGTACTCAGACAGGCTCCATCATCTCCTCATGTGGCCGACCCACTGAATGGTACTCAGACAGGCTCCATCATCTCCTAATGTGACCGACCCACTGAATGGTACTCAGACAGGCTCCATCATCTCCTAATGTGACCGACCCACTGAATGGTACTCAGACAGGCTCCGAATGTGACCGACCCACTGAATGGTACTCAGACAGGCTCCATCATCTCCTAATGTGACCGACCCACTGAATGGTACTCAGACAGGCTCCTAATGTGACCGACCCACTGAATGGTACTCAGACAGGCTCCATCATCTCCTCATGTGGCCGACCCACTGAATGGTACTCAGACAGGCTCCATCATCTCCTAATGTGACCGACCCACTGAATGGTACTCAGACAGGCTCCATCATCTCCTAATGTGACCGACCCACTGAATGGTACTCAGACAGGCTCCGAATGTGACCGACCCACTGAATGGTACTCAGACAGGCTCCATCATCTCCTAATGTGACCGACCCACTGAATGGTACTCAGACAGGCTCCTAATGTGACCGACCCACTGAATGGTACTCAGACAGGCTGCTTATGAGGTTTCAGCGTTGTTGTGGACAAACAGAGTCATATCCCTGGACTTAGTCAATATTTTATTGTATTACAGCCTGAGTTCCATTCTTGGCCATGTTCTGTTGTAATCTCCACCCGGCACAGCCAGAAGAGGACTGGCCCACCCCTCATAGCCTGGTTCCTCTCTAGGTTTATAATCTCCACCCCTCATAGCCTGGTTCCTCTCTAGGTTTATAATCTCCACCCGGCACAGCCAGAAGAGGACTGGCCACCCCTCATAGCCTGGTTCCTCTTTAGGTTTATAATCTCCACCCGGCACAGCCAGAAGAGGACTGGCCACCCCTCATAGCCTGGTTCCTCTTTAGGTTTATAATCTCCACCCGGCACAGCCAGAAGAGGACTGGCCACCCCTCATAACCCCTCAAAAACTCATAGTTTTTCCTAGCAACTGTGCTTCTACAGCTGCATTGCTTGCTGTTTGGGGTTTTAGGCTGGGATTCTGTATAGCAGTTTGTGACATCGGCTGATGTAAAAAGGACTTTATAAATGATTGATTGAATTCAAAATGACAAATGTAAAACTAAAATGTCCTGGATGGGTGGGAGCAGGATGGCAGGATGTGACTGTAGACAGGCAGCATGTGATTGGAGCCAGGCAGGATATGATGGTAGACAGGCAGGATGTGACTGTAGACAGGCAGGATGTGACTGTAGACAGGCAGGATGTGACTGTAGACAGGCAGGATGTGACTGTAGACAGGCAGGTTGTGACTGTAGACAGGCAGGTTGTGACTGTAGACAGGCAGGTTGTGACTGTAGACAGGCAGGTTGTGACTGTAGATAGGCAGGATGTGATCGTAGACAGGCAGGATGTGACGGTAGACAGGCAGGATGTGACTGTAGACAGGCACACTGAATGATAGACAGGCATGATGTGGCTGTAGACAGGCAGGATGTGACTGTAGACAGGTAGGATGTGACTGTAGACAGGCAGGATGTGACTGTAGACAGGCAGGATGTGACTGTAGACAGGCAGGATGTGACTGTAGACAGGCAGGATGTGACTGTAGACAGGCAGGATGTGACTATAGACAGGCACACTGAATGATAGACAGGCATGATGTGGCTGTAGACAGGCAGGATGTGACTGTAGACAGGCAGGATGTGACTGTAGACAGGCACATGACTGTAGACAGGCAGGATGTGACTGTAGACAGGCAGGATGTGACTGTAGACAGGCAGGATGTGACTGTAGACAGGCAGGATGTGACTGTAGACAGGCAGGTGTGACTGTAGACAGGCAGGATGTGACTGTAGACAGGCAGGATGTGACTGTAGACAGGCAGGATGTGACTGTAGACAGGCAGGATGTGACTGTAGACAGGCAGGATGTGACTGTAGACAGGCAGGATGTGACTGTAGACAGGCAGGATGTGACTGTAGACAGGCATGATGTGGCTGTAGACAGGCAGGATGTGACTGTAGACAGGCAGGATGTGACTGTAGACAGGCAGGATGTGACTGTAGACAGGCAGGATGTGACTGTCAGACAGGCAGGATGTGACTGTAGACAGGCAGGATGTGACTGTAGACAGGCAGGATGTGACTGTAGACAGGCACACTGAATGATAGACAGGCATGATGTGGCTGTAGACAGGCAGGATGTGACTGTAGACAGGCAGGATGTGATGTAGACAGACACACTGAATGTTCTAGACAGGCAGGATGTGACTGTAGGCAGGCAGGATGTGACTGTAGACAGGCAGGGATGTGGCTGTAGACAGGCAGGATGTGACTGTAGACAGGCAGGATGTGACTGTAGACAGACACACTGAATGGTTCTCAGACAGGCAGGATGTGACTGTAGACAGGCAGGATGTGACTGTAGACAGGCAGGATGTGACTGTAGACAGGCAGGATGTGGCTGTAGACAGGCAGGATGTGGCTGTAGACAGGCAGGATGTGGCTGTAGACAGGCAGGATGTGACTGTAGACAGGCAGGATGTGACTGTGGACAGGTAGGATGTGACTGTAGACATGCATGATGTGGCTGTAGACAGGCAGGATGTGACTGTAGACAGGCAGGATGTGGCTGTAGACAGGCAGGATGTTGCTGTAGACAGGCAGGATGTGACTGTAGACAGGCAGGATGTGACTGTAGACAGACACACTGAATGGTTCTCAGACAGGCATGATGTGACTGTAGACAGGCAGGATGTGACTGTAGACAGGCAGGATGTGACTGTAGACAGACACACTGAATGGTTCTAGACAGGCAGGATGTGACTGTAGACAGGCAGGATGTGACTGTAGCAGGCAGGATGTGACTGTAGACAGGCACTGTAGACAGGCAGGATGTGCTGTAGACAGGCAGGATGGTGCTGTAGACAGGCAGGATGTGGCTGTAGACAGGCAGGATGTGACTGTAGACAGACACACTGAATGGTTCTCAGACAGGCAGGATGTGACTGTAGACAGGCAGGATGTGACTGTAGACAGGCAGGATTTGACTGTAGACAGACACACTGAATGGTTCTCAGACAGGCAGGATGTGACTGTAGACAGGCAGGATGTGAGTGTAGACAGGCAGGATGTGACTGTAGACAGGCATGATGTGACTGTAGGCAGGCAGGATGTGACTGTAGACAGGCAGGATGTGACTGTAGACAGGCAGGATGTGGCTGTAGACAGGCAGGATGTGACTGTAGACAGGCAGGATGTGACTGTAGACAGGCACACTGAATGATAGACAGGCATGATGTCGCTGTAGACAGGCAGGATGTGACTGTAGACAGGCAGGATGTGACTGTAGACAGGCAGGATGTGACTGTAGACAGGCAGGATGTGACTGTAGACAGGCAGGATGTGACTGTAGACAGGCAGGATGTGACTATAGACAGGCACACTGAATGACAGACACACTGAATGGCTGTAGACAGGCAGGATGTGACTGTAGACAGGCAGTTTGTGACTGTAGACAGGCAGGATGTGACTGTAGACAGGCAGGAGACTGTAGACAGGCAGGATGTGACTATAGACAGGCACACTGAATGATAGACAGGCAGGATGTGGCTGTAGACAGGCAGGATGTGACTGTAGACAGGCAGGATGTGACTGTAGACAGGCAGGATGTGACTGTAGACAGGCAGGATGTGACTGTAGACAGGCAGGATGTGACTGTAGACAGGCAGGATGTCAGACAGGCAGGATGTGACTGAGACAGGCAGGATGTGACTGTAGACAGACACACTGAATGTTCTCAGACAGGCAGGATGTGACTGTAGACAGGCAGGATGTGACTGTAGACAGGCAGGATGTGACTGTAGACAGGCAGGATGTGACTAGACAGGCAGGATGTGACTGTAGACAGGCAGGATGTGACTATAGACAGGCATGGACAGGCATGATGTGTAGACAGGCAGGATGTGACTGTAGACAGGCACTGAATGGTTCTGTAGACAGACACACTGAATGGTTCTCAGACAGGCAGGATGTGACTGTAGACAGGCAGGATGTGACTGTAGACAGGCAGGAGAGATAGGCAGGATGTGACTGTAGACAGGCAGGATGTGACTGTAGACAGGCAGGATGTGACTGTAGACAGGCACACTGAATGATCAGACAGGCATGATGTGACTGTAGACAGGCAGGATGTGACTGTAGACAGGTAGACAGGATGTGACTGTAGACAGGCAGGATGTGACTGTAGACAGGTAGGATGTGACTGTAGACAGGCAGGATGTGACTGTAGACAGGCAGGATGTGACTGTAGACAGGCAGGATGTGACTATAGACAGGCACACTGAATGATAGACAGGCATGATGTGGCTGTAGACAGGCAGGATGTGACTGTAGACAGGCAGTTTGTGACTGTAGACAGGCAGGATGTGACTGTAGACAGGCAGGATGTGACTGTAGACAGGCAGGATGTGACTATAGACAGGCACACTGAATGATAGACAGGCATGATGTGGCTGTAGACAGGCAGGATGTGACTGTAGACAGGCAGGATGTGACTGTAGACAGGCAGGATGTGACTGTAGACAGGCAGGTTGTGACTGTAGACAGGCAGGTTGTGACTGTAGACAGGCAGGATGTGATCGTAGACAGGCAGGATGTGACTGTAGACAGGCAGGATGTGACTGTAGACAGGCACACTGAATGATAGACAGGCATGATGTGGCTGTAGACAGGCAGGATGTGACTGTAGACAGGTAGGATGTGACTCTAGACAGGCAGGATGTGACTGTAGACAGGCAGGATGTGACTGTAGACAGGCAGGATGTGACTATAGACAGGCACACTGAATGATAGACAGGCATGATGTGGCTGTAGACAGGTAGGATGTGACTGTAGACAGGCAGGATGTGACTGTAGACAGGTAGGATGTGACTGTAGACAGGCAGGATGTGACTATAGACACGCAGGATGTGACTGTAGACAGGCACACTGAATGATAGACAGGCATGATGTGGCTGTAGACAGGCAGTATGTGACGGTAGACAGGCAGGATGTGATTGTAGACAGACACACTGAATGGTTCTCAGACAGGCAGGATGTGACTGTAGACAGGCAGGATGTGACTGTAGACAGGCAGGATGTGACTGTAGACAGGCAGGATGTGACTGTAGACAGACACACTGAATGGTTCTCAGACAGGCAGGATGTGACTGCAGACAGGCAGGATGTGACTGTAGACAGGCAGGATGTGACTGTAGACAGGCACACTGAATGATAGACAGGCATGATGTGGCTGTAGACAGGCAGTATGTGACGGTAGACAGGCAGGATGTGATTGTAGACAGACACATTGAATGGTTCTCAGACAGGCAGGATGTGACTGTAGACAGGCAGGATGTGACTGTAGACAGGCAGGATGTGACTGTAGACAGGCAGGATGTGACTGTAGACAGACACACTGAATGGTTCTCAGACAGGCAGTATGTGACTGTAGACAGGCAGGATGTGACTGTAGACAGGCACACTGAATGATAGACAGGCAGGATGTGACTGTAGACAGGCAGGATGTGACTGTAGACAGGCAGGATGTGGCTGTAGACAGGCAGGATGTGGCTGTAGACAGGCAGGATGTGGCTGTAGACAGGCAGGATGTGACTGTAGACAGACACACTGAATGGTTCTCAGACAGGAAGGATGTGACTGTAGACAGGCAGGATGTGACTGTAGACAGGCAGGATGTGACTGTAGACAGACACACTGAATGGTTCTCAGACAGGCAGGATGTGACTGTAGACAGGCAGGATGTGACTGTAGACAGGCAGGATGACTGTAGACAGGCAGGACTGTAGACAGGCAGGATGTGGCTGTAGACAGGCAGGATGTGGCTGTAGACAGGCAGGCAGGATGTGACTGTAGACAGACACACTGAATGGTTCTCAGACAGGCAGGATGTGACTGTAGACAGGCAGGATGTGACTGTAGACAGGCAGGATGTGACTGTAGACAGACACACTGAATGGTTCTCAGACAGGCAGGATGTGACTGTAGACAGGCAGGATGTGACTGTAGACAGGCAGGATGTGACTGTAGACAGGCAGGATGTGGCTGTAGACAGGCAGGATGTGCCTGTAGACAGGCAGGATGTGACACACTGAATGGTTCTCAGACAGGCAGGATGTGACAGACACACAATGGTTCTCAGACAGGCAGGATGTGACTGTAGACAGGCAGGATGTGACTGTAGACAGGCAGGATGTGACTGTAGACAGGCAGGATGTGACTGTGGACAGGCAGGATGTGACTGTAGACATGCATGATGATGTGAGGCTGTAGACAGGCAGGATGTGACTGTAGACAGGCAGGATGTGACTGTAGACAGGCAGGATGTGACTGTAGACAGGCAGTGATGTGACTGTGACTGTAGACAGACAGGATGTGACTGTAGACAGGCAGGATGTGACTGTAGACAGACACACTGAATGGTTCTCAGACTGGCAGGATGTGACTGTAGACAGACTGAATCATTGTTCAATGTGAGGAGGGAGACAGACCTTCCACCGGAGACTCACATTGAAGTGGAGTGTTTCACAGCCCCCTCCTCTCCTCCCACCCCACGGCTGTTTGTTCATTTCTGCCTAGCGTCTCCTTGGCGATGGTGGATTGTGAGACTGGATGTCTGAGCTCACCTTCCAACCAATCAATGAGCAGAGCAGCAGGGTAACCATCGTTGCCTGTCTGCCTGTCTAATGCAGCTCCTGAGAGGGGGGAACACCTCACCAGCCTGAGACAGGACTCACTGCAGCTGCAGAGTGGAACAGTGTCCTGCTCTGACTCCGCATAACCAGCACAGGGCCAGCTGCAGAGTGGAACAGTGTCCTGCTCTGACTCCGCATAACCAGCACAGGGCCAGCTGCAGAGTGGAACAGTGTCCTGCTCTGACTCCACATAACCAGCACAGGGCCAGCTGCAGAGTGGAACAGTGTCCTGCTCTGACTCCACATAACCAGCACAGGGCCAGCTGCAGATTGGAACAGTGTCCTGCTCTGACTCCACATAACCAGCACAGGGCCAGCTGCAGAGTGGAACAGTGTCCTGCTCTGACTCCACATAACCAGCACAGGGCCAGCTGCAGAGTGGAACAGTGTCCTGCTCTGACTCCGCATAACCAGCACAGGGCCAGCTGCAGAGTGGAACAGTGTCCTGCTCTGACTCCGCATAGCCAGAACAGGGCCAGCTGCAGAGTGGAACAGTGTCCTGCTCTGACTCCACATAACCAGCACAGGGCCAGCTGCAGAGTGGAACAGTGTCCTACTCTGACTCTGCATAACCAGCACAGGGCCAGCTGCAGAGTGGAACAGTGTCCTGCTCTGACTCCGCATAACCAGCACAGGGCCAGCTGCAGAGTGGAACGGTGTCTTGCTCTGACTCCGCATAACCAGCACAGGGCCAGCTGCAGAGTGGAACGGTGTCCTGCTCTGACTCCACATAACCAGCACAGGGCCAGCTGCAGAGTGGAACGGTGTCCTGCTCTGACTCCACATAACCAGCACAGGGCCAGCTGCAGAGTGGAACGGTGTCCTGCTCTGACTCCACATAACCAGCACAGGGCCAGCTGCAGAGTGGAACAGTGTCCTGCTCTGACTCCACATAACCAGCACAGGGCCAGCTGCAGAGTGGAACAGTGTCCTGCTCTGACTCCACATAACCAGCACAGGGCCAGCTGCAGAGTGGAACAGTGTCCTGCTCTGACTCCACATAACCAGCACAGGGCCAGCTGCAGAGTGGAACAGTGTCCTGCTCTGACTCTTCATAAGCAGCACAGGGCAGCCAGGACCTGCTTCAGAACACACGACAGGTCAGAGAGCAGCTTTACCTGCCCAGCCCAAGGCCCTGAATCATGGACGACACATCATGTTCTCCCACACAGTTCCAAACCCCAGAGAATCCACCCTCAACTTATATTAGTCTTCTGGGAGAGAGATGTAACTTAGCAGGGGCCAGCGTTTTGGGCATCGCCAGACCTCAGGATTAGAGCCCAGTACAAGGCTGGTTGTCTGAGCAGAGACTCCATCTGTCCCTGTGCTGAGGAGCCTGGCCAGGAGAGGGGAGAAGAGTCAGCCAGCCCCGAGTCCTCCCTGAGACCATATAGCAGCCATATGCCCCAGTCAGTCAGTCTCTGGCCAAACCGCCCTCCTTCCATCCAATTGATCCTTAAGGCTCAGCCCTGGGCTACAGTACAGCAGGCAGCCTGACAGCCCCAGACCTCCAGGTCCAATCAGAAGGCAGCCTGACAGTCCCAGACCTCCAGGTCCAATCAGAAGGCAGCCTGACAGGCCCAGACCTCCAGGTCCAATCAGAAGGCAGCCTGACAGCCCCAGAACTCCAGGTCCAATCAGAAGGCAGCCTGACAGCCCCAGACCTCCAGGTGAACCCACCTCATCCTCATGTAGCTACTCTGATCTGAGCCCAGCCCAGATGGGTCTGCCTGGCTCCAAGATGGTACTTCCTTTCTGTCCTGGTGTTGCTGTGGGGCAATTCTGGAGCATGCCTGGCTGCCAGCCAGCCTCGGCGACCTTCTCCTGCTGCCAGCTAGCCTCGGAGACCTTCTCCTGCTGCCAGCCAGCCGCGGGCGACCTTCTCCTGCTGCCAGCCAGCCGCGGGCGACCTTCTCCTGCTGCCAGCCAGCCGCGGACGACCTTCTCCTGCTGCCAGCCAACAGCGGGCGACCTTCTCCTGCTGCCAGCCAGCCGCGGGACCTTCTCCTGCTGCCAGCCAGCCACGGGCTACCTTCTCCTGCTGCCAGCCAGCCACGGGCGACCTTCTCCTGCTGCCAGCCAGCCACGGGCGACCTTATCCTGCTGCCAGCCAGCCACGGGCGACCTTCTCCTGCTGCCAGCCAGCCACGGGCGACCTTCTCCTGCTGCCAGCCAGCCACGGGCGACCTTCTCCTGCTGCCAGCCAGCCACGGGCGACCTTCTCCTGCTGCCAGCCAGCCACGGGCGACCTTCTCCTGCTGCCAGCCAGCCACGGGCGACCTTCTCCTGCTGCCAGCCAGCCACGGGCGACCTTCTCCTGCTGCCAGCCAGCCACGGGCGACCTTCTCCTGCTGCCAGCCAGCCACGGGCGACCTTCTCCTGCTGCCAGCCAGCCACGGGCGACCTTCTCCTGCTGCCAGCCAGCCACGGGCGACCTTCTCCTGCTGCCAGCCAGCCTTGGCGACCTCCTCCTGCTGCAAGCCAGCCTCCGTGACCTTCTCCTGCTTCAAGCCAGCCTCTGTGACCTTCGCCTGCTTCAAGCCAGCCTCCGTGACCTTCTCCTGCTGCCAGCCAGCCTCCGTGACCTTTTCCTGCTTCAAGCCAGCCTCTGTGACCTTCTCCTGCTTCAAGCCAGCCTCCGTGACCTTCTCCTGCTGCTAGCCAGCCTCCGTGACCTTCTCTTGCTGCCAGCTAGCCCCGGCGACCTTCTCCTGCTGCAAGCCAGCCTGCTGCTGCCAGCCAGCCTCGTGACCTCCTGCTGCCAGCCAGCCTCAGTGACCTCCTGCTGCCAGCCAGCCTCGGTGACCTTCTCCTGCTGCAAGCCAGCCTCAGTGACCTTCTCCTGCTGCCAGCCAGCTTCGGTGACCTTCTCCTGCTGCAAGCCAGCCTCCTGCTGCCAGCCAGCCTCCCTACCAGCCTCGGTGACCTTATCCTGCTGCCAGCCAGCCTCGGTGACCTTCTCCTGCTTCCAGCCAGCCTCCTGCTGCCAGCCTCGTGACCTACTCCTGCCGCAGGCCAGACTCCGTGACCTTCTCCTGCTGCAAGCCAGCCTCTGTGACCTCCTCCTGCTGCAAGCCAGCCTCTGTGACCTTCTTCTGCTGCTAGAAAGCCTCTGTGACCTTCTCCTGCTGCAAGCCAGCCTCGGTGACCTTCTCCTGCTGCAAGCCAGCCTCCTGCTGCCAGCCAGCCTCGGTGACCTTCTCCTGCTGCCAGCCAGCCAGCCTCGGTGACCTTCTCCTGCTGCCAGCCAGCCAGCCTCGGTGACCTTCTCCTGCTGCCAGCCAGCCTACCTCGGTGACCTTCTCTTGCTGCCAGCCAGCCAGCCTCTGTGACCTTCTCCTGCTGCCAGCCAGCCTCTGCGACCTTGTCCAGCTGCCAGCCAGCCTCTGCGACTTTCTCTGGCTGCCAGCCAACCTCGGCGACCCTCTCCTGCTGCCAGCCAGCCTCTGTGACCTCCTGCTGCAAACCAGCCTCCTGCTGCCAGCCAGCCTCGGTGACCTCCTGCTGCCAGCCAGCCTCAGTGACCTCCTGCTGCCAGCCAGCCTCGGTGACCTCCTCCTGCTGCCAGCCAGCCTCGGTGACCTTCTCCTGCTGCCAGCCAGCCTCGATGACATTCTCCTGCTGCAAGCCAGCCTCCTGCTGCCAGCCAGCCTCCTGCTGCCAGCCTCGGTGACCTTATCCTGCTGCCAGCCAGCCTCGGTGACCTTCTCCTGCTTCCAGCCAGCCTCCTGCTGCCAGCCTCGTGACCTACTCCTGCTGCAGGCCAAACTCCGTGACCTTCTCCTGCTGCAAGCCAGCCTCCGTGACCTCCTCCTGCTGCAAGCCAGCCTCCGTGACCTTCTCCTGCTTCAAGCCAGCCTCTGTGACCTTCTCCTGCTTCAAGCCAGCCTCCGTGACCTTCTCCTGCTGCCAGCTAGCCTCGCCGACCTTCTCCTGCTGCCAGCCAGCCGGTGACGTTGGCCTGCTACATACATCAGGTATTTATAAATTGACACAGATTAGCCCAGAAGGGCGCTGCATCATACGTGGGTGACGACATGTTTCCTGTTGCCTTGCTTATATAGTTGAAGGGTGATCCTGGCTAATGGTACCACACTACAGAATGAAGACTGAACTACAGACAGACAGGCGCTGGAGCTCGTCTCTGTGGGTGCCCACACACCCCAATACAGTCACTTGTTGGCAACATGTCACATGGCAGGTCATTGACCAGGCTGAGACAAGGTCCTGTATTATCCCTGTCTGGCTGGAGGGCCTCTCCCCTCTGACAGAGACGCACAGCCTGTCCCCTCTGACAGAGACGCACAGCCTGTCCCCTCTGACAGAGACGCACAGCCTCTCCCCTCTGACAGAGACGCACAGCCTCTCCCCTCTGACAGAGACGCACAGCCCTCCCCTCTGACAGAGACGCACAGCCTCTCCCCTCTGACAGAGACGCACAGCCTGTCCCCTCTGACAGAGACGCACAGCCTGTCCCCTCTGACAGAGACGCACAGCCTCCCCTCTGACAGAGACGCACAGCCTGTCCCCTCTGACAGAGACGCACAGCCTCTCCCCTCTGACAGAGACGCACAGCCTCTCCCCTCTGACAGAGACGCACAGCCTGTCCCCTCTGACAGAGACGCACAGCCTGTCCCCTCTGACAGAGACGCACAGCCTGTCCCCTCTGACAGAGACGCACAGCCTCTCCCCTCTGACAGAGACGCACAGCCTCTCCCCTCTGACAGAGACGCACAGCCTCTCCCCTCTGACAGAGACGCACAGCCTCTCCCCTCTGACAGAGACGCACAGCCTCTCCCCTCTGACAGAGACGCACAGCCTCTCCCTCTGACAGAGACGCACAGCCTCTCCCAGCCTCTCTGACAGAGACGCACAGCCTCTCCCCTCTAGCAGAGACGCACAGCCTCTCCCCTCTGAGCAGAGACGCACAGCCTCTCCCCTCTGACAGAGACGCACAGCCTCTCCCCTCTAGCAGAGACGCACAGCCTGTCCCCTCTGACAGAGACGCACAGCCTCTCCCCTCTGACAGAGACGCACAGCCTCTCCCCTCTGACAGAGACGCACAGCCTCTCCCCTCTGACAGAGACGCACAGCCTCTCCCCTCTGACAGAGACGCACAGCCTCTCCCCTCTGACAGAGACGCACAGCCTCTCCCCTCTGACAGAGACGCACAGCCTCTCCCCTCTGACAGAGACGCACAGCCCTCCCCTCTGACAGAGACGCACAGCCTCTCCCCTCTGACAGAGACGCACAGCCAGCTGACAGAGACGCACAGCCCCTCTGACAGAGACGCACAGCCTGTCCCCTCTGACAGAGACGCACAGCCTCTCCCCTCTGACAG
The DNA here is from genome assembly GCF_018296145.1 of Oncorhynchus tshawytscha. Classification (NCBI taxonomy): domain Eukaryota; kingdom Metazoa; phylum Chordata; class Actinopteri; order Salmoniformes; family Salmonidae; genus Oncorhynchus; species Oncorhynchus tshawytscha. The sequence continues at coordinate 20,231 of NW_024609781.1, forward strand.
AGACGCACAGCCTGTCCCCTCTGACAGAGACGCACAGCCTGTCCCCTCTGACAGAGACGCACAGCCTGTCCCCTCTGACAGAGACGCACAGCCTCTCCTCTGACAGAGACGCACAGCCTCTCCCCTCTAGCAGACGCACAGCCTCTCCCCTCTAGCAGAGACGCACAGCCTCTCCCCTCTGACAGAGACGCACAGCCTCTCCCCTCTGACAGAGACGCACAGCCTCTCCCCTCTGACAGAGACGCACAGCCTCTCCCCTCTGACAGAGACGCACAGCCTCTCCCCTCTCCTCCCCTGACAGAGACGCACAGCCTGTCCCCTCTGACAGAGACGCACAGCCTCTCCCCTCTGACAGAGACGCACAGCCTCTCCCCTCTGACAGAGACGCACAGCCTCTCCCCTCTGACAGAGACGCACAGCCTCTCCCCTCTGACAGAGACGCACAGCCTCTCCCTCTGACAGAGACGCACAGCCTCTCCCTCTGACAGAGACGCACAGCCTCTCCCCTCTGACAGAGACGCACAGCCTGTCCCCTCTGACAGAGACGCACAGCCTGTCCCCTCTGACAGAGACGACAGCTGTCTCCTCTGACAGAGACGCACAGCCCCCTCTGACAGAGACGCACAGCCTGTCCCCTCTGACAGAGACGCACAGCCTGTCCCCTCTGACAGAGACGCACAGCCTCTCCCCTCTGACAGAGACGCACAGCCTCTCCTCTGACAGAGACGCACAGCCTGTCCCCTCTGACAGAGACGCACAGCCTGTCCCCTCTGACAGAGACGCACAGCCTCTCCCCTCTGACAGAGACGCACAGCCTCTCCCCTCTGACAGAGACGCACAGCCTCTCCCCTCTGACAGAGACGCACAGCCTCTCCCCTCTGACAGAGACGCACAGCCTCTCCCCTCTGACAGAGACGCACAGCCTCTCCCCTCTGACAGAGACGCACAGCCTCCCCTCTGACAGAGACGCACAGCCTCTCCCCTCTGACAGAGACGCACAGCCTCTCCCCTCTGACAGAGACGCACAGCCTCTCCCCTCTGACAGAGACGCACAGCCTGTCCCCTCTGACAGAGACGCACAGCCTGTCCCCTCTGACAGAGACGCACAGCCTCTCCCCTCTGACAGAGACGCACAGCCTGTCCCCTCTGACAGAGACGCACAGCCTGTCCCCTCTGACAGAGACGCACAGCCTCTCCCCTCTGACAGAGACGCACAGCCTCTCCCCTCTGACAGAGACGCACAGCCTCTCCCCTCTGACAGAGACGCACAGCCTCTCCCCTCTGAGCAGAGACGCACAGCCTCTCCCCTCTGACAGAGACGCACAGCCTCTCCCCTCTGACAGAGACGCACAGCCTCTCCCCTCTGACAGAGACGCACAGCCTCTGACAGAGACGCACAGCCTCTCCCCTCTGACAGAGACGCACAGCCTCTCCCCTCTGACAGAGACGCACAGCCTGTCCCCTCTGACAGAGACGCACAGCCTCTCCCCTCTGACAGAGACGCACAGCCTCTCCCCTGACAGAGACCCCTCCTCTGACAGAGAGCACAGCCGCACAGTCCCCTCTGACAGAGACGCACAGCCTCTCCCCTCTGACAGAGACGCACAGCCTCTCCCCTCTGACAGAGACGCACAGCCTCTCCCCTCTGACAGAGACGCACAGCCTGTCCCCTCTGACAGAGACGCACAGCCTCTCCCCTCTGACAGAGACGCACAGCCTGTCCCCTCTGACAGAGACGCACAGCCTCTCCCCTCTGACAGAGACGCACAGCCTCTCCCCTCTGACAGAGACGCACAGCCTCTCCCCTCTGACAGAGACGCACAGCCTGTCCCCTCTGACAGAGACGCACAGCCTCTCCCCTCTGACAGAGACGCACAGCCTCTCCCCTCTGACAGAGACGCACAGCCTGTCCCCTCTGACAGAGACGCACAGCCTGTCCCCTCTGACAGAGACGCACAGCCTCTCCCCTCTGACAGAGACGCACAGCCTCTCTCCCCTCTGACAGAGACGCACAGCCTCTCCCCTCTAGCAGACGCACAGCCTCTCCCCTCTAGCAGAGACGTACAGCCTCTCCCCTCTGACAGAGACGCACAGCCTCTCCCCTCTGACAGAGACGCACAGCCCTCCCCTCTGACAGAGACGCACAGCCTCTCCCCTCTGACAGAGACGCACAGCCTGTCCCCTCTGACAGAGACGCACAGCCTCTCCCCTCTGACAGAGACGCACAGCCTGTCCCCTCTGACAGAGACGCACAGCCTCTCCCCTCTGACAGAGACGCACAGCCTCTCCCCTCTAGCAGAGACGCACAGCCTCTCCCCTCTAGCAGAGACGCACAGCCTCTCCCCTCTAGCAGAGACGCACAGCCTCTCCCCTCTAGCAGAGACGCACAGCCTCTCCCCTCTAGCAGAGACGCACAGCCTCTCCCCTCTAGCAGAGACGCACAACCTCTCCACTCTTGCAGAGACCCAGCCTCTCGGCTCGTGCCCCGGGACGTGCCACAGTGCTAATTGGCAGAGGGCAAGACTCTGCTAGCCAGCATCTGTCGGGCCTGAGGATATGATGTTTTTACAAAACCAGGAGAGATGAGGTGATGTGGCGGCTTGGCAGACAGGAAGAAACTCGTTCACTTGTCTCATTTCAGGTGTGAAACAAACAAAGTCAGCTTCAACAAAAAAATAAAAATCCCAGCTGGGGTTCAGACGGCATCCCTAGCCGCGTCCTCAGAGCATGAGCAGACCAGCTGGGGTCCAGACGGCATCCCAAGCCTCGTCCTCAGAGCATGAGTAGACCAGCTGGGGTCCAGATGGCATCCCAAGCCTCGTCCTCAGAGCATGAGCAGACCAGCTGGGGTCCAGACGGCATCCCAAGCCGTGTCCTCAGAGCATGAGTAGACCAGCTGGGGTCCAGACGGCATCCCAAGCCTCGTCCTCAGAGCATGAGCAGACCAGCTGGGGTCCAGACGGCATCCCAAGCCGTGTCCTCAGAGCATGAGCAGACCAGCTGGGGTCCAGACGGCATCCCAAGCCTCGTCCTCAGAGCATGAGCAGACCAGCTGGGGTCCAGACGGCATCCCAAGCCTCGTCCTCAGAGCATGAGCAGACCAGCTGGGGTCCAGACGGCATCCCAAGCCTCGTCCTCAGAGCATGAGCAGACCAGCTGGGGTCCAGACGGCATCCCAAGCCTCGTCCTCAGAGCATGAGCAGACCAGCTGGGGTCCAGACGGCATCCCAAGCCTCGTCCTCAGAGCATGAGCAGACCAGCTGGGGTCCAGACGGCATCCCAAGCCGTGTCCTCAGAGCATGAGCAGACCAGCTGGGGTCCAGACGGCATCCCAAGCCTCGTCCTCAGAGCATGAGCAGACCAGCTGGGGTCCAGACGGCATCCCAAGCCGTGTCCTCAGAGCATGAGCAGACCAGCTGGGGTCCAGACGGCATCCCAAGCCTCGTCCTCAGAGCATGAGTAGACCAGCTGGGGTCCAGACGGCATCCCAAGCCTCGTCCTCAGAGCTGGCTGGAGAGTTAAACGGACATGTCCAATCTCTCCCTATCCAAGCCTGCTGGCCCCATTTGTGTCAAGATGTCCACCATTTACATGTAAAAGGGAAAGTTCAGCACCAGGGTGGTTCAAGGTGCCTTGCTTCAGGATCAAATCTAAAGGGGAAAGTTCAGCACCAGGGTGGTTCAAGGTGCCTTGCTTCAGGATCAAATCTAAAGGGGAAAGTTCAGCACCAGGGTGGTTCAAGGTGCCTTGCTTCAGGATCAAATCTAAAGGGGAAAGTTCAGCACCAGGGTGGTTCAAGGTGCCTTGCTTCAGGATCAAATCTAAAGGGGAAAGTTCAGCACCAGGGTGGTTCAAGGTGCCTTGCTTCAGGATCAAATCTAAAGGGGAAAGTTCAGCACCAGGGTGGTTCAAGGTGCCTTGCTTCAGGATCAAATCTAAAGGGGAAAGTTCAGCACCAGGGTGGTTCAAGATGCCTTGCTTCAGGATCAAATCTAAAGGGCAAAGTTCAGCACCAGGGTGGTCTCAGGGTCAAATCTACACACATTGTCTCCTGACCCCTCCTGTCTCAGCCTCCAGTATTTATGCTGCAGTAGTTTATGTGTCGGGGGGCTAGGGTCAGTTTGTTATATCTGGAGTACTTCTCCTGTCTTATCCTGTGTGAATTTTAGTATGCTCTCTCTAATTATCTCGGAGGACCTGAGCCCTAGAACCATGCCTCAGGACTACGTGATGACTCCTTGCTGTACCCAGTCCACCTGGCCGTGCTGCTGCTCCAGATTCAACTGTTCTGCCTGCGGCTATGGAACCCTGACCTGTTCACCGGACGTGCTACCCGTCCCAGACCTGCTGTTTTCGCCTCTCTAGAGACAGCAGGAGCGGTAGAGATACTCCTAATGATCGGCTATGAAAAGCCAACTGACATTTACTCCTGAGGTGCTGACTTATTATTATTATCTGACCCTGTTGGTCATTAGTGAACATTTGAACATCTTGGCCATGTTCTGTTATAATCTCCACCTGGCACAGCCAGAAGAGGACTGGCCACCCCTCATAGCCTGGTTCCTCTCTAGGTTTATAATCTCCACCCCTCATAACCTGGTTCCTCTCTAGGTTTATAATCTCCACCCCTCATAACAGGGTTCCTCTCTAGGTTTATAATCTCCACCCGGCCCAGCCAGAAGAGGACTGGCCACCTCTCATAGCCTGGTTCCTCTCTAGGTTTCTTCCTAGGTTCCTGCCTTTCTAGGGAGTTTTTCCAGGCCACCGTGCTTCTACACCTGCATTGCTTGCTGTTTAGTGTTTCAGGCTGGGTTTCTGTACAGCACTTTGAGATATCAGCTGATGTAAGAAGGGCTATTTAAATGAATTTGATTTGAAGTGTGATGTGTATTCTAGTGCAAATGCACATGTGACATGTTGTCAGGTTGATGTGGTCAGGTTGATGTGGTCAGGATGATGTGACATGTGGTCAGGTTGATGTGGTCAGGATGATGTGGTCAGGATGATGTGACATGTGGTCAGGTTGATGTGGTCAGGATGATGTGGTCAGGATGATGTGACATGTGGTCAGGTTGATGTGGTCAGGTTGATGTGACGTGGTCAGGTTGATGTGGTCAGGATGATGTGACATGTGGTCAGGTTGATGTGGTCAGGTTGATGTGACATGTGATCAGGTTAATGTGGTCAGGGTGATGTGACATGTGGTCAGGTTAATGTGGTCAGGTTGATGTGACATGTGGTCAGGTTAATGTGGTCAGGTTGATGTGACATGTGGTCAGGATGATGTGGTCAGGATGATGTGGTCAGGATGATGTGACATGTGGTCAGGTTGATGTGGTCAGCATGATGTGACATGTGGTCAGGTTAATGTGGTCAGGTTGATGTGACATGTGGTCAGGTTGATGTGGTCAGGTGGATGTGACATGTGGTCAGGTTGATGTGGTCAGGTTGATGTGGTCAGGTTGATGTGGTCAGGATGAAGTGGGAGGATGATGTGGACAGGGTGATGTGGTCAGGTTAATGAGGTCAGGTTGATGTGACATGTGGTCAGGTTGATGTGGTCAGGATGATGTGACATGTGGTCAGGTTGATGTGGTCAGGTTGATGTGACATGTGGTCAGGTTAATGTGGTCAGGGTGATGTGACATGTGGTCAGGTTGATGTGGTCAGGATGATGTGGTCAGGATGATGTGACATGTGGTCAGGTTGATGTGGTCAGGTTGATGTGACATGTGGTCAGGTTAATGTGGTGAGGTTGATGTGACATGTGGTCAGGTTGATGTGGTCAGGTTGAAGTGGTCAGGTTGATGTGGTCAGGATGATGTGGTCAGGATGATGTGGTCAGGATGATGTGACAGGTGGTCAGGTTGATGTGGTCAGGTTGATGTGACATGTGGTCAGGTTAATGTGGTCAGGTTGATGTGGGTGATGTGGTCAGGGTGATGTGGTCAAGGGAGGTGCTCAGGGTGATGTGGTCAGGGTGATGTGGTCAGGGTGATGTGGTCAAGGGAGGTGCTCAGGGTGATGTGGTCAGGGTGATGTGGTCAGGGTGATGTGCAAAGGGTGATATGGTCAGGTCGATGTGGTAAGGATGATGTGACATGTGGTCAGGTTGATGTGGTCAGCATGATGTGACATGTGGTCAGGTTAATGTGGTCAGGTTGATGTGACATGTGGTCAGGTTGATGTGGTCAGGTGGATGTGACATGTGGTCAGGTTGATGTGGTCAGGTTGATGTGGTCAGGTTGATGTGGTCAGGATGAAGTGGTGAGGATGATGTGGACAGGGTGATGTGGTCAGGTTAATGAGGTCAGGTTGATGTGACATGTGGTCAGGTTGATGTGGTCAGGATGATGTGGTCAGGATGATGTGACATGTGGTCAGGTTGATGTGGTCAGGTTGATGTGACATGTGGTCAGGTTAATGTGGTGAGGTTGATGTGACATGTGGTCAGGTTGATGTGGTCAGGTTGAAGTGGTCAGGTTGATGTGGTCAGATGATGATGTGGTCAGGATGATGTGGTCAGGATGATGTGGTCAGGATGATGTGACAGGTGGTCAGGTTGATGTGGTCAGGTTGATGTGACATGTGGTCAGGTTAATGTGGTCAGGTTGATGTGGGTGATGTGGTCAGGGTGATGTGGTCAAGGGGAGGTGCTCAGGGTGATGTGGTCAGGGTGATGTGGTCAGGGTGATGTGGTCAAGGGGAGGTGCTCAGGGTGATGTGGTCAGGGTGATGTGGTCAGGGTGATGTGCAAAGGGTGATATGGTCAGGTCGATGTGGTAAGGATGATGTGACATGTGGTCAGGTTGATGTGGTCAGCATGATGTGACATGTGGTCAGGTTAATGTGGTCAGGTTGATGTGACATGTGGTCAGGTTGATGTGGTCAGGTGGATGTGACATGTGGTCAGGTTGATGTGACATGTGGTCAGGTTGATGTGGTCAGGTTGATGTGGTCAGGATGAAGTGGTGAGGATGATGTGGACAGGGTGATGTGGTCAGGTTAATGAGGTCAGGTTGATGTGACATGTGGTCAGGTTGATGTGGTCAGGATGATGTGACATGTGGTCAGGTTGATGTGGTCAGGTTGATGTGACATGTGGTCAGGTTAATGTGGTCAGGGTGATGTGACATGTGGTCAGGTTAATGTGGTCAGGTTGATGTGACATGTGGTCAGGTTAATGTGGTCAGGTTGATGTGACATGTGGTCAGGTTGATGTGGTCAGGATGATGTGGTCAGGATGATGTGACATGTGGTCAGGTTGATATGGTCAGGTGGATGTGACATGTGGTCGGGTTGATGTGGTCAGGTTGATGTGACATGTGGTCAGGTGGATGTGGTCAGGTGGATGTGACATGTGGTCAGGTTGATGTGACATGTGGTCGGGTTGATGTGGTCAGGTTAATGTGGTCAGGTTAATGTGGTCAGGTTGATGTGGTCAGGTTAATGTGGTCAGGTTGGTTTGGCCAGGTTGATATGGTCAGAATGATGTGGTCAGGTTGATGTGACATGTGGTCAGGTTGATGTGACATGTGGTCGAGGTTGATGTGACATGTGGTCGAGGTTGAGGTGGTCAGGTTGATGTGACAAGTGGTCGAGGTTGATGTGGTCGAAGTTGATCTGACAAGTGGTCAGGTTGATGTGACACGTGGTCAGGTTGATATGGTCAGGTGGATGTGACATGTGGTCGGGTTGATGTGGTCAGGTGATGTGGTCAGGTTGATGTGGTCAGGTTGATGTGGTCATGTGGTCAGGTTGATGTGATATGTGGTCGAGGTTGATGTGGTCAGGTTGATGTGACAAGTGGTCAGGTTGATGTGACAAGTGGTCGAGGTTGATGTGGTCAGGTTGATGTGACAAGTGGTCAGGTTGATGTGAAATGTGGTCAGGTTGATATGGTCAGGTGGATGTGACATGTGGTCGGGTTGATGTGGTCAGGGTGATGTGACATGTGGTCAGGTTGACGTGGTCAGGTAGATGTGACATGTGGTCAGGTTGATGTGGTCAGGTTGATGTGACATGTGGTCATGTGGTTGATGTGGTCGGGTTGATGTGGTCAGGTTGATGTGGTCGGGTTGATGTGGTCAGGATGATGTGGTCAGGATGATGTGGTCAGGATGATGTGACATGTGGTCAGGTTGATGTGGTCAGGTTGATGTGACATGTGGTCAGGTTAATGTGGTCAGGTTGATGTGACATGTGGTCAGGTTAATGTGGTCAGGTTGATGTGGGTGATGTGGTCAGGGTGATGTGGTCAGGGGATGTGCTCAGGTGATGTGGTCAGGGTGATGTGGTCAGGTGATGTGCAAAGGGTGATGTGGTCAGGTCGATGTGGTCAGCATGATGTGACATGTGGTCAGGTTAATGTGGTCAGGTTGATGTGACATGTGGTCAGGTTAATGTGACATGTGGTCAGGTTGATGTGGTCAGGTTTATGTGGTCAGGTGATGTGACATGTGGTCAGGTTGATGTGGTCAGGTTGATGTGGTCAGGATGATGTGGTCAGGATGATGTGACATGTGGTCAGGTTAATGTGGTCAGGTTGATGTGACATGTGGTCAGGTTGATGTGACATGTGGTCAGGTTAATGTGGTCAGGTTGATGTGACATGTGGTCAGGTTAATGTGACATGTGGTCAGGTTAATGTGGTCATGGGTTGATGTGGTCAGGTGATGTGACATGTGGTCAGGTTGATGTGGTCAGGTAGATGTGACATGTGGTCAGGTTGATGTGGTCAGGTTGATGTGACATGTGGTTAATGTGGTTGATGTGGTCATGTGGTCAGGTTGATGTGGTCAGGTTGATGTGGTCAGGATGATGTGGTCAGGATGATGTGGTCAGGATGATGTGACAGGTGGTCAGGTTGATGTGGTCAGGTTGATGTGACATGTGGTCAGGTTAATGTGGTCAGGTTGATGTGACATGTGGTCAGGTTAATGTGGTCAGGTTGATGTGGGTGATGTGGTCAGGGTGATGTGGTCAGGGGAGGTGGTCAGGGTGATGTGGTCAGGTGATGTGGTCAGGGTGATGTGCAAGGTTGGTGATGTGGTCAGGTCGATGTGGTCAGGATGATGTGACATGTGGTCAGGTTGATGTGGTCAGCATGATGTGACATGTGGTCAGGTTAATGTGGTCAGGTTGATGTGACATGTGGTCAGGTTAATGTGACATGTGGTCAGTTGTTGATGTGGTCAGGTTTATGTGGTCAGGTGATGTGACATGTGGTCAGGTTGATGTGGTCAGGTTGATGTGGTGATGATGTGGTCAGGTTGATGTGGTCATGTTAATGTGGTCAGGTTGATGTGGTCAGGTTGATGTGACATGTGGTCAGGTTAATGTGACATGTGGTCAGGTTAATGTGGTCAGGTTGATGTGGGTGATGTGGTCAGGGTGATGTGCTCACGGTGATGTGGTCAGGTCGATGTGGTAAGGATGATGTGACATGTGGTCAGGTTGATGTGGTCAGCATGATGTGACATGTGGTCAGGTTAATGTGGTCAGGTTGATGTGACATGTGTTCAGATTCATGGGGTCAGGTTGATGTGACAAGTGGTCGGGTTGATGTGGTCAGGTTGATGTGACAAGTGGTCGAGGTTGATGTGGTCAGGTTGATGTGGTCAGGTTGATGTGGTCAGGTTGATGTGGTCAGGTTGATGTGTGTGGTCAGGTTGATGTGGTCAGTTGTGTGACATGTGGTCAGGTTGATGTGACATGTGGTCAGGTTGATGTGGTCAGGTGGATGTGACATGTGGTCAGGTTGATGTGGTCAGGATGATGTGACATGTGGTCAGGTTGATGTGGTCAGGTTGGTGTGGTCAGGTTGATGTTGTCAGGATGTGGTCAGGATGATGTGGACAGGGTGATGTGGTCAGGTTAATGTGGTCAGGTTGATGTGGTCATGTGGTCAGGTTGATGTGGTCAGGATGATGTGACATGTGGTCAGGTTGATGTGGTCAGGTTGATGTGACATGTGGTCAGGTTAATGTGTCATGATGTGACATGTGGTCAGGTTAATGTGGTCAGGTTGATGTGACATGTGGTCAGGTTCATGTGGTCAGGTTGATGTGACATGTGGTCAGGTTGATGTGGTCAGTTGATGATGTGGTCAGATGATGTGACATGTGGTCAGGTTGATGTGGTCAGGTGATGTGACATGTGGTCAGGTTAATGTGGTCAGGTTGATGTGGTCAGGTTGATGTGGTCATGATGGTCAGGTGATGTAGTCAGGTTGATGTGACATGTGGTCAGGTTGATGTGACATGTGGTCAGGTCGATGTGGTGTGATGTGGTCAGGGTGATGTGGTCAGGGTGATGTGGTCAGGTTGATGTGGTCAGGTTGATGACATGTGGTCAGGTTGATGTGACATGTGGTCAGGTTGATGTGACATGTGGTCAGGTTGATGTGACATGTGGTCAGGTTGATGTGGTCAGGTGGATGTGACATGTGGTCGGGTTGATGTGGTCAGGTTGATGTGACATGTGGTCAGGTTGATGTAGTCATGTTGGTGTGGTCAGGTTGGTGTGGTCAGGTTGGTGTGGTCAGGTTGATGTAGTCAGGTGATGTAGTCAGGTTGATGTGACATGTGGTCAGGTTGATGTGACATGTGGTCAGGTGGATGTGGTCAGGTCGATGTGGTCAGGTGATGTGGTCAGGTGATGTGGTCAGGTGATGTGGTCAGGGTGATGTGGTCAGGTTGATGTGGTCAGGTTGATGTGGTCAGGTTGATGTGGTCATGTGGTCAGGTTGATGTGACATGTGGTCAGGTTGATGTGGTCAGGTCGATGTGACATGTGGTCAGGTTGATGTGACATGTGGTCAGGTTGATGTGACATGTGGTCAGGTTGATGTGGTCAGGTTGATGTGGTCATGTTCATGTGGTCAGGTTGATGTGTTCAGGTTGATATGACATGTTGTCAGGTTGATGTGGTCAGGTTGATGTGGTCATTTTGGTGTGGTCAGGTTGGTGTGGTCAGGTTGGTGTGGTCAGGTTGGTGTGACATGTGGTCAGGTTGTTGTGACATGTGGTCGAGGTTGATGTGGTTAGGTGATGGTGACATGTGGTCAGGTGATGTGGTCAGGTTGATGTGGTCAGGTGGATGTGGTCATGTTCATGTGGTCAGGTTTATGTGGTCAGGTGGATGTGGTCATGGTCATGTGGTCAGAATGATGTGGTCAGGTTGAAGTGACATGTGGTCAGGTTGATGTGACATGTGGTCGAGGTTGATGTGACATGTGGTCGAGGTTGATGTGACATGTGGTCGAGGTTGATGTGACATGTGGTCAGGTTGATGTGACATGTGGTCGAGGTTGATGTGGTCAGGTTGATGTGGTCATGTTAATGTGGTCAGGTTGATGTGGTCAGGTTGATATGACATGTGGTCAGGTTATGTGGTCAGGTTGATGTGGTCATGTTGGTGTGGTCAGGTTGGTCTGGTCAGGTTGGTGTGGTCAGGTTGGTGTGACATGTGAGGTGGACATGTGGTCGAGGTTGATGTGGTCAGGTCGATGTGACATGTGGTCAGGTTGATGTGGTCAGGTTGATGTGGTCAGGTGGATGTGGTCAGGTGGATGTGGTCATGTTCATGTGGTCATGTTCATGTGGTCAGGTGGATGTGGTCATGTTCATGTGGTCAGGTTGATGTGGTCAGAATGATGTGGTCAGGTTGAGGTGACATGTGGTCAGGTTGATGTGACATGTGGTCGAGGTTGATGTGACATGTGGTCGAGGTTGATGTGACATGTGGTCGAGGTTGATGTGACATGTGGTCGAGGTTGATGTGACATGTGGTCGAGGTTGATGTGGTCAGTTTGATGTGACATGTGGTCAGGTTGTTGTGGTCAGGTTGATGTGGTCAGATTGATGTGGTCAGGTTGATGTGGTCAGGTTGATGTAGTCAGGTCGATGTAGTCAGGTTGATGTGACATGTGGTCAGGTTGATGTGACATGTGGTCAGGTCGATGTGGTCAGGGTGATGTGGTCAGGTGATGTGGTCACGGTGATGTGGTCAGGTTGATGTGGTCAGGTTGATGTGGTCATGTGGTCAGGTTGATGTGACATGTGGTCAGGTTGATGTGACATGTGGTCAGGTTGATGTGACATGTGGTCAGGTCGATGTGACATGTGGTCAGGTCGATGTGGTCAGGTCGATGTGGTCAGGTGATGTGGTCAGGTGATGTGGTCAGGGTGATGTGGTCAGGTGATGTGGTCAGGTGATGTGGTCAGGTTGATGTGTCAGGTTGATGTGGTCATGTGGTCAGGTTGATGTGACATGTGGTCAGGTTGATGTGACATGTGGTCAGGTTGATGTGACATGTGGTCGAGGTTGATGTGGTCAGGTTGATGTGGTCAGGTTGATGTGACCTGTGGTCAGGTCGATGTGACATGTTGTCAGGTTGATGTGACATCTGGTCAGGTCGATGTGACATGTGGTCAGGTCGATGTGACATCTGGTCAGGTCGATGTGGTCAGGGTGATGTGGTCAGGTTGATGTGGTCAGGTGATGTGGTCAGGGTGATGTGACATGTGGTCAGGTTGATGTGGTCAGGTTGATGTGACATGTGGTCAGGTTGATGTGGTCAGGTTGATGTGACATGTGGTCAGGTTGATGTGGTCAGGTTGATGTGACATGTGGTCAGGTTGATGTGGTTGATGTGGTCAGGTTGATGTGACATGTGGTCAGGTTGATGTGACATGTGGTCAGGTTGATGTGGTCAGGTTGATGTGACATGTGGTCAGGTTGATGTGACATGTGGTCAGGGTGTTGTGGTCAGGTGATGTGGTCAGGGAAATGTGGTCAGGTTGATGTGACATGTGGTCAGGTTGATGTGGTCAGGTTGATGTGATATGTGGTCGAGGTTGATGTGGTCAGGTTGATGTGACATGTGGTCAGGTTGATGTGGTCAGGTTGATGTGACAAGTGGTCGAGGTTGATGTGGTCAGGTCGATGTGACATGTGGTCAGGTTGATGTGGTCAGGTTGATGTGGTCAGGTGGATGTGGTCAGGTGGATGTGGTCATGTTCATGTGGTCATGTTCATGTGGTCAGGTGGATGTGGTCATGTTCATGTGGTCAGGTTGATGTGGTCAGAATGATGTGGTCAGGTTGAAGTGACATGTGGTCAGGTTGATGTGACATGTGGTCGAGGTGATGATGTGACATGTGGTCGAGGTTGATGTGACATGTGGTCGAGGTTGATGTGGTCAGGTTAATGTGACAAGTGGTCGAGGTGATGTGGTCAGTTTGATGTGACATGTGGTCAGGTTGATGTGGTCAGGTTGATGTGGTCAGGTTGATGTGGTCAGGTTGATGTGGTCAGGTTGATGTAGTCAGGTTGATGTAGTCAGGTTGATGTAGTCAGGTCGATGTAGTCAGGTTGATGTGACATGTGGTCAGGTTGATGTGACATGTGGTCGAGGTTGATGTGACATGTGGTCGAGGTTGATGTGACATGTGGTCGAGGTTGATGTGACATGTGGTCGAGGTTGATGTGGTCAGTTTGATGTGACATGTGGTCAGGTTGATGTGGTCAGGTTGATGTGGTCAGATTGATGTGGTCAGGTTGATGTGGTCAGGTTGATGTAGTCAGGTCGATGTAGTCAGGTTGATGTGACATGTGGTCAGGTCGATGATGTGACATGTGGTCAGGTCGATGTGGTCAGGTGATGTGGTCAGGTGATGTGGTCAGGTGATGGTCAGGTGATGTGGTCAGGTTGATGTGGTCAGGTTGATGTGGTCATGTGGTCAGGTTGATGTGACATGTGGTCAGGTTGATGTGACATGTGGTCAGGTTGATGTGACATGTGGTCAGGTCGATGTGACATGTGGTCAGGTCGATGTGGTCAGGTCGATGTGGTCAGGTGATGTGGTCAGGGTGATGTGGTCAGGGTGATGTGGTCAGGGTGATGTGGTCAGGGTGATGTGGTCAGGTTGATGTGGTCAGGTTGATGTGTCATGTGGTCAGGTTGATGTGACATGTGGTCAGGTTGATGTGACATGTGGTCAGGTTGATGTGACATGTGGTCGAGGTTGATGTGGTCAGGTTGATGTGGTCAGGTCGATGTGGTCAGGGTGATGTGGTCAGGGTGATGTGGTCAGGGTGATGTGGTCAGGGTGATGTGGTCAGGGTGATGTGGTCAGGTTGATGGTCAGGTTGATGATGTCATGTGGTCAGGTTGATGTGACATGTGGTCAGGTTGATGTGACATGTGGTCAGGTTGATGTGGTCATGTGGTCGAGGTTGATGTGGTCAGGGTTGATGTGGTCAGGTTGATGTGGTCATGTGGTCAGGTTGATGTGACATCTGGTCAGGTCGATGTGACATGTGGTCAGGTCGATGTGACATCTGGTCAGGTCGATGTGGTCAGGGTGATGTGGTCAGGTTGATGTGGTCAGGTGATGTGGTCAGGTGATGTGACATGTGGTCAGGTTGATGTGGTCAGGTTGATGTGACATGTGGTCAGGTTGATGTGGTCAGGTTGATGTGACATGTGGTCAGGTTGATGTGGTCAGGTTGATGTGACATGTGGTCAGGTTGATGTGGTCAGGTTGATGTGACATGTGGTCGAGGTTGATGTGACATGTGGTCAGGTTGATGTGGTCAGGTTGATGTGACATGTGGTCAGGTTGATGTGACATGTGGTCAGGTGTTGTGGTCAGGTGATGTGGTCAGGGAAATGTGGTCAGGTTGATGTGACATGTGGTCAGGTTGATGTGGTCAGGTTGATGTGATATGTGGTCGAGGTTGATGTGGTCAGGTTGATGTGACATGTGGTCAGGTTGATGTGGTCAGGTTGATGTGACAAGTGGTCGAGGTTGATGTGGTCAGGTCGATGTGACATGTGGTCAGGTTGATGTGGTCAGGTTGATGTGGTCAGGTGGATGTGGTCAGGTGGATGTGGTCATGTTCATGTGGTCATGTTCATGTGGTCAGGTGGATGTGGTCATGTTCATGTGGTCAGGTTGATGTGGTCAGAATGATGTGGTCAAGTTGAAGTGACATGTGGTCAGGTTGATGTGACATGTGGTCGAGGTTGATGTGACATGTGGTCGAGGTTGATGTGACATGTGGTCGAGGTTGATGTGGTCAGGTTAATGTGACAAGTGGTCGAGGTTGATGTGGTCAGTTTGATGTGACATGTGGTCAGGTTGATGTGGTCAGGTTGATGTGGTCAGATTGATGTGGTCAGGTTGATGTGGTCAGGTTGATGTAGTCAGGTTGATGTAGTCAGGTTGATGTAGTCAGGTCGATGTAGTCAGGTTGATGTGACATGTGGTCAGGTTGATGTGACATGTGGTCGAGGTTGATGTGACATGTGGTCGAGGTTGATGTGACATGTGGTCGAGGTTGATGTGACATGTGGTCGAGGTTGATGTGGTCAGTTTGATGTGACATGTGGTCAGGTTGATGTGGTCAGGTTGATGTGGTCAGATTGATGTGGTCAGGTTGATGTGGTCATGATGGTCAGGTCGATGTAGTCAGGTTGATGTGACATGTGGTCAGGTTGATGTGACATGTGGTCAGGTCGATGTGGTCAGGTCGATGTGGTCAGGTGATGTGGTCAGGGTGATGTGGTCAGGTGATGTGGTCAGGTTGATGTGGTCAGGTTGATGTGGTCATGTGGTCAGGTTGATGTGACATGTGGTCAGGTTGATGTGACATGTGGTCAGGTTGATGTGACATGTGGTCAGGTCGATGTGACATGTGGTCAGGTCGATGTGGTCAGGTCGATGTGGTCAGGGTGATGTGGTCAGGGTGATGTGGCCAGGGTGATGTGGTCAGGTGATGTGGTCAGGGTGATGTGGTCAGGTTGATGTGTTCAGGTTGATGTGGTCATGTGGTCAGGTTGATGTGACATGTGGTCAGGTTGATGTGACATGTGGTCAGGTTGATGTGACATGTGGTCGAGGTTGATGTGGTCAGGTTGATGTAGTCAGGTCGATGTAGTCAGGTTGATGTGACATGTGGTCAGGTTGATGTGACATGTGGTCAGGTCGATGTGGTCAGGTCGATGTGGTCAGGGTGATGTGGTCAGGGTGATGTGGTCACGGTGATGTGGTCAGGTTGATGTGGTCAGGTTGATGTGGTCATGTGGTCAGGTTGATGTGACATGTGGTCAGGTTGATGTGACATGTGGTCAGGTTGATGTGACATGTGGTCAGGTCGATGTGACATGTGGTCAGGTCGATGTGGTCAGGTCGATGTGGTCAGGGTGATGTGGTCAGGGTGATGTGGCCAGGGTGATGTGGTCAGGGTGATGTGGTCAGGGTGATGTGGTCAGGTTGATGTGTTCAGGTTGATGTGGTCATGTGGTCAGGTTGATGTGACATGTGGTCAGGTTGATGTGACATGTGGTCAGGTTGATGTGACATGTGGTCGAGGTTGATGTGGTCAGGTTGATGTGGTCAGGTTGATGTGACCTGTGGTCAGGTCGATGTGACATGTTGTCAGGTCGATGTGACATCTGGTCAGGTCGATGTGACATGTGGTCAGGTCGATGTGACATCTGGTCAGGTCGATGTGGTCAGGGTGATGTGGTCAGGTTGATGTGGTCAGGTGATGTGGTCAGGTGATGTGGTCAGGTGATGTGACATGTGGTCAGGTTGATGTGGTCAGGTTGATGTGACATGTGGTCAGGTTGATGTGGTCAGGTTGATGTGACATGTGGTCAGGTTGATGTGGTCAGGTTGATGTGACATGTGGTCAGGTTGATGTGGTCAGGTTGATGTGACATGTGGTCGAGGCTGATGTGACATGTGGTCAGGTTGATGTGGTCAGGTTGATGTGACATGTGGTCAGGTTGATGTGACATGTGGTCAGGGTGTTGTGGTCAGGGTGATGTGGTCAGGGAAATGTGGTCAGGTTGATGTGACATGTGGTCAAGGTTGATGTGGTCAGGTTGATGTGATATGTGGTCGAGGTTGATGTGGTCAGGTTGATGTGACAAGTGGTCGAGGTTGATGTGGTCAGGTTGATGTGACAAGTGGTCGAGGTTGATGTGGTCAGGTCGATGTGACATGTGGTCAGGTTGATGTGGTCAGGTTGATGTGGTCAGGTGGATGTGGTCAGGTGGATGTGGTCATGTTCATGTGGTCATGTTCATGTGGTCAGGTGGATGTGGTCATGTTCATGTGGTCAGGTTGATGTGGTCAGAATGATGTGGTCAATTTGAAGTGACATGTGGTCAGGTTGATGTGACATGTGGTCGAGGTTGATGTGACATGTGGTCGAGGTTGATGTGACATGTGGTCGAGGTTGATGTGGTCAGGTTAATGTGACAAGTGGTCGAGGTTGATGTGGTCAGTTTGATGTGACATGTGGTCAGGTTGATGTGGTCAGGTTGATGTGGTCAGATTGATGTGGTCAGGTTGATGTGGTCAGGTTGATGTAGTCAGGTTGATGTAGTCAGGTTGATGTAGTCAGGTCGATGTAGTCAGGTTGATGTGACATGTGGTCAGGTTGATGTGACATGTGGTCAGGTCGATGTGGTCAGGTCGATGTGGTCAGGGTGATGTGGTCAGGTGTGGTCAGGGTGGTCAGGGTGATGTGGTCAGGTTGATGTGGTCATGTGGTCAGGTTGATGTGACATGTGGTCAGGTTGATGTGACATGTGGTCAGGTCGATGTGGTCAGGTCGATGTGGTCAGGGTGATGTGGTCAGGGTGATGTGGTCAGGTGATGTGGTCAGGTGATGTGGTCAGGTTGATGTGGTCAGGTTGATGTGGTCATGTGGTCAGGTTGATGTGACATGTGGTCAGGTTGATGTGACATGTGTTCAGGTTGATGTGACATGTGGTCGAGGTTGATGTGGTCAGGTTGATGTGGTCAGGTTGATGTGACATGTGGTCAGGTTGATGTGACATGTCAGGTCGATGTGACATCTGGTCAGGTCGATGTGACATGTGGTCAGGTCGATGTGACATCTGGTCAGGTCGATGTGACATGTGGTCAGGTCGATGTGGTCAGGGTGATGTGGTCAGGTTGATGTGGTCAGGTGATGTGGTCAGGGTGATGTGGTCAGGGTGATGTGACATGTGGTCAGGTTGATGTGGTCAGGTTGATGTGACATGTGGTCAGGTTGATGTGGTCAGGTTGATGTGACATGTGGTCAGGTTGATGTGGTCAGGTTGATGTGACATGTGGTCAGGTTGATGTGGTCAGGTTGATGTGACATGTGGTCAGGTTGATGTGGTCAGGTTGATGTGACATGTGGTCAGGTTGATGTGGTCAGGTTGATGTGACATGTGGTCAGGTTGATGTGACATGTGGTCAGGGTGTTGTGGTCAGGGTGATGTGGTCAGGAAATGTGGTCAGGTGATGTGACATGTGGTCGAGGTTGATGTGACATGTGGTCGAGGTTGATGTGGTCAGGTTGATGTGATATGTGGTCGAGGTTGATGTGGTCAGGTGATGTGACAAGTGGTCGAGGTTGATGTGGTCAGGTTGATGTGACAAGTGGTCGAGGTTGATGTGGTCAGGTTGATGTGACAAGTGGTCAGGTTGATGAGGTCAGGTTGATGTGACAAGTGGTCAGGTTGATGTGACATGTGGTCAGGTTGATGTGACATGTGGTCAGGTTGATGTGGTCAGGTTGATGTGGTCAGGTTGATGTGACATGTGGTCAGGTCGATGTGACATCGGGTCAGGTCGATGTGACATGTGGTCAGGTCGATGTGGTCAGGGTGATGTGGTCAGGTTGATGTGGTCAGGGTAATGTGGTCAGGGTGATGTGACATGTGGTCAGGTGAATGTGGTCAGGTGAATGTGGTCAGGTTGATGTGACATGTGGTCAGGTTAATGTGGTCAGGTTGATATGGTCAGAATGATGTGGTCAGGTTGAAGTGACATGTGGTCGAGGTTGATGTGACATGTGGTCGAGGTTGATGTGACATGTGGTCGAGGTTGATGTGGTCAGGTTGATGTGGTCAGGTGTATGTGACATGTGGTCAGGTTGATGTGACATGTGGTCAGGGTGATGTGGGCGATGTGGTCAGGGTGATGTGGTCAGGGTGATGTGGTCAGGTTGATGTGGTCAGGTTGATGTGACACGTGGTCAGGTTGATGTGACATGTGGTCAGGTTGATGTGGGTGATGTGGTCAGGGTGATGTGCTCAGGGTGATGTGGTCAGGGTGATGTGACATGTGGTCGTGGTTGATGTGACATGTGGTCGAGGTTGATGTGGCCAGGTTGATGTGACAAGTGGTCGAGGTTGATGTGGTCAGGTTGATGTGACAAGTGGTCAGGTGGATGTGACATGTGGTCAGGTTGATGTGGTCAGGTGGATGTGAAATGTGGTCGGGTTGATGTGGTCAAGTTGATGTGACATGTGGTCTGGTTGATGTGGTCAGTTTGATTATGGTCAGGTTGATGTGGTCAGGTTGATGTGGTCAGGTTGGTGTGGTCAGGTTGGTGTGACATGTGGTCAGGTTGGTGTGACATGTGGTCAGGTTGATGTGGTCAGGTTGATGTGGTCAGGTGGATGTGGTCAGGTTGATGTGGTCAGGTTGGTGTGGTCAGGTTGGTGTGGTCAGGTTGATGTAGTCAGGTTGATGTGACATGTGGTCAGATTCATGTGGTCAGGTTGATGTGACATGTGGTCGGGGTAATGTGGTCAGGTTGGTGTGACATGTGGTCAGGTTGGTGTGACATGTGGTCAGGTTGATGTGGTCAGGTGGATGTGGTCAGGTGGATGTGGTCAGGTTGATGTGGTCAGGTTGATGTGGTCGGGTTGATGTGGTCACGTTGATGTGGTCAGGTTAATGTGGTCAGGTTGATATGGTCAGGTTGATGTGGTCAGGTTCATGTGACATGTGGTCAGGTTGATGTGGTCAGGTTGATGTGACATGTGGTCAGGTTGATGTGGTCAGGTTGATGTGACATGTGGTCAGATTGATGGTCAGGTTGATGTGACATGTGGTCAGGTTGATGTGGTCAGGTTGATGTGGTCAGGTTGATGTGCATGTGGTCAGGGTGATGTGGTCAGGGTGATGTGGTCAGGTTGATGTGGTCAGGGTGATGTGGTCAGGTTGATGTGGTCAGGTTGGTGTCATGATGTGGTCAGGTTGATGATGTGATGTAGTCAGGTTGATGTGACATGTAGTCAGGTTGATGTGGTCAGGTTAATGTGGTCAGGTTTGATATGACATGTGGTCAGGTCGATGTGGTCAGGGTGATGTGGTCAGGTTGATGTGACATGTGGTCAGGTTGATGTGACATGTGGTCGAGGTTGATGTGGTCAGGTGATGTGACAAGTGGTCGAGGTTGATGTGGTCAGGTTGATGTGATGTGGTCAGGTTGATGTGGTCAGGTGATGTGGTCAGGGTGATGTGCTCAGGGTGATGTGGTCAGGTGATGTGACATGTGGTCAGGTTGATGTGACATGTGGTCAGGTTGATGTGGTCAGGTTGATGTGACAATGTGGTCAGGTTGATGTGGTCAGGTTGATGTGACAAGTGGTCAGGTTGATGTGGGACATGTGGTCAGGTGATGTGGTCAGGGTGATGTGGTCAGGTGATGTGACATGTGGTCAGGATGTGACATGTGGTCGAGGTTGATGTGGTCAGGTTGATGTGACATGTGGTCAGGTTGATGTGGTCAGGTTGATGTGACAGTGGTCAGGTTGATGTGGGTGATGTGGTCAGGTGATGTGGTCAGGGTGATGTGGTCAGGTGATGTGACATGTGGTCAGGTTGATGTGACAAGTGGTCAGGTTGATGTGACATGTGGTCAGGTTGATGTGACATGTGGTCAGGGTGATGTGGTCAGGTTGATGTGGTCAGGTTGATGTGACATGTGGTCAGGTGATGTGACATGTGGTCAGGTCGATGTGACATGTGGTCAGGTTGATGTGGTCAGGTGATGTGGTCAGGTTGATGTGGTCAGGGTAATGTGGTCAGGGTGATGTGACATGTGGTCATGTGATGTGGTCAGGTGATGTGGTCAGGTTGATGTGACATGTGGTCAGGTTGATGTGGTCAGGTTGATATGGTCAGAATGATGTGGTCAGGTTGATGTGACATGTGGTCAGGTTGATGTGACATGTGGTCGAGGTTGATGTGACATGTGGTCAGGTTGATGTGGTCAGGTTGATGTGGTCAGGTGTATGTGACATGTGGTCAGGTTGATGTGACATGTGGTCAGGGTGATGTGGGCGATGTGGTCAGGGTGATGTGGTCAGGGTGATGTGGTCAGGTTGATGTGGTCAGGTTGATGTGACATGTGGTCAGGTTGATGTGACATGTGGTCAGGTTGATGTGGGGTGATGTGGTCAGGGTGATGTGCTCAGGGTGATGTGGTCAGGTGATGTGACATGTGGTCGTGGTTGATGTGACATGTGGTCGAGGTTGATGTGGTCAGGTTGATGTGTGGTCAGGTTGATGTGGTCAGGTTGATGTGACAAGTGGTCAGGTGGATGTGACATGTGGTCAGGTTGATGTGGTCAGGTGGATGTGAAATGTGGTCAGGGTTGATGTGGTCAGGTTGATGTGACATGTGGTCAGGTTGATGTGGTCAGTTTGATTATGGTCAGGTTGATGTGGTCAGGGTTGATGTGGTCAGGTATGTGTGGTCAGGTTGGTGTGACATGTGGTCAGGTTGTGTGACATGTGGTCAGGTTGATGTGGTCAGGTTGATGTGGTCAGGTGGATGTGGTCAGGTTGATGTGGTCAGGTTGATGTGGTCAGGATGGATGTGGTCAGGTTGATGTGGTCAGGTTGATGTGACATGTGGGATTCATGTGGTCAGGTTGATGTGACATGTGGTCAGGGTGATGTGGTCAGGTTGGTGTGACATGTGGTCAGGTTGATGTGACATGTGGTCAGGTTGATGGTCAGGTGGATGTGGTCAGGTGGATGTGGTCAGGTGATGTGGTCAGGTTGATGTGGTCGGGTTGATGTGGTCAGGTTGATGTGGTCAGGTTAATGTGGTCAGGTTGATGTGGTCAGGTTGATGTGGTCAGGTTCATGTGACATGTGGTCAGGTTGATGTGGTCAGGTTGATGTGACATGTGGTCAGGTTGATGTGGTCAGGTTGATGTGACATGTGGTCAGATTCATGTAGTCAGGTTGATGTGACATGTGGTCAGGTTGATGTGGTCAGGTTGATGTGGTCAGGTTGATGTGGCAGGTGGTCGAGGTTGATGTGGTCAGGTTGATGTGGTCAGGTTGATGTGGTCAGGTTGATGTGGTCAGGTTGATGTGGTCAGGTTGATGTGGTCAGGTTGATGTGGTCAGGTTGATGTGGTCAGGTTGATGTAGTCAGGTTGATGTGACATGTAGTCAGGTTGATGTGGTCAGGTTAATGTGGTCAGTTTGATATGACATGTGGTCAGGTCGATGTGGTCAGGGTGATGTGGTCAGGGTGATGTGACATGTGGTCGAGGTTGATGTGGCCAGGTTGATGTGACAAGTGGTCGAGGTTGATGTGGTCAGGTTGATGTGACAAGTGGTCAGGTTGATGTGGGTGATGTGGTCAGGGTGATGTGCTCAGGGTGATGTGGTCAGGGTGATGTGACATGTGGTCGTGGTTGATGTGACATGTGGTCGAGGTTGATGTGGCCAGGTTGATGTGACATGTGGTCGAGGTTGATGTGGTCAGGTTGATGTGTCAAGTGGTCAGGTTGATGTGGGGTGATGTGGTCAGGGTGATGTGCTCAGGGTGATGTGGTCAGGGTGATGTGACATGTGGTCGTGGTTGATGTGACATGTGGTCGAGGTTGATGTGGCCAGGTTGATGTGACAAGTGGTCGAGGTTGATGTGGTCAGGTTGATGTGACAAGTGGTCAGGTGGATGTGACATGTGGTCAGGTTGATGTGGTCAGGTGGATGTGAAATGTGGTCTGGTTGATGTGGTCAGTTTGATTATGGTCAGGTTGATGTGGTCAGGTTGATGTGGTCAGGTTGGTGTGGTCAGGTTGGTGTGACATGTGGTCAGGTTGGTGTGACATGTGGTCAGGTTGATGTGGTCAGGTTGATGTGGTCAGGTGGATGTGGTCAGGTGGATGTGGTCAGGTGGATGTGGTCAGGTTGATGTGGTCAGGTTGGTGTGGTCAGGTTGGTGTGGTCAGGTTGATGTAGTCAGGTTGATGTGACATGTGGTCAGATTCATGTGGTCAGGTTGATGTGACATGTGGTCGGGGTAATGTGGTCAGGTTGGTGTGACATGTGGTCAGGTTGGTGTGACATGTGGTCAGGTTGATGTGGTCAGGTGGATGTGGTCAGGTGGATGTGGTCAGGTTGATGTGGTCAGGTTGATGTGGTCGGGTTGATGTGGTCACGTTGATGTGGTCAGGTTAATGTGGTCAGGTTGATATGGTCAGGTTGATGTGGTCAGGTTCATGTGACATGTGGTCAGGTTGATGTGGTCAGGTTGATGTGACATGTGGTCAGGTTGATGTGGTCAGGTTGATGTGACATGTGGTCAGGTCGATGTGATATGTGGTCAGGTCGATGTGACATGTGGTCAGGTCGATGTGGTCAGGGTGATGTGGTCAGGGTTATGTGGTCAGGGTGATGTGGTCAGGGTGATGTGGTCAGGGTGATGTGACATGTGGTCAGGTCGATGTGGTCAGGATGATGTGACATGTGGTCAGGTCGATGTGGTCAGGTTGATGTGACATGTGGTCAGGTTAATGTGGTCAGGTTGATGTGACATGTGCTCAGATTCATGTAGTCAGGTTGATGTGACATGTGGTCAGATTGATGAGGTCAGGTTGATGTGACATGTGGTCAGGTTGATGTAACATGTGGTCGGGTTAATGTGGTCAGGGTGATGTAGTCAGGGTGATGTAGTCAGGGTGATGTAGTCAGGGTGATGTGACATGTGGTCAGGTTGATGTGGTCAGGTTTTTGTGACATGTGGTCAGGTTGATGTGGTCAGGTTGATGTGGTCAGGTTTATGTGACATGTGGTCAGGTTGATGTGGTCAGGTTTATGTGACATGTGGTCAGGTTGATGTGGTCAGGTTGATGTGGTCAGGTTGGTGTGGTCAGGTTGATGTGACATGTGGTCAGGTTGATGTGGTCAGGTGGATGTGGTCAGGTGGATGTGGTCAGGTTGATGTGGTCAGGTTGATGTGGTCGGGTTGATGTGGTCACGTTGATGTGGTCAGGTTAATGTGGTCAGGTTGATATGGTCAGGTGATGTGGTCAGGTTCATGTGACATGTGGTCAGGTTGATGTGGTCAGGTTGATGTGACATGTGGTCAGGTTGATGTGGTCAGGTTGATGTGACATGTGGTCAGGTCGATGTGACATGTGGTCAGGTCGATGTGACATGTGGTCAGGTCGATGTGGTCAGGTGATGTGGTCAGGGTTGATGTGGTCAGGGTGATGTGGTCAGGGTGATGTGGTCAGGTGATGTGACATGTGGTCAGGTCGATGTGGTCAGGTTGATGTGACATGTGGTCAGGTTAATGTGGTCAGGTTGATATGGTCAGGTTGATGTGGTCAGGTTCATGTGACATGTGGTCAGGTTGATGTGGTCAGGTTGATGTGACATGTGGTCAGGTTGATGTGGTCAGGTTGATGTGACATGTGGTCAGGTCGATGTGATGTGGTCAGGTCGATGTGACATGTGGTCAGGTCGATGTGGTCAGGGTGATGTGGTCAGGTTGATGTGGTCAGGGTGATGTGGTCAGGGTGATGTGGTCAGGGTGATGTGACATGTGGTCAGGTCGATGTGGTCAGGATGATGTGACATGTGGTCAGGTCGATGTGGTCAGGTTGATGTGACATGTGGTCAGGTTAATGTGGTCAGGTTGATGTGACATGTGTCAGATTCATGTAGTCAGGTTGATGTGACATGTGGTCAGGTTGATGTGGTCAGGTTGATGTGGTCAGGTTGATGTGGTCAGGTTGATGTGGTCAGGTGATGTGGTCAGGTGGATGTGGTCAGGTTGATGTGGTCAGGTTGATGTGGTCGGGTTGATGTGGTCAGGTTGATGTGGTCAGGTTAATGTGGTCAGGTTGATATGGTCAGGTTGATGTGGTCAGGTTCATGTGACATGTGGTCAGGTTGATGTGGTCAGGTTGATGTGACATGTGGTCAGGTTGATGTGGTCAGGTTGATGTGACATGTGGTCAGGTCGATGTGATGTGGTCAGGTCGATGTGACATGTGGTCAGGTCGATGTGGTCAGGTGATGTGGTCAGGGTTGATGTGGTCAGGGTGATGTGGTCAGGTGATGTGGTCAGGGTGATGTGACATGTGGTCAGGTGTGATGTGGTCAGGATGATGTGACATGTGGTCAGGTGATGTGGTCAGGTTGATGTGACATGTGGTCAGGTTAATGTGGTCAGGTTGATGTGACATGTGCTCAGGATTCATGTAGTCAGGTTGATGTGACATGTGGTCAGATTGATGTGGTCAGGTTGATGTGACATGTGGTCAGGTTGATGTAACATGTGGTCGGGTTAATGTGGTCAGGGTGATGTAGTCAGGTGATGTAGTCAGGGTGATGTGGTCAGGTGATGTGACATGTGGTCAGGTTGATGTGGTCAGGTTGATGTGACATGTGGTCAGGTTGATGTGGTCAGGTTGATGTGGTCAGGTTGATGTGACATGTGGTCAGGTTGATGTGGTCAGGTTGATGTGGTCGGGTTGATGTGGTCATGATGTGGTCAGGTTGATGTGGTCAGGTTGATATGGTCAGGTTGATGTGGTCAGGTCATGTGACATGTGGTCAGGTTGATGTGACATGTGGTCAGGTTGATGTGGTCAGGTTGATGTGACATGTGGTCAGGTCGATGTGACATGTGGTCAGGTCGATGTGACATGTGGTCAGGTTGATGTGGTCAGGGTGATGTGGTCAGGGTTGATGTGGTCAGGTGATGTGGTCAGCGTGATGTGGTCAGGGTGATGTGACATGTGGTCAGGTGATGTGGTCAGGTTGATGTGACATGTGGTCAGGTTAATGTGGTCAGGTTGATATGGTCAGGTTGATGTGGTCAGGTTCATGTGACATGTGGTCAGGTTGATGTGGTCAGGTTGATGTGACATGTGGTCAGGTTGATGTGGTCAGGTTGATGTGACATGTGGTCAGGTCGATGTGACATGTGGTCAGGTCGATGTGACATGTGGTCAGGTCGATGTGGTCAGGGTGATGTGGTCAGGTTGATGTGGTCAGGGTGATGTGGTCAGGGTGATGTGGTCAGGGTGATGTGGTCAGGTCGATGTGGTCAGGATGATGTGACATGTGGTCAGGTCGATGTGGTCAGGTTGATGTGACATGTGGTCAGGTTAATGTGGTCAGGTTGATGTGACATGTGCTCAGATTCATGTAGTCAGGTTGATGTGACATGTGGTCGAGGTTGATGTGGTCAGGTTGATGTGGTCAGGTTGATGTGGTCAGGTTGATGTGGTCAGGTTGGTGTGGTCAGGTTGGTGTGGCCAGGTTGATGTAGTCAGGTTGGTGTGGTCAGGTTGGTGTGGCCAGGTTGATGTAGTCAGGTTGATGTAGTCAGGTTGATGTAGTCAGGTTGATGTAGTCAGGTTGATGTGACATGTAGTCAGGTTGATGTGGTCAGGTTAATGTGGTCAGGTTGATATGACATGTGGTCAGGTCGATGTGGTCAGGGTGATGTGGTCAGGGTGATGTGACATGTGGTCGAGGTTGATGTGACATGTGGTCGAGGTTGATGTGGCCAGGTTGATGTGACAAGTGGTCGAGGTTGATTTGGTCAGGTTGATGTGACAAGTGGTCAGGTGGATGTGACATGTGGTCAGGTTGATGTGGTCAGGTAATATGGTCAGAATGATGTGGTCAGGTTGATGTGACATGTGGTCAGGTTGATGTGACATGTGGTCGAGGCTGATGTGACATGTGGTCAGGTTGATGTGACATGTGGTCAGGGTGATGTGGTCAGGTGTGATGTGGTCAGGTTGATGTGACATGTGGTCAGGTTGATGAGGTCAGGTTGAGGTGTGATGTGGTCAGGTTGATGTAACATGTGGTCAGGTTGATGTGGTCAGGTGATGGTCAGGTGATGTGGTCATGTGGTCAGGGTGATGTGACATGTGGTCAGGTTGATGTGGTCAGGTTTTTGTGACATGTGGTCAGGTTGATGTGGTCAGGTTGATGTGGTCAGGTTTATGTGACATGTGGTCAGGTTGATGTGGTCAGGTTGATGTGACATGTGGTCAGGTTGATGTGGTCAGGTTGATGTGGTCAGGTTGATGTGGTCAGGTTGATGTGACATGTGGTCAGGTTGATGTGGTCAGGTTGATGTGGTCAGGTGGATGTGGTCAGGTTGATGTGGTCGGGTTGATGTGGTCAGGTTGATGTGGTCAGGTTAATGTGGTCAGGTTGATATGGTCAGGTTGATGTGGTCAGGTTCATGTGACATGTGGTCAGGTTGATGTGGTCAGGTTGATGTGACATGTGGTCAGGTTGATGTGGTCAGGTTGATGTGACATGGTCAGGTCGATGTGATATGTGGTCGATGTGACATGTGGTCAGGTCGATGTGGTCAGGGTGATGTGGTCAGGGTTGATGTGGTCAGGGTGATGTGGTCAGGTGATGTGGTCAGGGTGATGTGACATGTGGTCAGGTCGATGTGGTCAGGATGATGTGACATGTGGTCAGGTGATGTGGTCAGGTTGATGTGACATGTGGTCAGGTTGATGTGGTCAGGTTGATGTGACATGTGGTCAGATTCATGTGGTCAGGTTGATGTGACATGTGGTCAGGTTGATGTGGTCAGGTTGATGTGGTCAGGTTGATGTGACATGTGGTCAGGTTGATGTGGTCAGGTGGATGTGGTCAGGTGGATGTGGTCAGGTTGATGTGGTCAGGTTGATGTGGTCGGGTTGATGTGGTCACGTTGATGTGGTCAGGTTAATGTGGTCAGGTTGATATGGTCAGGTTGATGTGGTCAGGTTCATGTGACATGTGGTCAGGTTGATGTGGTCAGGTTGATGTGACATGTGGTCAGGTTGATGTGGTCAGGTTGATGTGACATGTGGTCAGGTCGATGTGACATGTGGTCAGGTCGATGTGACATGTGGTCAGGTCGATGTGGTCAGGGTGATGTGGTCAGGGTTATGTGGTCAGGGTGATGTGGTCATGTGGGGTGATGTGGTCAGGTGATGTGACATGTGGTCAGGTCGATGTGGTCAGGATGATGTGACATGTGGTCAGGTCGATGTGGTCAGGTTGATGTGACATGTGGTCAGGTTAATGTGGTCAGGTTGATGTGACATGTGCTCAGATTCATGTAGTCAGGTTGATGTGACATGTGGTCAGATTGATGAGGTCAGGTTGATGTGACATGTGGTCAGGTTGATGTAACATGTGGTCGGGTTAATGTGGTCAGGTGATGTGGTCAGGTGATGTAGTCAGGTGATGTAGTCAGGGTGATGTGACATGTGGTCAGGTTGATGTGGTCAGGTTTTTGTGACATGTGGTCAGGTTGATGTGGTCAGGTTGATGTGGTCAGGTTTATGTGACATGTGGTCAGGTTGATGTGGTCAGGTTTATGTGACATGTGGTCAGGTTGATGTGGTCAGGTTGATGTGGTCAGGTTGGTGTGGTCAGGTTGATGTGACATGTGGTCAGGTTGATGTGGTCAGGTGGATGTGGTCAGGTGGATGTGGTCAGGTTGATGTGGTCAGGTTGATGTGGTCGGGTTGATGTGGTCACGTTGATGTGGTCAGGTTAATGTGGTCAGGTTGATATGGTCAGGTTGATGTGGTCAGGTTCATGTGACATGTGGTCAGGTTGATGTGACATGTGGTCAGGTTGATGTGGTCAGGTTGATGTGACATGTGGTCAGGTCGATGTGATATGTGGTGAGGTCGATGTGACATGTGGTCAGGTCGATGTGGTCAGGGTGATGTGGTCAGGGTTATGTGGTCAGGGTGATGTGGTCAGGGTGATGTGGTCAGGGTGATGTGACATGTGGTCAGGTCGATGTGGTCAGGTTGATGTGACATGTGGTCAGGTTAATGTGGTCAGGTTGATATGGTCAGGTTGATGTGGTCAGGTTCATGTGACATGTGGTCAGGTTGATGTGGTCAGGTTGATGTGACATGTGGTCAGGTTGATGTGGTCAGGTTGATGTGACATGTGGTCAGGTCGATGTGATATGTGGTCAGGTCGATGTGACATGTGGTCAGGTCGATGTGGTCAGGGTGATGTGGTCAGGGTTATGTGGTCAGGGTGATGTGGTCAGGGTGATGTGGTCAGGGTGATGTGACATGTGGTCAGGTCGATGTGGTCAGGATGATGTGACATGTGGTCAGGTCGATGTGGTCAGGTTGATGTGACATGTGGTCAGGTTAATGTGGTCAGGTTGATGTGACATGTGCTCAGATTCATGTAGTCAGGTTGATGTGACATGTGGTCGAGGTTGATGTGGTCAGGTTGATGTGGTCAGGTTGATGTGGCAAGTGGTCGAGGTTGATGTGGTCAGGTTGATGTGGTCAGGTTGGTGTGGTCAGGTTGGTGTGGCCAGGTTGATGTAGTCAGGTTGATGTAGTCAGGTTGATGTAGTCAGGTTGATGTAGTCAGGTTGATGTGACATGTAGTCAGGTTGATGTGGTCAGGTTAATGTGGTCAGGTTGATATGACATGTGGTCAGGTCGATGTGGTCAGGGTGATGTGGTCAGGGTGATGTGACATGTGGTCGAGGTTGATGTGGCCAGGTTGATGTGACAAGTGGTCGAGGTTGATGTGGTCAGGTTGATGTGACAAGTGGTCAGGTGGATGTGACATGTGGTCAGGTTGATGTGGTCAGGTTAATATGGTCAGAATGATGTGGTCAGGTTGATGTGACATGTGGTCGAGGTTGATGTGACATGTGGTCGAGGTTGATGTGACATGTGGTCAGGTTGATGTGACATGTGGTCAGGGTGATGTGGTCAGGTGATGTGGTCAGGTTGATGTGACATGTGGTCAGATTGATGAGGTCAGGTTGATGTGACATGTGGTCAGGTTGATGTAACATGGTCAGGTTGATGTGTCACATGGTCAGGTTGATGTGGTCAGGGTGATGTAGTCAGGGTGATGTAGTCAGGTGATGTGACATGTGGTCAGGTTGATGTGGTCAGGTTTTGTGACATGTGGTCAGGTTGATGTGGTCAGGTTGATGTGGTCAGGTTTATGTGACATGTGGTCAGGTTGATGTGGTCAGGTTTGATGTGACATGTGGTCAGGTTGATGTGGTCAGGTTGATGTGGTCAGGTTGGTGTGGTCAGGTTGATGTGACATGTGGTCAGGTTGATGTGGTCAGGTGGATGTGGTCAGGTGGATGTGGTCATGTGGTCAGGTTGATGTGGTCGGGTTGATGTGGTCACGTTGATGTGGTCAGGTTAATGTGGTCAGGTTGATATGGTCAGGTTGATGTGGTCAGGTCATGTGACATGTGGTCAGGTTGATGTGGTCAGGTTGATGGTGACATGTGGTCAGGTTGATGTGGTCAGGTTGATGTGACATGTGGTCAGGTCGATGTGACATGTGGTCAGGTCGATGTGACATGTGGTCAGGTCGATGTGGTCAGGGTGATGTGGTCAGGTGATGTGGTCAGGGTGATGTGGTCAGGGTGATGTGGTCAGGGTGATGTGACATGTGGTCAGGTCGATGTGGTCAGGATGATGTGACATGTGGTCAGGTCGATGTGGTCAGGTTGATGTGACATGTGGTCAGGTTAATGTGGTCAGGTTGATGTGACATGTGTCAGATTCATGTGGTCAGGTTGATGTGACATGTGGTCAGGTTGATGTGGTCAGGTTGATGTGGTCAGGTTGATGTGGCAAGTGGTCGAGGTTGATGTGGTAAGGTTGATGTGGTCAGGTTGATGTGGTCAGGTTGATGTGGTCAGGTTGGTGTGGTCAGGTTGGTGTGGCCAGGTTGATGTAGTCAGGTTGATGTAGTCAGGTTGATGTAGTCAGGTTGATGTGACATGTAGTCAGGTTGATGTGGTCAGGTTAATGTGGTCAGGTTGATATGACATGTGGTCAGGTCGATGTGGTCAGGGTGATGTGGTCAGGGTGATGTGACATGTGGTCGAGGTTGATGTGACATGTGGTCGAGGTTGATGTGGCCAGGTTGATGTGACAAGTGGTCGAGGTTGATGTGGTCAGGTTGATGTGACAAGTGGTCAGGTGGATGTGGTCAGGTTAATATGGTCAGAATGATGTGGTCAGGTTGATGTGACATGTGGTCAGGTGATGTGACATGTGGTCAGGTTGATGTGACATGTGGTCAGGTTGATGTGTCATGTGGTCAGGGTGATGTGGTCAGGTGATGTGGGTTGGGTGATGTGGTCAGGTTGATGTGTGGTCAGGTTGATGTGACATGTGGTCAGGTTGATGAGGTCAGGTTGATGTGACATGGTCAGGTTGATGTAACATGTGGTCAGGTTGATGTGGTCAGGGTGATGTGGTCAGGGTGATGTGGTCAGGGTGATGTGGTCAGGTGATGTGACATGTGGTCAGGTTGATGTGGTCAGGTTTTTGTGACATGTGGTCAGGTTGATGTGGTCATGTGGTCAGGTTGATGTGGTCAGGGTGATGTGGTCAGGTTGATGTGGTCAGGGTGATGTGGTCAGGTGATGTGGTCAGGTGATGTGTCATGTGGTCAGGTTGATGTGGTCATGATGTGACATGTGGTCAGGTGATGTGGTCAGGTTGATGTGACATGTGGTCAGGTTGATGTGGTCAGGTTGATGTGACATGTGGTCAGATTGATGTGGTCAGGTTGATGTGACATGTGGTCAGGTTGATGTGGTCAGGTTGATGTGGTCAGGTTGATGTGGGTTGATGTGGTCAGGTTGATGTGGTCAGGTTGATGTGGTCAGGTTGATGTGGTCAGGTGATGTGGTCAGGTTGGTGTGGTCAGGTTGATGTGGTCAGGTTGATGTAGTCAGGTTGATGTGGTCAGGTTGATGTGGTCAGGTTGATGTGGTCAGGTTGATGTGACATGTGGTCAGGTTGATGTGGTCAGGTTAATGTGGTCAGGTTGATATGACATGTGGTCAGGTGATGTGGTCAGGGTGATGTGGTCAGGGTGATGTGACATGTGGTCAGGTTGATGTGACATGTGGTCAGGTTGATGTGGTCAGGTTGATGTGTGGTCAGGTTGATGTGGTCAGGTTGATGTGACATGTGGTCAGGTTGATGACATGTGGTCAGGTTGATGTGGTCAGGTTGATGTGGTCAGAATGATGTGGTCAGGTGATGTGACATGTGGTCAGGTTGATGTGACATGTGGTCAGGATGTGACATGTGGTCAGGTTGATGTGACATGTGGTCAGGTGATGTGGTCAGGTGATGTGGTCAGGTTGATGTGACATGTGGTCAGTTGGATGTGGTCAGGTTGATGTGACATGATGTGGTCAGGTTGATGTGACATGTGGTCAGGTTGATGTGACATGTGGTCAGGTTGATGTGGTCAGGTGATGTGGTCAGGGTGATGTGGTCAGGGTGATGTGGTCAGGTGATGTGACATGTGGTCAGGTTGATGTGGTCAGGTGTGACATGTGGTCAGGTTGATGTGGTCAGGTTGATGTGACATGGTCAGGTTGATGTGACATGTGGTCAGGTTGATGTGGTCAGGTTGATGTGACATGTGGTCAGGTTGATGTGGTCAGGTTGATGTGGTCAGGTTGATGTGGTCAGGTTGATGTGACATGTGGTCAGGTTGATGTGGTCAGGTGGATGTGGTCAGGTTGATGTGGTCAGGTTGATGTGGTCAGGTTGATGTGGTCAGGTTGATGTGGTCAGGTTGATGTGGTCAGGTTGATGTGGTCAGGTTGATGTCAGGACATGTGGTCAGGTTGATGTGACATGTGGTCAGGTTGATGTGACATGTGGTCAGTCGATGTGGTCAGGTGATGTGGTCAGGTTATGTGGTCAGGGTGATGTGGTCAGGGTGATGTGGTCAGGGTGATGTGACATGTGGTCAGGTCGATGTGGTCAGGATGATGTGACATGTGGTCAGGTCGATGTGGTCAGGTTGATGTGACATGTGGTCAGGTTAATGTGGTCAGGTTGATGTGACATGTGTCAGATTCATGTAGTCAGGTTGATGTGACATGTGGTCGAGGTTGATGTGGTCAGGTTGATGTGGTCAGGCAATGTGGTCGAGGTTGATGTGGTCAGGTTGATGTGGTCAGGTTGATGTGGTCAGGTTGATGTGGTCAGGTTGGTGTGGTCAGGTTGGTGTGGCCAGGTTGATGTAGTCAGGTTGATGTAGTCAGGTTGATGTAGTCAGGTTGATGTAGTCAGGTTGATGTGACATGTAGTCAGGTTGATGTGGTCAGGTTAATGTGGTCAGGTTGATATGACATGTGGTCAGGTCGATGTGGTCAGGGTGATGTGGTCAGGGTGATGTGACATGTGGTCGAGGTTGATGTGACATGTGGTCGAGGTTGATGTGGCCAGGTTGATGTGACAAGTGGTCGAGGTGATGATGTGGTCAGGTTGATGTGACAAGTGGTCAGGTTGATGTGGATGTGACATGGTCAGGTTGATGTGGTCAGGTTGATGGTGACATGTGGTCAGGTTGATGTGACATGTGGTCGAGGTTGATGTGACATGTGGTCAGGTTGATGTGACATGTGGTCAGGTTGATGTGACATGTGGTCAGGGTGATGTGGTCAGGTTGATGTGACATGTGGTCAGGTTGATGTGACATGTGGTCAGATTGATGAGGTCAGGTTGATGTGACATGTGGTCAGG
Source organism: Oncorhynchus tshawytscha (assembly GCF_018296145.1). Taxonomy (NCBI): domain Eukaryota; kingdom Metazoa; phylum Chordata; class Actinopteri; order Salmoniformes; family Salmonidae; genus Oncorhynchus; species Oncorhynchus tshawytscha. The sequence goes on from NW_024609781.1 coordinate 53,907, forward strand.
TTGATGTAACATGTGGTCGGGTTAATGTGGTCAGGGTGATGTAGTCAGGGTGATGTAGTCAGGGTGATGTAGTCAGGGTGATGTGACATGTGGTCAGGTTGATGTGGTCAGGTTTTTGTGACATGTGGTCAGGTTGATGTGGTCAGGTTGATGTGGTCAGGTTTATGTGACATGTGGTCAGGTTGATGTGGTCAGGTTTATGTGACATGTGGTCAGGTTGATGTGGTCAGGTTGATGTGGTCAGGTTGGTGTGGTCAGGTTGATGTGACATGTGGTCAGGTTGATGTGGTCAGGTGGATGTGGTCAGGTGGATGTGGTCAGGTTGATGTGGTCAGGTTGATGTGGTCAGGTTGATGTGGTCACGTTGATGTGGTCAGGTTAATGTGGTCAGGTTGATGTGGTCAGGTTGATGTGGTCAGGTTGATGTGGTCAGGTTGATGTGGTCAGGTTGATGTGACATGTGGTCAGGTTGATGTGGTCAGGTTGATGTGACATGTGGTCAGGTTGATGTGGTCAGGTTGATGTGACATGTGGTCAGGTCGATGTGACATGTGGTCAGGTCGATGTGACATGTGGTCAGGTCGATGTGGTCAGGGTGATGTGGTCAGGGTTATGTGGTCAGGGTGATGTGGTCAGGGTGATGTGGTCAGGGTGATGTGACATGTGGTCAGGTCGATGTGGTCAGGGTGATGTGACATGTGGTCAGGTCGATGTGGTCAGGTTGATGTGACATGTGGTCAGGTTAATGTGGTCAGGTTGATGTGACATGTGCTCAGATTCATGTAGTCAGGTTGATGTGACATGTGGTCGAGGTTGATGTGGTCAGGTTGATGTGGTCAGGTTGATGTGGCAAGTGGTCGAGGTTGATGTGGTAAGGTTGATGTGGTCAGGTTGATGTGGTCAGGTTGATGTGGTCAGGTTGGTGTGGTCAGGTTGGTGTGGCCAGGTTGATGTAGTCAGGTTGATGTAGTCAGGTTGATGTAGTCAGGTTGATGTGACATGTAGTCAGGTCAGGTTGATATGACATGTGGTCAGGTCGATGTGGTCAGGGTGATGTGGTCAGGGTGATGTGACATGTGGTCGAGGTTGATGTGACATGTGGTCGAGGTTGATGTGGCCAGGTTGATGTGACAAGTGGTCGAGGTTGATGTGGTCAGGTTGATGTGACAAGTGGTCAGGTGGATGTGGTCAGGTTAATATGGTCAGAATGATGTGGTCAGGTTGATGTGACATGTGGTCGAGGTTGATGTGACATGTGGTCGAGGTTGATGTGACATGTGGTCAGGTTGATGTGACATGTGGTCAGGGTGATGTGGCCAGGGTGATGTGGTCAGGGTGATGTGGTCAGGTTGATGTGACAAGTGGTCAGGTTGATGTGACATGTGATCAGATTGATGAGGTCAGGTTGATGTGACATGTGGTCAGGTTGATGTAACATGTGGTCGGGTTAATGTGGTCAGGGTGATGTAGTTCAGGGTGATGTAGTCAGGGTGATGTGACATGTGGTCAGGTTGATGTGGTCAGGTTTTTGTGACATGTGGTCAGGTTGATGTGGTCAGGTTGATGTGGTCAGGTTTATGTGACATGTGGTCAGGTTGATGTGGTCAGGTTATGTGACATGTGGTCAGGTTGATGTGGTCAGGTTGATGTGGTCAGGTTGGTGTGGTCAGGTTGATGTGACATGTGGTCAGGTTGATGTGACATGAGGTCAGCTTGATGTGACATGTGGTCGAATTTGATGTGGTCAGGTTGATGTGACAAGTGGTCAGGTTGATGTGACATGTGATCAGGTTGATGTGGTCTGGTCGATGTGACATGTGGTCAGGTTGATGTGGTCAGGTTGATGTGGTCAGGTGGATGTGACTTGTGGTCGGGTTGATGTGGTCACGTTGTAGTGGTCAGGTTCATGTGGTCATGTTCATGTGGTCATGTTCATGTGGTCAGGTTGATATGGTCAGAATGATGTGGTCAGGTTGATATGGTCAGAATGATGTGGTCAGAATGATGTGGTCAGAATGATGTGGTCAGAATGATATGGTCAGAATGATGTGGTCAGGTTGATGTGGTCAGGATGATGTGACATGTGGTCAGGTTGATGTGGTCAGGTTGATGTGACATGTGGTCAGGTTGATGTGGTCAGGTTGATGTGACATGTGGTCAGGTTGATGTGGTCAGGGTGATGTGACATGTGGTCAGGTTGATGTGGTCAGGGTGATGTGACATGTGGTCAGGATGATGTGGTCAGGTTGATGTGACATGTTGTCAGGTTAATGTGGTCAGGTTGATGTGACATGTGGTCAGGTTGATGTGGTCAGGATGATGTGACATGTGGTCAGGTTGATGTGGTCAGGTTGATGTGACATGTGGTCAGGTTGATGTGAAATGTGGTCAGGGTGATGTGGTCAGGGTGATGTGGTCAGGCTGATGTGGTCAGGCTGATGTGGTCAGGCTGATGTGGTCAGGTTGATGTGACATGTGGTCAGGTTGATGTGACATGTGGTCAGGTTGATGTGACATGTGGTCGAGGTTGATGTGAAATGTGGTCAGGTTGATGTGACATGTGGTCGAGGTTGATGTGACATGTGGTCGAGGGTGATGTGGTCAGGTTGATGTGACAAGTGGTCCAGGATGATGTGGTCAGGTTGATGTGACATTTGGTCAGGTTTATGTGGTCAGGTGGATGTGACAGGTCGGGTTGATGTGGCGAGGGTGATGTGGTCAGGGTGATGTGGTCAGGGTGATGTGGTCAGGGTGATGTGGTCAGGTTGATGTGACATGTGGTCAGGTGGATGTGGTCATGTTCATGTGGTCAGGTTTATGTGGTCAGGTGGATGTGGTCATGTTCATGTGGTCAGGTTCATGTGGTCAGAATGATGTGGTCAGGTTGAAGTGACATGTGGTCAGGTTGATGTGACATGTGGTCGAGGTTGATGTGACATGTGGTCGAGGTTGATGTGACATGTGGTCGAGGTTGATGTGACATGTGGTCGAGGTTGATGTGACATGTGGTCGAGGTTGATTTGACATGTGGTTGAGGTTGATGTGACATGTGGTCGAGGTTGATGTGGTCAGGTTGATGTGGTCAGGTTGATGTGACATGTGGTCAGGTTGGGTTGATGTGGTCAGGTTGATGTGGTCAGGTTGGGTTGATGTGGTCAGATTGATGTGGTAGGGTTGATGTAGTCAGGTTGATGTAGTCAGGTTGATGTAGTCAGGTTGATGTGACATGTGGTCAGGTTGATGTGACATGTGGTCAGGTCGATGTGGTCAGGTCGATGTGGTCAGGGTGATGTGGTCAGGGTGATGTGGTCAGGGTGATGTGGTCACGTCGATGTGGTCACGTCGATGTGGTTATGTTGATGTGGTCAGCATGATGTGACGTGGTCAGGTTAATGTGGTCAGGTTGATGTGACATGTGGTCGGGTTGATGTGGTCAGGTTGATGTGACAAGTGGTTGAGGTTGATGTGGTCAGGTCGATGTGGTCAGATTGATGTGGTCAGGTTGATGTGGTCAGGTTGGTGTGGTCAGGTTGGTGTGGTCAGGTTGATGTGGTCAGGTTGGTGTGGTCAGGTTGATGTGGTCAGGTTGGTGTGACATGTGGTCAGGTTGGTGTGACATGTGGTCGAGGTTGATGTGACATGTGGTCAGGTGATGTGGTCAGGGTGATGTGGTCAGGTTGATTTGGTCAGGCTGATGTGGTCAGGTTGATGTGACATGTGGTCAGGTTGATGTGACATGTGGTCAGGTGATGTCATGTGGTCAGGTGATGTGGTCAGGTTAATGTGGTCAGGTTGATATGGTCAGGTTGATGTGGTCAGGGATGATGTGGTCAGGTTGATGTCACATGTGGTCAGGTTGATGTGGTCAGGGTGATGTGGTCAGGGTGATGTGGTCAGGGTGATGTGGTCAGGTGATGTGGTCAGGGTGATGTGGTCAGGGTGATGTGGTCAGGGGTGATGTGGTCAGGGTGATGTGTCATGTGGTCATGTTGGTCATGTGGTCAGGTGATGTGGTCAGGTGATGTGGTCAGGTCATGTGGTGACATGTGGTCAGGTTGATGTGGTCAGGTTGATGTGACATGTGGTCAGGTTGATATGACATGTGGTCAGGTTGATGTGACATGTGGTCAGGTTGATGTGACATGTGGTCAGGTTGATGTGGTGACATGTGGTCAGGTTGATTTGGTCAGGTTGATGTGGTCAGGTTGATGTGTCATGTGGTGAGGTTGATGTGGTCAGGTTGATGTGGTCAGGTTGATGTGGTCAGGTTGATGTGGTCAGGTTGATGTGGTCAGGTGATATGGTCAGGTTGATGTGACATGTGGTCAGGTTGATGTCACATGTGGTCAGGGTGATGTGGTCAGGTTGATGTGGTCAGGTGATGTGGTCATGTGGTCAGGGTGATGTGGTCAGGGTGATGTGACATGTGGTCAGGTGATGTGGTCAGGTTGATGTGACATGTGGTCAGGGATGTGGTCATGTGGTCAGGTGATGTGGTCAGGTGGATGTGGACATGTGGTCAGGATGTGATGTGGTCAGGTTGATGTGGTCAGGTTGATGTGACATGTGGTCAGGTTGATGTGACATGTGGTCATGGGTTGATGTGGTCAGGTTAATGTGGTCAGGTTGATGTGGTCAGGTTGGTGACATGTGGTCAGGTTGATGTCACATGTGGTCAGGTCGATGTGGTCAGGTTGATGTGGTCAGGGTGATGTGGTCAGGGTGATGTGGTCAGGTGATGTGGTCAGGTGATGTGGTCACGATGTGGTCAGGGATGTGATGTGGTCAGGGTGATGTGGTCAGGTGATGTGATGTGGTCATGTGACATGTGGTCAGGTCGATGATGTGGTCAGGTTGATGTGACATGTGGTCAGGTTGATGTGGTCAGGTTGATGGTCAGGTGATGTGGTCAGGTTGATGTGGTCAGGTTGATGTGGTCAGGGTGATGTGGTCAGGTGATGTGGTCAGGGTGTGTGATGTGGTCAGGGTGATGTGGTCAGGTTGATGTGGTCAGGTGATGTGGTCAGGTTGATGTGACATGTGGTCAGGTTGATGTGACATGTGGTCAGGTTGATGTGGTCAGGGTGATGTGGTCAGGGTGATGTGGTCAGGGTGATGTGGTCAGGTGATGTGGTCAGGTGATGTGGTCAGGTTGATGTGGTCATGTGGTCAGGTTGATGTGACATGTGGTCAGGTTGATGTGACATGTGGTCAGGTTGATGTGACATGTGGTCAGGCTGAGGGTGATGTGGTCAGGTTGATGTGACATGTGGTCAGGTTGATGTGACATGTGGTCAGGTTGATGTGGTCAGGTTGATGTGGTCATGTTCATGTGGTCAGGTTGATGTGGTCAGGTTGATATGACATGTGGTCAGGTTGATGTGGTCAGGTTGATGTGGTCATTTTGGTGTGGTCAGGTTGGTGTGGTCAGGTTGGTGTGGTCAGGTTGGTGTGACATGTGGTCAGGTTGTTGTGACATGTGGTCGAGGTTGATGTGGTCAGGTCGATGTGACATGTGGTCAGGTTGATGTGGTCAGGTTGATATGGCATGTGGTCAGGTTGATGTGGTCAGGTTGATGTGGTCATTTTGGTGTGGTCAGGTTGTGTGGTCAGGTTGGTGTGGTCAGGTTGGTGTGACATGTGGTCAGGTTGTTGTGACATGTGGTCGAGGTTGATGTGGTCAGGTCGATGTGACATGTGGTCAGGTTGATGTGGTCAGGTTGATGTGGTCAGGTGGATGTGGTCATGTTCATGTGGTCATGTTCATGTGGTCAGGTTTATGTGGTCAGGTGGATGTGGTCATGTTCATGTGGTCAGAATGATGTGGTCAGGTTGAAGTGACATGTGGTCAGGTTGATGTGACATGTGGTCGAGGTTGATGTGACATGTGGTCGAGGTTGATGTGACATGTGGTTGAGGTTGATGTGACATGTGGTTGAGGTTGATGTGACATGTGGTTGAGGTTGATGTGACATGTGGTCGAGGTTGATGTGGTCAGGTTGATGTGGTCATGTTCATGTGGTCAGGTTGATGTGGTCAGGTTGATATGACATGTGGTCAGGTTATGTGGTCAGGTTGATGTGGTCATGTTGGTTTTTATCAGGTTGGTCTGGTCAGGTTGGTGTGGTCAGGTTGGTGTGACATGTGGTCGAGGTTGATGTGGTCAGGTCGATGTGACATGTGGTCAGGTTGATGTGGTCAGATTGATGTGGTCAGGTGGATGTGGTCATGTTCATGTGGTCATGTTCATGTGGTCAGGTGGATGTGGTCATGTTCATGTGGTCAGGTTGATGTGGTCAGAATGATGTGGTCAGGTTGAAGTGACATGTGGTCAGGTTGATGTGACATGTGGTCGAGGTTGATGTGACATGTGGTCGAGGTTGATGTGACATGTGGTCGAGGTTGATGTGGTCAGGATTGATGTGGTCAGATTGATGTAGTCAGGTTGATGTAGTCAGGTTGATGTGGTCAGGTCAGGTCAGATGTGGTCAGGGTGATGTGGTCAGGTTGATGTGGTCATGTGGTCAGGTTGTGACATGTGGTCAGGTTGATGTGACATGTGGTCAGGTTGATGTGACATGTGGTCAGGTGTGATGTGGTCAGGTTGATGTGGTCAGGGTGATGTGGTCAGGTGATGTGGTCAGGGTGTGGTCAGGTGATGTGGTCAGGGTGATGTGGTCATGTGGTCAGGTTGATGTGGTCATGTGGTCAGGTTGATGTGACATGTGGTCAGGTTGATGTGACATGTGGTCAGGTCGATGTGGTCAGGGTGATGTGGTCATGTTCATGTGGTCAGGTTGATGTGGTCAGGTTGATATGACATGTGGTCAGGGTGATGTGGTCAGGTTGATGTGACATGTGGTCAGGTTGATGTGGTCAGGTTGATGTGGTCATGTTCATGTGGTCAGGTTGATGTGGTCAGGTTGATATGACATGTGGTCAGGGTGATGTGGTCAGGTTGATGTGGTCAGGTTGATGTGGTCATGTGGTCAGGTTGATGTGACATGTAGTCAGGTTGATGTGACATGTGGTCAGGTTGATGTGACATGTGGTCAGGTTGTTGTGACATGTGGTCGAGGTTGATGTGGTCAGGTCGATGTGACATGTGGTCGAGGATGATGTGGTCAGGTCGATGTGACATGTGGTCAGGTTGATGTGACATGTGGTCAGGTTGATGTGGTCAGGTTGATGTGAAATGTGGTCAGGTTGATGTGGTCAGGTTGATGTGGTCATGTTCATGTGGTCAGGTTGATGTGGTCAGGTTGATATGACATGTGGTCAGGTTGATGTGGTCAGGTTGATGTGGTCATTTTGGTGTGGTCAGGTTGGTGTGGTCAGGTTGGTGTGGTCAGGTTGGTGTGACATGTGGTCAGGTTGTTGTGACATGTGGTCGAGGTTGATGTGGTCAGGTCGATGTGACATGTGGTCAGGTTGATGTGGTCAGGTTGATGTGGTCAGGTGGATGTGGTCATGTTCATGTGGTCATGTTCATGTGGTCAGGTTTATGTGGTCAGGTGGATGTGGTCATGTTCATGTGGTCAGAATGATGTGGTCAGGTTGATGTGACATGTGGTCGAGGTTGATGGGACATGTGGTCGAGGTTGATGTGACATGTGGTCGAGGTTGATGTGACATGTGGTTGAGGTTGATGTGACATGTGGTTGAGGTTGATGTGACATGTGGTCGAGGTTGATGTGGTCAGGTTGATGTGGTCATGTTCATGTGGTCAGGTTGATGTGGTCAGGTTGATGTGACATGTGGTCAGGTTATGTGGTCAGGTTGATGTGGTCATGTTGGTGTGGTCAGGTTGGTCTGGTCAGGTTGGTGTGGTCAGGTTGATGTGACATGTGGTCGAGGTTGATGTGACATGTGGTCGAGGATGATGTGACATGTGGTCGAGGTTGATGTGACATGTGGTTGAGGTTGATGTGACATGTGGTGAGGTTGATGTGACATGTGGTCGAGGTTGATGTGGTCAGGTTGATGTGGTCATGTTCATGTGGTCAGGTTGATGTGGTCAGGTTGATGTGACATGTGGTCAGGTTATGTGGTCAGGTTGATGTGGTCATGTTGGTGTGGTCAGGTTGGTCTGGTCAGGTTGGTGTGGTCAGGTTGGTGTGACATGTGGTCGAGGTTGATGTGGTCAGGTCGATGTGACATGTGGTCAGGTTGATGTGGTCAGGTTGATATGGTCAGGTGGATGTGGTCAGGTGGATGTGGTCATGTTCATGTGGTCATGTTCATGTGGTCAGGTGGATGTGGTCATGTTCATGTGGTCAGGTTGATGTGGTCAGAATGATGTGGTCAGGTCGATGTGACATGTGGTCTGGTTGATGTTGTCATGTTGATGTGACATGTGGTCAGGTCGATGTGATCAGGTCGATGTGGTCAGGTCGATGTGACATGTGGTCAGGTTGATGTGACATGTGGTCGAGGTTGATGTGGTCAGGTTGATGTGACAAGTGGTCAGGTTGATGTGACAAGTGGTCAGGTTGATGTGACATGTGGTCAGGTTGATATGGTCAGGTGGATGTGACATGTGGTCGGGTTGATGTGGTCAGGGTGATGTGACATGTGGTCAGGATGATGTGGTCAGGTTAATGTGGTCAGGTTGATGTGGTCATGTGGTCAGGTTGATGTGACATGTGGTCAGGTTGATGTGACATGTGGTCAGGTTGATGTGACATGTGGTCGAGGTTGATGTGACATGTGGTCGAGGTTGATGTGGTCAGGTTGATGTGACAAGTGGTCAGGTTGATGTGACATGTGGTCAGGTTGATGTGGTCAGGTTGATGTGGTCATGTGGTCAGGTTGATGTGACATGTGGTCAGGTTGATGTGACATGTGGTCAGGTTGATGTGACATGTGGTCAGGTTGATGTGACGAGGTTGATGTGGTCAGGTTGATGTGACATGTGTCATGATGTGACATGTGGTCGAGGTTGATGTGACATGTGGTCAGGTCTGATGTGACATGTGGTCATGTGAGGTGACATGTGGTCAGGTTGATGTGGTCAGGTTGATGTGACAGTGGTCAGGTTGATGTGACATGTGGTCAGGTTGATGTGGTCAGGATGATGTGACATGTGGTCAGGTTGATGTGGTCAGGTTGATGTGACATGTGGTCAGGTTGACGTGGTCAGGTAGATGTGACATGTGGTCAGGTTGATGTGGTCAGGTTGATGTGACATGTGGTCAGGTTGATGTGGTCAGGGTGATGTGACATGTGGTCAGGTTGATGTGGTCAGGTTGATGTGACATGTGGTCGGGTTGATGTGGTCGGGTTGATGTGGTCAGGGTGATGTGGTCAGGGTGATGTGGTCAGGGTGATGTGGTCAGGTTGATGTGGTCATGTGGTCAGGTTGATGTGACATGTGGTCAGGTTGATGTGACATGTGGTCGAGGTTGATGTGGTCAGGTAGATGTGACAAGTGGATGTGACATGTGGTCGAAGTTGATGTGACATGTGGTCGAGGTTGATGTGACATGTGGTCGAGGTTGATGTGACATGTGGTTGAGGTTGATGTGGTCAGGTTGATGTGACATGTGGTTGAGGTTGATGTGGTCAGGTTGATGTGACATGTGGTGAGGCTGATGTGGTCAGGTTGATGTGGTCAGGTGATGTGGTCAGGTGATGTGGTCAGGTTGATGTGGTCATGTGGTTAGGTTGATGTGACATGTGGTCAGGTTGATGTGACATGTGGTCAAGGTTGATGTGGTCAGGTTGATGTGACAAGTGGTCAGGTTGATGTGACATGTGGTCAGGTTGATGTGACATGTGGTCGAGGTTGATGTGGTCAGGTTGATGTGACAAGTGGTCAGAGGTTGATGTGACATGTGGTCAGGTTGATGTGGTCAGGATGATGTGACATGTGGTCAGGTTGATGTGGTCAGGATGATGTGACATGTGGTCAGGTTGCTGTGGTCAGGTGATGTGGTCAGGGTGATGTGACATGTGGTCAGGTCGATGTGGTCAGGTCGATGTGGTCAGGTCGATGTGGTCAGGTGATGTGACATGTGGTCGGGTTGATGTGGTCAGGTGATGATGTGGTCAGGTTAATGTGGTCAGGTTGATGTGGTCAGGTTAATGTGGTCAGGTTGATGTGGTCAGGTTAATGTGGTCAGGTTGATGTGGTCAGGTTAATGTGGTCAGGTTGATGTGGTCAGGTTGACATGTGTCAGGTTGATATGGTCAGAATGATGTGGTCAGGTTGATGTGACATGTGGTCAGGTTGATGTGGTCAGGTTGATGTGACATGTGGTCAGGTTGATGTGACATGTGGTCGAGGTTGATGTGGTCAGGTTGATGACAAGTGGTCAGGTTGATGTGACATGTGGTCAGGTTGATATGGTCAGGTGGATGTGACATGTGGTCAGGTTGACGTGGTCAGGTGATGTGACATGTGGTCAGGTTGTTGTGGTCAGGTTGATGTGACATGTGGTCAGGTTGATGTGGTCGGGTTGATGTGGTCAGGTTGATGTGGTCATGGGTGATGTGGTCAGGACATGTGATGTGGTCAGGTTGATGTGGTCAGGTTGATGTGGTCATGTGGTCAGGTTGATGTGGTCATGTGGTCATGTGGTCAGGTTGATGTGACATGTGGTCAGGTTGATGTGACATGTGGTCAGGTTGATGTGACATGTGGTCGAGGTTGATGTGGTCAGGCAGATGTGATGTGGTCAGGTTGATGTGACATGTGGTCAGGTTGGTGTGACATGTGGTCAGGTTGATGTGGTCAGGTTGATGTGGTCAGGTTGATGTGGTCAGGTTGATGTGGTCAGGTTGATGTGGTCAGGTTGATGTGACATGTGGTGGGTTGATGTGGTCAGGTTGATGTGGTCAGGTTGATGTGGTCAGGTTAATGTGGTCAGGTTCATGTGGTCAGGTGATGTGGTCAGAATGATGTGGTCAGGTGATCAGGTGATGTGGTCAGGTTGATATGGTCAGAATGATGTGGTCAGGTTGATGTGACATGTGGTCAGGTTGATGTGACATGTGGTCAGGTTGATGTGACATGTGGTCGAGGTTGATGTGGTCAGGTTGATGTGACAAGTGGTCAGAGGTTGATGTGACATGTGGTCAGGTTGATGTGGTCAGGATGATGTGACATGTGGTCAGGTTGATGTGGTCAGATGATGTGACATGTGGTCAGGTTGCTGTGGTCAGGTGATGTGGTCAGGGTGATGTGACATGTGGTCAGGTCGATGTGGTCAGGTGATGTGGTCAGGTTGATGTGGTCAGGGTGATGTGACATGTGGTCAGGGTTGATGTGGTCAGGTTGATGTGGTCAGGTTAATGTGGTCAGGTTGATGTGGTCAGGTTGATGTGGTCAGGTTGATGTGGTCAGGTTAATGTGGTCAGGTTGATGTGGTCAGGTTGATGTGGTCAGGTTGATGTGGTCAGGTCAGATGTGGTCCAGGTTGATATGGTCAGAATGATGTGGTCAGGTTGATGTGACATGTGGTCAGGTTTGATGTGGTCAGGTTGATGTGACATGTGGTCAGGTTGATGTGACATGTGGTCAGGTTGATGTGGTCAGGTTGATGTGACAAGTGGTCAGGTTGATGTGACATGTGGTCAGGTTGATGTGGTCAGGTGGATGTGACATGTGGTCAGGTTGATGTGGTCAGGTGATGTGACATGTGGTCAGGTTGATGTGGTCAGGTTGATGTGACATGTGGTCAGGTTGATGTGGTGTGATGTGGTCAGGTGATGATGTGGTCAGGTTGATGTGGTCAGGTGATGTGGTCAGGTTGATGTGGTCAGGTTGATGTGGTCAGGTTGATGTGGTCATGTGGTCATGTGGTCAGGTTGATGTGACATGTGGTCAGGTTGATGTGACATGTGGTCAGGTTGATGTGACATGTGGTCAGGCTGATGTGGTCAGGTTGATGTGACATGTGGTCAGGTTGATGTGACATGTGGTCAGGTTGGTGTGACATGTGGTCAGGTTGATGTGGTCAGGTGATGTGGTCAGGTTGATGTGGTCAGGTGTGGTCATGTGGTCAGGCTGATGTGGTCAGGTTGATGTGACATGTGGTCAGGTTGATGTGGTCAGGTTAATGTGGTCAGGTTTAATGTGGTCAGGTTAATGTGGTCAGGTTGATGTGGTCAGGTGATGTGGTCAGAATGATGTGGTCAGGTTGACATGTGGTCAGGTTGATATGGTCAGAATGATGTGGTCAGGTTGATGTGACATGTGGTCAGGTTGATGTGACATGTGGTCAGGTTGATGTGACATGTGGTCAGGTTGATGTGGTCAGGTTGATGTGACAAGTGGTCAGGTTGATGTGACATGTGGTCAGGGATGTGATGTGGTCAGGTTGATGTGTCAGGTTGATGTGGTCAGGTGATGATGTGGTCAGGTTGATGTGGTCAGGTTGATGTGATGGTCAGAATGATGTGGTCAGGTTGATGTGGTCATGATGTGGTGTGGTCAGGTTGATGTGGTCAGGTTGATGTGGTCAGGTTGATGTGGTCAGGTTGATGTGACATGTGTCAGGTTGATGTGGTCAGGTTGATGTGGTCATGTTGATGTGGTCAGGTTGATGTGGTCAGGGTTGATGTGGTCAGAATGATGTGGTCAGGTTGATGTGACATGATATGGTCAGGTTGATGTGACATGTGGTGATGTGACATGTGGTCAGGTTGATGTGACATGTGGTCAGGTTGATGTGACATGTGGTCAGGTGATGTGACATGTGGTCAGGTGATGTGATGTGGTCAGGTTGATGTGACATGTGGTCAGGTTGATGTGGTCAGGTTGATGTGGTCAGGTTGATGTGACATGTGGTCAGGTTGATGTGGTCAGGTGGTCATGTGATGGTCATGTGGTCAGGTTGATGTGTGGTCAGGTTGATGTGACATGTGGTCAGGTTGATGTGGTCAGGTTGATGTGGTCAGGTTGATGTGGTCAGGTGATGTGGTCAGGTTGATGTGGTCAGGTTGATGTGGTCATGTGGTCATGATATGGTCAGGTTGATGTGACATGTGGTCAGGTTGATGTGACATGTGGTCAGGTTGATGTGACATGTGGTCAGGTTGAGGTTGATGTGGTCAGGTTGATGTGACAGTGGTGATGTGACATGTGGTCAGGTTGATGTGACATGTGGTCATGTGGTCAGGTGATGTGGTCAGGTGATGTGGTCAGGTTGATGTGGTCATGTGGTCAGGTTGATGTCAGGCTGATGTGGTCAGGTTGATGTGACATGTGGTCAGGTTGATGTGGTGATGTGGTCAGGGTTGATGTGGTCATGTGGTCAGGTGATGTGGTCATGGGACATGTGGTCAGGTTGATGTCATGTGGTCAGGTTGATGTGGTCAGGAATGTGGTCAGGTTGGTCATGTGGTGATGTGGTCAGGTTGATGTGGTCATGTGGTCAGGTTGATGTGACATGTGGTCAGGTTGATGTGACATGTGGTCAGGTTGATGTGGTCAGGTTGATGTGACATGTGGTCAGGTTGATGTGACATGATGGTCAGGTTGATGTGGTCACATGATGTGGTCACATGTGGTCAGAATGATGTGGTCAGGTTGATGTGGTCAGGTTGATGTGGTCAGGTTGATGTGGTCAGGTTGATGTGACATGTGGTCAGGTTGATGTGGTCAGGGGATGTGACATGTGGTCAGGTTGATGTGGTCAGGTTGATGTGACATGTGGTCAGGTTGATGTGGTCAGGTTGATGTGGTCAGGTTGATGTGGTCAGGTGATGTGGTCAGGTGATGTGGTCAGGGTGATGTGGTCAGGTTGATGTGTCATGTGGTCAGGTTGATGTGACATGTGGTCAGGTTGATGTGACATGTGGTCAGGTTGATGTGGTCAGGTTAGATGTGACATGATGTGACATGTGGTCAGGTTGATGTGACATGTGGTCAGGTTGATGTGACATGTGGTCAGGCTGATGTGGTCAGGTTGATGTGACATGTGGTGAGGTTGATGTGGTCAGGTTGATGTGACATGTGGCTGAGGCTGATGTGGTCAGGTTGATGTGGTCAGGTTGATGTGGTCAGGTTGATGTGGTCAGGTGATGTGGATGTGGTCAGGTGATGTGGTCATGTGGTGATGTGGTCAGGTTGATGTGGTCATGTGGTCAGGTTGATGTGACATGTGGTCAGGTTGATGTGACATGTGGTCGAGGTTGATGTGGTCAGGTTGATGTGACAAGTGGTCAGGTTGATGTGACATGTGGTCAGGTTGATGTGACATGTGGTCGAGGTTGATGTGGTCAGGTTGATGTGATGTGGTCAGAGGTGACATGTGGAGTGACATGTGGTCAGGTTGATGTGGTCAGGATGATGTGACATGTGGTCAGGTTGATGTGGTCAGGATGATGTGACATGTGGTCAGGTTGATGTGGTCATGTGGTCAGGTGATGTGACATGTGGTCAGGTTGATGTGGTCAGGTTGATGTGGTCAGGTGATGTGGTCAGGTGATGTGACATGTGGTCGGGTGATGTGGTCAGGGTGATGTGGTCAGGTGATGTGGTCAGGTTAATGTGGTCAGGTTGATGTGGTCAGGTTGATGTGGTGGTCAGGTTGATGTGGTCAGGTTAATGTGGTCAGGTTGATGTGGTCAGGTTAATGTGGTCAGGTTGATGTGGTTAGGTTGTGTGGCCAGGTTGATATGGTCAGAATGATGTGGTCAGGTTGATGTGACATGTGGTCGAGGTTTATGTGGTCAGGTTGATGTGACATGTGGTCAGGTTGATGTGACATGTGGTCGAGGCTGATGTGGTCAGGCTGATGTGACAGTGGTCATGTTGATGTGACAAGTGGTCAGGTTGATGTGGTCAGGTTGATGTGACATGTGGTCAGGTTGATATGGTCAGGTGATGTGACATGTGGTCAGGCTGATGATGTGGTCAGGTGATGTGACATGTGGTCAGGTTGATGTGGTCAGGTGATGTGACATGTGGTCAGGTTGATGTGGTCAGGTTGATGTGACATGTGGTCAGGTTGATGTGGTCAGGTTGATGTGGTCAGGGTGATGTGGTCAGGGTGATGTGGTCAGGGTGATGTGGTCAGGTTGATGTGGTCAGGTTGATGTGGTCAGGTTGACATGTGGTCAGGTTGATGTGGTCATGATGTGGTCATGTGGTCATGTGGTCAGGTTGATGTGACATGTGGTCAGGTTGATGTGACATGTGGTCAGGTTGGTGTGACATGTGGTCAGGTTGATGTGGTCAGGTTGATGTGGTCAGGTTGATGTGGTCAGGTTGATGTGGTCAGGTTGATGTGGTCATGTGGTCAGGTTGATGTGGTCAGGTTGATGTGACATGTGGTCGGGTTGATGTGGTCAGGTTAATGTGGTCAGTTTCAGGTGGTCAGGTTAATGTGGTCAGGTTGATGTGGTCAGGTGATATGGTCAGAATGATGTGGTCAGGTTGGTGTGGTCAGGTTGATATGGTCAGAATGATGTGGTCAGGTTGATGTGACATGTGGTCAGGTTGATGTGTATGTGGTCAGGTTGATGTGACATGTGGTCGAGGTTGATGTGGTCAGGTTGATGTGACAAGTGGTCAGGTTGATGTGACATGTGTCAGGTTGATGTGGTCAGGTTGATGTGGTCAGGGTGATGTGGTCAGAATGATGTGGTCAGGTTGGTGTGGTCAGGTTGATATGGTCAGAATGATGTGGTCAGGTTGATGTGACATGTGGTCAGGTTGATGTGGTCAGGTTGATGTGACATGTGGTCAGGCTGATGTGGTCAGGTGATGTGATGTGGTCAGGTTGATGTGGTCAGGATGATGTGACATGTGGTCAGGTTGATGTGGTCAGGTTGATGTGACATGTGGTCAGGTTGATGTGGTCAGGTTGATGTGACATGTGGTCAGGTTGATGTGGTCAGGTGATGTGGTCAGGTGATGTGGTCAGGTTGATGTGGTCATGTGGTCAGGTTGATGTGACATGTGGTCAGGTTGATGTGACATGTGGTCAGGTTGATGTGGTCAGGTGATGTGGTCAGGTGGATGTGACATGTGGTCAGGTTGATGTGACATGTGGTCAGGTTGATGTGACATGTGGTTGAGGTTGATGTGGTCAGGTTGATGTGACATGTGGTCAGGTTGATGTGGTCAGGTTGATGTGACATGTGGTCAGGTTGATGTGACATGTGGTCAGGTTGATGTGGTCAGGTTGATGTGGTCAGGTGATGTGGTCAGGTTAATGTGGTCAGGATGTGGTCAGGTGATGTGGTCAGGTGGATGTGGTCAGGTGGATGTGGTCAGGTGGATGTGGTCAGGTTGATGTGGTCAGGTTGATGTGGCCAGGTTGATGTGGTCAGAATGATGTGGTCAGGTTGATGTGGTCATGTGGTCGAGGTTGATGTGGTCAGGTTGATGTGACATGTGGTCAGGTTGATGTGACATGTGGTCGAGGTTGATGTGGTCAGGTTGATGTGACAAGTGGTCATGTTGATGTGACAAGTGGTCGAGGTTGATGTGGTCAAAGTAAATGTGACAAGTGGTCAGGTTGATGTGACATGTGGTCAGGTTGATATGGTCAGGTGGATGTGACATGTGGTCAGGTTGATATGGTCAGGTGGATGTGACATGTGGTCGGGTTGATGTGGTCAGGTTGTTGTGGTCAGGTTGATGTGACATGTGGTCAGGTTGATGTGGTCAGGGGTTGATGTGGTCGGGTTGATGTGGTCAGGGTGTGTGGTCAGGGTGATGTGGTCAGGTTGATGTGGTCAGGTTGATGTGGTCATGTGGTCATGTGGTCAGGTTGATGTGACATGTGGTCAGGTTGATGTGACATGTGGTCAGGTTGATGTGTGGTCAGGTTGATGTGGTCAGGTTGATGTGGTCAGGTGATGTGGTCAGGTTGATGTGGTCAGGTTGATGTGGTCATGTGGTCATGTGGTCAGGTTGATGTGACATGTGGTCAGGTTGATGTGACATGTGGTCAGGTTGATGTGACATGTGGTCAGGTTGATGTGACATGTGGTCAGGTTGATGTGGTCAGGTTGATGTGGTCAGGTTGATGTGGTCAGGTTGATGTGGTCAGGCTGATGTGGTCAGGTTGATGTGACATGTGGTCAGGTTGATGTGGTCAGGTTGATGTGGTCATGATGTGGTCAGGTGATGTGGTCAGGTTGATGTGGTCAGGTGATATGTGATGATGTGGTCAGGTTGATGTGGTCAGGTTGATGTGACATGTGGTCAGGTTGATGTGACATGTGGTCGAGGTTGATGTGGTCAGGTTGATGTGACATGTGGTCAGGTTGATGTGACATGTGGTCAGGTTGATGTGGTCAGGTTGATGTGACAAGTGGTCAGGTTGATGTGACATGTGGTCAGGTTGATGTGGTCAGGTTGATGTGACATGTGGTCAGGTTGATGTGGTCAGGGTGATGTGACATGTGGTCAGGTTGATGTGGTCAGGTGTGGTCAGGACATGTGGTCAGGTTGATGTGGTCAGGGATGTGACATGTGGTCAGGGTTGATGTGGTCGGGTGATGTGGTCAGGTGATGTGGTCAGGGTGATGTGTCAGGATGATGTGGTCAGGTTGATGTGGTCATGTGGTCATGTGGTCAGGTTGATGTGACATGTGGTCAGGTTGATGTGACATGTGGTCAGGTTGATGTGACATGTGGTCAGGTTGATGTGGTCAGGTAGATGTGACAAGTGGTCAGGTTGATGTGACATGTGGTCAGGTTGATGTGACATGTGGTCAGGTTGATGTGGTCAGGTTGATGTGGTCAGGTTAATGTGGTCAGGTTGATGTGGTCAGGCTGATGTGGTCAGGTTGATGTGACATGTGGTCAGGATGTGGTGTGATGTGGTCAGGTTGATGTGGTCAGTTTGATGTGGTCAGGTTGATGTGGTCAGGTTAATGTGGTCAGGTGATATGGTCAGAATGATGTGGTCAGGTTGATGTGTGGTCAGGTTGATGTGGTCAGGTTGATGTGGTCAGGTTGATGTGACATGTGGTCAGGTTGATGTGACATGTGGTCGAGGTTGATGTGGTCAGGTTGATGTGACAGTGGTCAGGTTGATGTGACATGTGGTCAGGTTGATGTGGATGTGGTCAGGTGATGTGGTCAGGTGATGTGGTCAGGTTGATGTGATGTGGTCAGGTTGATGTGGTCAGGTTGATGATGATGTGGTCAGGTTGATGTGACATGTGGTCAGGTTGATGTGGTCAGGTTGATGTGGTCAGGGTGATGTGGTCAGGTTGATGTGGTCAGGTGATGATGTGGTCAGGTTGAGGTTGATGTGGTCATGTGGTCAGGTTGATGTGACATGTGGTCAGGTTGATGTGACATGTGGTCAGGTTGATGTGACATGTGGTCAGGTTGATGTGGTCAGGTGATGTGGTCAGGTTGATGTGACATGGTCAGGTTGATGTGACATGTGGTCAGGTTGATGTGGTCAGGTTGATGTGGTCAGGTTAATGTGGTCAGGTGATGTGGTCAGGTTGATGTGGTCAGGTTGATGTGGTCAGGCTGATGTGGTCAGGTTGATGTGACATGTGGTCGGGTTGATGTGGTCAGGTTAATGTGTCAGGTTTAATGTGGTCAGGTTAATGTGGTCAGGTTGATGTGGTCAGGGTGATATGGTCAGAATGATGTGGTCAGGTTGTGTGGTCAGGTTGATATGGTCAGAATGATGTGGTCAGGATGATGTGACATGTGGTCAGGATGATGTCAGGTGATGTGGTCAGGTTGATGTGACATGTGGTCGAGGTTGATGTGGTCAGGTTGATGTGACAAGTGGTCAGGTTGATGTGACATGTGGTCAGGTTGATGTGGTCAGGTGATGATGTGGTCAGGGTGATGTGGTCAGAATGATGTGTCAGCTGGTGTGGTCAGGTTGATATGGTCAGAATGATGTGGTCAGGTTGATGTGACATGTGGTCAGGTTGATGTGGTCAGGGTGATGTGACATGTGGTCAGGTTGATGTGGTCAGGTTGATGTGACATGTGGTCAGGTTGATGTGGTGGTTGATGTGGTCAGGGTTGATGTGGTCAGGTGATGTGGTCAGGGTGATGTGGTCAGGGTGATGTGGTCAGGTTGATGTGGTCATGTGGTCAGGTTGATGTGACATGTGGTCAGGTTGATGTGACATGTGGTCAGGTTGATGTGGTCAGGTAGATGGTCAGGTGATGTGACATGTGGTCAGGTTGATGTGACATGTGGTCAGGTTGATGTGACATGTGGTGAGGTTGATGTGGTCAGGTTGATGTGACATGTGGTGAGGCTGATGTGGTCAGGTTGATGTGACATGTGGTGAGGTTGATGTGGTCAGGTTGATGTGACATGTGGTCAGGTTGATGTGGTGATGTGACATGTGGTCAGGTTGATGTGGTCAGGTTGATGTGACATGTGGTCAGGTTGATGTGGTCAGGTTGATGTGGTCAGGTGATGTGGTCAGGTGATGTGGTCAGGATGATGTGGTCAGGTTGATGTGGTCAGGTTGATGTGGTCATGATGGTCAGGTGATGTGACATGTGGTCAGGTTGATGTGACATGTGGTCAGGTTGATGTGACATGGGTCAGGTTGATGTGGTCAGGTGATGTGACATGTGGTCAGGTTGATGTGACATGTGGTCAGGTTGGTGTGACATGTGGTCAGGTTGATGTGGTCAGGTTAATGTGGTCAGGTTGATGTGGTCAGGTTGATGTGGTCAGGTTGATGTGGTCAGGTTGATGTGACATGTGGTCAGGTTGATGTGGTCAGGTTAATGTGGTCATTTAATGTGGTCAGGTGATGTGGTCAGGTTGATGTGGTCAGGGTGATATGGTCAGAATGATGTGGTCAGGTGTGATGTGGTCAGGTTGATATGGATGATGTGGTCAGGTTGATGTGACATGTGGTCAGGTTGATGTGACATGTGGTCAGGTTGAGGTGACATGTGGTCAGGTTGATGTGGTCAGGTTGATGTGACATGTGGTCAGGTTGATGTGGTCAGGTGATGATGTGGTCAGGGTGGTCAGGTGATGTGGTCAGGTTGATGTGGTCAGGTTGATGTGGTCAGGTGTGACATGTGGTCAGGTTGATGTGGTCAGGTTGATGTGACATGTGGTCAGGTTGATGTGGTCGGGTTGATGTGGTCAGGTGATGTGGTCAGGGTGATGTGGTCAGGTTGATGTGGTCAGGTTGATGTGGTCATGTGGTCATGTGGTCAGGTGATGTGTGTGACATGTGGTCAGGTTGATGTGACATGTGGTCAGGTTGATGTGACATGTGGTCGAGGTTGATGTGGTCAGGTAGATGTGACAAGTGGTCAGGTTGATGTGACATGTGGTCAGGTTGGTGTGACATGTGGTCAGGTTGATGTGGTCAGGTTGATGTGGTCAGGTTGATGTGGTCAGGTTAATGTGGTCAGGTTGATGTGGTCAGGTTGATGTGGTCAGGCTGATGTGGTCAGGTTGATGTGACATGTGGTCAGGTTGATGTGGTCAGGTTAATGTGGTCAGTTTAATGTGGTCAGGTTAATGTGGTCAGGTTAATGTGGTCAGGTGATATGGTCAGAATGATGTGGTCATGATGTGGTTAGGTTGATGTGTGGCCAGGTTGATATGGTCAGAATGATGTGGTCAGGATGATGTGACATGTGGTCAGGTTGATGTGGTATGTGGTCAGGTTGATGTGACATGTGGTCGAGGTTGATGTGGTCAGGTTGATGTGACAAGTGGTCAGGTTGATGTGACATGTGGTCAGGTTGATGTGGTCAGGTTGATGTGGTCAGGGTGATGTGGTCAGAATGATGTGGTCAGGTTGGTGTGCCAGGTTGATATGGTCAGAATGATGTGGTCAGGTTGATGTGACATGTGGTCAGGTTGATGTGGTCAGGGGATGTGACATGTGGTCAGATGTGATGTGGTCAGGTTGATGACATGTGTCATGTGGTCAGGGTGATGTGGTCAGGTTGATGTGGTCAGGTGATGTGGTCAGGTGATGTGGTCAGGGTGATGTGGTCAGGTGATGTGGTCAGGTTGATGTGGTCATGTGGTCAGGTTGATGTGACATGTGGTCAGGTTGATGTGACATGTGGTCAGGTTGATGTGGTCAGGTAGATGTGACATGTGGATGTGACATGTGGTCAGGTTGATGTGACATGTGGTCGAGGTGATGTGACATGTGGGTGAGGTTGATGTGGTCAGGTTGATGTGACATGTGGTGGAGGCTGATGTGGTCAGGTTGATGTGACATGTGGTGAGGTTGATGTGGTCAGGTTGATGTGATGTGGTCAGGTTGATGTGGTCAGGTTGATGTGGTCAGGTTGATGTGGTCAGGTGATGTGGTCAGGGTGATGTGGTCAGGTTGATGTGGTCAGGTTGATGTGGTCATGTGGTCAGGTTGATGTGACATGTGGTCAGGTTGATGTGACATGTGGTCGAGGTTGATGTGGTCAGGTTGATGTGACATGTGGTCAGGTTGATGTGACATGTGGTCAGGTTGATGTGACATGTGGTCGAGGTTGATGTGGTCAGGTTGATGTGACAAGTGGTCAGAGGTTGATGTGACATGTGGTCAGGTTGATGTGGTCAGGATGATGTGACATGTGGTCAGGTTGATGTGGTCAGGATGATGTGACATGTGGTCAGGTTGCTGTGGTCAGGGTGATGTGGTCAGGTGATGTGACATGTGGTCAGGTCGATGTGGTCAGGTGATGTGATGTGGTCAGGTCGATGTGGTCAGGGTGATGTGTCAGGTGATGTGGTCAGGTTGATGTGGTCAGGTTGATGTGGTCAGGTTAATGTGGTCAGGTTGATGTGGTCAGGTTGATGTGGTCAGGTTGATGTGGTCAGGTTGATGTGGTCAGGTTAATGATGGTCAGGTTGATGTGGTCAGGTTAATGTGGTCAGGTTGATGTGGTCAGGTTGGTGTGGTCAGGTTGATATGGTCAGAATGATGTGGTCAGGTTGATGTGACATGTGGTCGAGGTTTATGTGGTCAGGTTGATGTGACATGTGGTCAGGTTGATGTGACATGTGGTCGAGGTTGATGTGGTCAGGTTGATGTGACAAGTGGTCAGGTTGATGTGACAAGTGGTCAGGTTGATGATGTGGTCAGGTTGATGTGACAAGTGGTCAGGTCATGGTCAGGTGGATGTGACATGTGGTCAGGTTGATGTGGTCAGGTGATGTGACATGTGGTCAGGTTGATGTGGTCAGGTAGATGTGACATGTGGTCAGGTTGTTGTGGTCAGGTTGATGTGACATGTGGTCAGGTTGATGTGGTCAGGTTGATGTGGTCAGGTTGATGTGGTCAGGGTGATGTGGTCAGGGTGATGTGGTCAGGATGTGGATGTGGTCAGGTGATGTGGTCAGGTTGATGTGATGTGGTCAGGTGATGATGTGGTCAGGTTGATGTGGTCATGGTCGAGGTCATGTGGTCAGGTAGATGTGACATGTGGTCAGGTTGATGTGACATGCGGTCAGGTTGTGACATGTGGTCAGGTTGATGTGGTCAGGTTGATGTGGTCAGGTTAATGTGGTCAGGTTAATGTGGTCAGGTTGATGTGGTCAGGCTGATGTGGTCAGGCTGATGTGGTCAGGTTGATGTGACATGTGGTCGGGTTGATGTGGTCAGGTTAATGTGGTCAGTTTAATGTGGTCAGGTTAATATGGTCAGGGTGATATGGTCAGAATGATGTGGTCAGGTTGGTGTGGCCAGGTTGATATGGTCAGAATGATGTGGTCAGGATGATGTGACATGTGGTCAGGTTGATGTGGTATGTGGTCAGGTTGATGTGACATGTGGTCGAGGTTGATGTGGTCAGGATGATGTGACATGTGGTCAGGTTGATGTGACATGTGGTCAGGTTGATGTGGTCAGGTTGATGTGGTCAGGTGATGTGGTCAGAATGATGTGGTCAGGTTGATGTGGTCAGGTTGATATGGTCAGAATGATGTGGTCAGGTTGATGTGACATGTGGTCAGGTTGATGTGGTCAGGGATGTGACATGTGGTCAGGCTGATGTGGTCAGGTTGATGTGGTCAGGATGATGTGACATGTGGTCAGGTTGATGTGGTCAGGTTGATGTGACATGTGGTCATGTGGTCAGGTTGATGTGGTCAGGTTGATGTGACATGTGGTCAGGTCATGTTGATGTGGTCAGGTTGATGTGGTCATGTGGTCAGGTGATGTGGTCAGGGTGATGTGGTCAGGTTGATGTGGTCATGTGGTCAGGTTGATGTGACATGTGGTCAGGTTGATGTGACATGTGGTCAGGTTGATGTGGTCATGATGGTCAGGTGGATGTGACATGTGGTCAGGTTGATGTGACATGTGGTCAGGTTGATGTGACATGTGGCTGAGGTTGATGTGGTCAGGTTGATGTGACATGTGGTCAGGTTGATGTGGTCAGGTTGATGTGACATGTGGTCAGGTTGATGTGACATGTGGTCAGGTTGATGATTGATGTGGTCAGGTTAATGTGGTCAGGTTGATGTGGTCAGGTGATGGTCAGGTTAATGTGGTCAGGTGATGTGGTCAGGTGGATGTGGTCAGGTTGATGTGGTCAGGTGATGTGGTCAGGTTGATGTGGTCAGGTGTGTGGTCAGGTTGATATGGTCAGAATGATGTGGTCAGGTTGATGTGACATGTGGTCGAGGTTTATGTGGTCAGGTTGATGTGACATGTGGTCAGGTTGATGTGACATGTGGTCGAGGTTGATGTGGTCAGGTTGATGTGACAAGTGGTCAGGTTGATGTGACAAGTGGTCAGGTTGATGATGGTTGATGTGACAAGTGGTCAGGTTGATGTGACATGTGGTCAGGTTGATATGGTCAGGTGGATGTGACATGTGGTCGGGTTGATGTGGTCAGGGTGATGTGACATGTGGTCAGGTTGACGTGGTCAGGTAGATGTGACATGTGGTCAGGTTGTTGTGGTCAGGTTGATGTGACATGTGGTCGGGTTGATGTGGTCGGGTTGATGTGGTCGGGTTGATGTGGTCAGGGTGATGTGGTCAGGGTGATGTGGTCAGGTTGATGTGGTCAGGTTGATGTGGTCATGTGGTCATGTGGTCAGGTTGATGTGACATGTGGTCAGGTTGATGTGACATGTGGTCAGGTTGATGTGTGGTCAGGTTGATGTGGTCAGTGGTGATGTGGTGGGTGATGTGGTCAGGTTGATGTGGTCAGGTTGA
This sequence comes from Oncorhynchus tshawytscha, assembly GCF_018296145.1. Lineage (NCBI taxonomy): Eukaryota > Metazoa > Chordata > Actinopteri > Salmoniformes > Salmonidae > Oncorhynchus > Oncorhynchus tshawytscha. The sequence continues at coordinate 78,013 of NW_024609781.1, forward strand.
TGTGGTCAGGTGGTCATGTGGTCAGGTTGATGTGACATGTGGTCAGGTTGATGTGACATGTGGTCAGGTTGATGTGACATGTGGTCAGGTTGGTGTGGTCATGTGGTCAGGTTGATGTGGTCAGGTTAATGTGGTCAGGTTAATGTGGTCAGGTTGATGTGGTCAGGCTGATGTGGTCAGGTTGATGTGACATGTGGTCGGGTTGATGTGGTCAGGTTGATGTGGTCAGGTTGATGTGGTCAGGTTGATGTGGTCATGATGTGGTCAGGTTGATGTGGTCAGGTTGATGTGGTCAGGTTAATGTGGTCAGGTTGATGTGGTCAGGTGATGTGGTCAGGTTGATGTGGTTAGGTTGGTGTGGTGGTCATGATATGGTCAGAATGATGTGGTCAGGTTGATGTGACATGTGGTCGAGGTTGATGTGGTCAGGTTGATGTGACATGTGGTCAGGTTGATGTGACATGTGGTCGAGGTTGATGTGGTCAGGTTGATGTGACAAGTGGTCAGGTTGATGTGACATGTGGTCGAGGTTGATGTGGTCAGGTTGATGTGACATGTGGTCAGGTTGATATGGTCAGGTGGATGTGACATGTGGTCAGGTTGATGTGGTCAGGGTGATGTGACATGTGGTCAGGTTGATGTGGTCAGGTGATGTGACATGTGGTCAGGTTGATGTGGTCAGGTTGATGTGACATGTGGTCAGGTTGATGTGGTGGGGTTGATGTGGTCAGGTTGATGTGGTCAGGTGATGTGGTCAGGTGATGTGGTCATGTGGTCATGATGTGGTCAGGTTGATGTGGTGATGATGGTCAGGTTGATGTGGTCAGGTTGATGTGGTCAGGTTGATGTGGTCAGTGGTCATGTGGTCAGGTTGATGTGACAAGTGGTCAGGTTGATGTGACATGTGGTCAGGTTGGTGTGACATGTGGTCAGGTTGATGTGGTCAGGTTAATGTGGTCAGGTTAATGTGGTCAGGTTGATGTGGTCAGGCTGATGTGGTCAGGCTGATGTGGTCAGGTTGATGTGACATGTGGTCGGGTTGATGTGGTCAGGTTAATGTGGTCAGTTTAATGTGGTCAGGTTAATGTGGTCAGGTTAATGTGGTCAGGGTGATATGGTCAGAATGATGTGGTCAGGTTGGTGTGGCCAGGTTGATATGGTCAGAATGATGTGGTCAGGTTGATGTGACATGTGGTCAGGTTGATGTGGTATGTGGTCAGGTTGATGTGACATGTGGTCGAGGTTGATGTGGTCAGGTTGATGTGACAAGTGGTCAGGTTGATGTGACATGTGGTCAGGTTGATGTGGTCAGGTTGATGTGGTCAGGTGATGTGGTCAGAATGATGTGGTCAGGTTGTGTGGCCAGGTTGATATGGTCAGAATGATGTGGTCAGGTTGATGTGACATGTGGTCAGGTTGATGTGGTCAGGGGGATGTGACATGATGGTCAGGTTGATGTGGTCAGGTTGATGTGGTCAGGATGATGTGACATGTGGTCAGGTTGATGTGGTCAGGTTGATGTGACATGTGGTCAGGTTGATGGTCAGGTTGATGTGACATGTGGTCGGTTTGATGTGGTCAGGTGATGTGGTCAGGGTGATGTGGTCAGGTTGATGTGTCATGTGGTCAGGTTGATGTGACATGTGGTCAGGTTGATGTGACATGTGGTCAGGTTGATGTGGTCAGGTGATGTGGTCATGGTGACATGTGGTCAGGTTGATGTGACATGTGGTCGAGGTTGATGTGACATGTGGTTGAGGTTGATGTGGTCAGGTTGATGTGACATGTGGTTGAGGTTGATGTGGTCAGGTTGATGTGACATGTGGTCAGGTTGATGTGACATGTGGTCGGGTTGATGTGGTCAGGTTAATGTGGTCAGGTTAATGTGGTCAGGTTAATGTGGTCAGGTGGATGTGGTCAGGTGGATGTGGTCAGGTGGATGTGGTCAGGTGGATGTGGTCAGGTGGATGTGGTCAGGTTGATGTGGTTAGGTTGTGTGGGTCAGGTTGATATGGTCAGAATGATGTGGTCAGGTTGATGTGACATGTGGTCAGGTGATGTGACATGTGGTCAGGTTGATGTGACATGTGGTCAGGTTGATGTGACATGTGGTCGAGGTTGATGTGGTCAGGTTGATGTGACAAGTGGTCAGGTTGATGTGACATGTGGTCAGGTTGATGTGGTCATGATGTGACAAGTGGTCAGGTTGATGTGACATGTGGTCAGGTTGATATGGTCAGGTGGATGTGACATGTGGTCAGGTTGATGTGGTCAGGTGATGTGACATGTGGTCATGTGGTCAGGATGATGTGACATGTGGTCAGGTTGATGTGGTCAGGTTGATGTGACATGTGGTCAGGTTGATGTGGTCAGGTTGATGTGGTCGGGTTGATGTGGTCAGGGTGATGTGGTCAGGGTGATGTGGTCAGGTTGATGTGGTCAGGTTGATGTGTCATGTGGTCATGTGGTCAGGTTGATGTGACATGTGGTCAGGTTGATGTGACATGTGGTCAGGTTGATGTGTGTGGTCAGGTTGATGTGGTCAGGGTGATGTGGTCAGGTTGATGTGATGTGGTCAGGTTGATGTGGTCAGGTTGATGTGGTCAGGGTGATGTGGTCAGGTTGATGTGACATGTGGTCAGGTGATGTGACATGTGGTCAGGTTGATGTGACATGGTCAGGTTGGTGTGACATGTGGTCAGGTTGATGTGGTCAGGTTAATGTGGTCAGGTTGATGTGGTCAGGTTGATGTGGTCAGGTTGATGTGGTCAGGTTGTGTGACATGTGGTCAGGTTGATGTGGTCAGGTTAATGTGGTCAGGTTGATGTGGTCAGGTTAATGTGGTCAGGTTAATGTGGTCAGGTGATGTGGTCAGAATGATGTGGTCAGGTTGATGTGACATGTGGTCAGGTTGATGTGACATGTGGTCAGGTTGATGTGGTCAGGATGATGTGTCAGGTTGATGTGACAAGTGGTCAGTTGATGTGACATGTGGTCAGGTTGATGTGGTCAGGTTGATGTGACAAGTGGTCAGGTTGATGTGACATGTGGTCAGGTTGATATGGTCAGGTGGATGTGACATGTGGTCAGGTTGATGTGGTCAGGTGATGTGATGTGGTCAGGTTGACGTGGTCAGGTAGATGTGACATGTGGTCAGGTTGTTGTGGTCAGGTTGATGTGACATGTGGTCGGGTTGATGTGGTCGGGTTGATGTGGTCGGGTTGATGTGGTCAGGGTGATGTGGTCAGGGTGATGTGGTCAGGATGATGTGGTCAGGTTGATGTGGTCATGTGGTCATGTGGTCAGGTTGATGTGACATGTGGTCAGGTTGATGTGACATGTGGTCAGGTTGATGTGACGTGGTCGAGGTTGATGTGGTCAGGTAGATGTGACAAGTGGTCAGGTTGATGTGACATGCGGTCAGGTTGGTGTGACATGTGGTCAGGTTGATGTGGTCAGGCTGATGTGGTCAGGTTGATGTGACATGTGGTCGGGTTGATGTGGTCAGGTTAATGTGGTCAGTTTAATGTGGTCAGGTTAATGTGGTCAGGTTAATGTGGTCAGGGTGATATGGTCAGAATGATGTGGTCAGGTTGGTGTGGCCAGGTTGATATGGTCATGTGGTCAGGTTGATGTGACATGTGGTCAGGTTGATGTGGTATGTGGTCAGGTTGATGTGACATGTGGTCGAGGTTGATGTGGTCAGTTTGATGACAAGTGGTCAGGTTGATGTGACATGTGGTCAGGTTGATGTGGTCAGGTTGATGTGGTCAGGTGATGTGGTCAGAATGATGTGGTCAGGTTGGTGTGGCCAGGTTGATATGGTCAGAATGATGTGGTCAGGTTGATGTGACATGTGGTCAGGTTGATGTGGTCAGGGGGATGTGACATGTGGTCAGGATGATGTGGTCAGGTTGATGTGGTCAGGATGATGTGACATGTGGTCAGGTTGATGTGGTCAGGTTGATGTGACATGTGGTCAGGTTGATGTGGTCAGGTTGATGTGACATGTGGTCAGGTTGATGTGGTCAGGTTGATGTGGTCAGGTTGATGTGGTCAGGGTGATGTGGTCAGGTGATGTGGTCAGGGTGATGTGGTCAGGTGATGTGGTCATGTGGTCAGGTTGATGTGACATGTGGTCAGGTTGATGTGACATGTGGTCGAGGTGTGATGTGGTCAGGTAGATGTGACAAGTGGATGTGACATGTGGTCAGGTTGATGTGACATGTGGTCGAGGTTGATGTGACATGTGGTGAGGTTGATGTGGTCAGGTTGATGTGACATGTGGTTGAGGCTGATGTGGTCAGGTTGATGTGACATGTGGTTGAGGTTGATGTGGTCAGGTTGATGATGTGACATGTGGTCAGGTTGATGTGGTCGGGTTGATGTGATCGGGTTGATGTGGTCAGGGTGATGTGGTCAGGGTGATGTGGTCAGGTTGATGTGGTCAGGTTGATGTGGTCATGTGGTCAGGTTGATGTGACATGTGGTCAGGTTGATGTGACATGTGGTCAGGTTGATGTGACATGTGGTCAGGTTGATGTGACATGTGGTCAGGTTGATGTGACATGTGGTCAGGTTGATGTGACATGTGGTCGATGTTGATGTTGTCAGGTTGATGTGACAAGTGGTCAGAGGTTGATGTGACATGTGGTCAGGTTGATGTGGTCAGGATGATGTGACATGTGGTCAGGTTGATGTGGTCAGGATGATGTGACATGTGGTCAGGTTGCTGTGGTCAGGGTGATGTGACATGTGGTCAGGTCGATGTGGTCAGGTCGATGTGGTCAGGGTGATGTGACATGTGGTCGGGTTGATGTGGTCAGGTTGATGTGGTCAGGTTAATGTGGTCAGGTTGATGTGGTCAGGTTGATGTGGTCAGGTTGATGTGGTCAGGTTGATGTGGTCAGGTTGATGTGGTCAGGTTAATGTGGTCAGGTTGATGTGGTCAGGTTAATGTGGTCAGGTTGATGTGGTCAGGTTAATGTGGTCAGGTTGATGTGGTCAGGTTGATGTGGTCATGTGGTCATGTGGTCAGGTTGATGTGACATGTGGTCAGGTTGATGTGACAAGTGGTCAGGTTGATGTGACATGTGGTCGAGGTTGATGTGGTCAGGTTGATGTGACATGTGGTCAGGTGTGATGTGACATGTGGTCAGGTTGATGTGACATGTGGTCAGGTTGATGTGGTCAGGTTGATGTGGTCAGGTTAATGTGGTCAGGTTGATGTGGTCAGGTTGATGTGGTCATGTGGTCATGTGGTCAGGTTGATGTGACATGTGGTCAGGTTGTGTGACATGTGGTCAGGTTGATGTGACATGTGGTCGAGGTGATGTGGTCAGGTAGATGTGACAAGTGGTCAGGTTGATGTGACATGGTCAGGTTGGTGTGACATGTGGTCAGGTTGATGTGGTCAGGTTGATGTGGTCAGGTTAATGTGGTCAGGATGTAATGTGGTCAGGTTGATGTGGTCAGGCTGATGTGGTCAGGTTGATGTGACATGTGGTCAGGTTGATGTGGTCAGGTTAATGTGGTCAGTTTAATGTGGTCAGGTTAATGTGGTCAGGTTAATGTGGTCAGGTGATATGGTCAGAATGATGGTCAGGAATGTGGTCAGGTCAGGGTGTGGCCAGGTTGATATGGTCAGAATGATGTGGTCAGGTTGATGTGACATGTGGTCAGGTTGATGTGGTCAGGTTGATGTGACAAGTGGTCAGGTTGATGTGATGTGGTCAGGTTGATGTGGTCAGGTTGATGTGGTCAGGGTGATGTGGTCAGGAATGATGTGGTCAGGTTGATGTGGTCAGGTTGATATGGTCAGAATGATGTGGTCAGGTTGATGTGACATGTGGTCAGGTTGATGTGGTCAGGGGGATGTGACATGTGGTCAGGATGATGTGGTCAGGTTGATGTGGTCAGGATGATGTGACATGTGGTCAGGTTGATGTGGTCAGGGGGATGTGACATGTGGTCAGGATGATGTGGTCAGGTTGATGTGGTCAGTATGATGTGACATGTGGTCAGGTTGATGTGGTCAGGTTGATGTGACATGTGGTCAGGTTGATGTGGTCAGGTTGATGTGACATGTGGTCAGGTGATGTGACATGTGGTCAGGTTGATGTGGTCAGGTTAATGTGGTCAGGTTGATGTGGTCAGGTTAATGTGGTCAGGTTGATGTGGTCAGGTTGATGTGGTCAGGTTGATGTGGTCAGGTTGATGTGGTCAGGTTGATGTGGTCAGGTTGATGTGGTCAGGTTGATGTGGTCATGTGGTCATGTGGTCAGGTTGATGTGACATGTGGTCAGGTTGATGTGACATGTGGTCAGGTTGATGTGACATGTGGTCAGGTTGATGTGGTCAGGTAGATGTGACAAGTGGTCAGGTGATGTGACATGGTCAGGTTGGTGTGACATGTGGTCAGGTTGATGTGGTCAGGTTGATGTGGTCAGGTTAATGTGGTCAGGTTGATGTGGTCAGGCTGATGTGGTCAGGTTGATGTGACATGTGGTCAGGTTGATGTGGTCAGGTTAATGTGGTCAGTTTAATGTGGTCAGGTTAATGTGGTCAGGTTAATGTGGTCAGGGTGATATGGTCAGAATGATGTGGTCAGGTTGGTGTGGCCAGGTTGATATGGTCAGAATGATGTGGTCAGGTTGATGTGACATGTGGTCAGGTTGATGTGGTATGTGGTCAGGTTGATGTGACATGTGGTCAGGTTGATGTGACATGTGGTCAGGTTGATGTGACAAGTGGTCAGGTTGATGTGACATGTGGTCAGGTTGATGTGGTCAGGTTGATGTGGTCAGGGTGATGTGGTCAGAATGATGTGGTCAGGTTGGTGTGGCCAGGTTGATATGGTCAGAATGATGTGGTCAGGTTGATGTGACATGTGGTCAGGTTGATGTGGTCAGGGGGATGTGACATGTGGTCAGGATGATGTGGTCAGGTTGATGTGGTCAGGTGATGTGACATGTGGTCAGGTTGATGTGGTCAGGGGGATGTGACATGTGGTCAGGATGATGTGGTCAGGTTGATGTGGTCAGTATGATGTGACATGTGGTCAGGTTGATGTGGTCAGGTTGATGTGACATGTGGTCAGGTTGATGTGGTCAGGTTGATGTGACATGTGGTCAGGTTGATGTGACATGTGGTCAGGTTGATGTGGTCAGGTTAATGTGGTCAGGTTAATGTGGTCAGGTGATGTGGTCAGGTGGATGTGGTCAGGTGGATGTGGTCAGGTGGATGTGGTCAGGTGGATGTGGTCAGGTGGATGTGACATGTGGTCAGGTTGATGTGGTCAGGTTGATGTGGTCAGGGATGTGACATGTGGTCTGTTGATGTGGTCATGTTGATGTGACATGTGGTCAGGTGATGTGGTCAGGTTAATGTGGTCAGGTTGATGTGGTCAGGGTGATGTGACATGTGGTCAGGTCGATGTGGTCAGGTTGATGTGGTCAGGGGTGATGTGGTCAGGTGATGTGGTCAGGTGATGTGGTCAGGTGATGTGGTCAGGTTGATGTGGTCATGTGGTCAGGTTGATGTGACATGTGGTCAGTTGATGTGACATGTGGTCAGGTTGATGTGACATGTGGTCTGAGGTTGATGTGGTCAGGTTGATGTGACATGTGGTTGAGGTTGATGTGGTCAGGTTGATGTGACATGTGGTCAGGTTGATGTGGTCAGGTTGATGTGACATGTGGTCAGGTTGATGTGGTCGGGTTGATGTGGTCGGGTTGATGTGGTCAGGTGATGTGGTCAGGTGATGTGGTCAGGTTGATGTGGTCAGGTTGATGTGGTCATGTGGTCAGGTTGATGTGACATGTGGTCAGGTTGATGTGACATGTGGTCGAGGTTGATGTGGTCAGGTTGATGTGACATGTGGTCAGGTTGATGTGACATGTGGTCAGGTTGATGTGACATGTGGTCGATGTTGATGTGGTCAGGTTGATGTGACAAGTGGTCAGAGGTTGATGTGACATGTGGTCAGGTTGATGTGGTCAGGATGATGTGACATGTGGTCAGGTTGATGTGGTCAGGATGATGTGACATGTGGTCAGGTTGCTGTGGTCAGGGTGATGTGACATGTGGTCAGGTCGATGTGGTCAGGTCGATGTGGTCAGGGTGATGTGACATGTGGTCGGGTTGATGTGGTCAGGTTGATGTGGTCAGGTTGATGTGGTCAGGTTGATGTGGTCAGGTTGATGTGGTCAGGTTGATGTGGTCAGGTTGATGTGGTCAGGTTGATGTGGTCAGGTTGATGTGGTCAGGTTAATGTGGTCAGGTTGATGTGGTCAGGTTGATGTGGTCAGGTTGATGTGGTCAGGTTGATGTGGTCATGTGGTCAGGCTGATGTGGTCAGGTGATGTGACATGTGGTCAGGTTGATGTGACATGTGGTCAGGTTGATGTGGTCAGGTAGATGACAAGTGGTCAGGTTGATGTGACATGTGGTCAGGTTGATGACATGTGGTCAGGTTGATGTGGTCAGGTTGATGTGGTCAGGTTAATGTGGTCAGGTTAATGTGGTCAGGTTGATGTGGTTGATGTGGTCAGGTTGATGTGACATGTGGTCAGGTTGATGTGGTCAGGTTAATGTGGTCAGTTTAATGTGGTCAGGTTAATGTGGTCAGGTTAATGTGGTCAGGTGATATGGTCAGAATGATGTGGTCAGGTTGGTGTGGTCAGGTTGATATGGTCAGAATGATGTGGTCAGGTTGATGTGACATGTGGTCAGGTTGATGTGGTATGTGGTCAGGTTGATGTGACATGTGGTCGAGGTTGATGTGGTCAGGTTGATGTGACAAGTGGTCAGGTTGATGTGGTCAGGGGGATGTGACATGTGGTCAGGTTGATGTGGTCAGGTTGATGTGGTCAGGTTGATGTGGTCAGTATGATGTGACATGTGGTCAGGTTGATGTGGTCAGGTTGATGTGACATGTGGTCAGGTTGATGTGGTCAGGTGATGTGACATGTGGTCAGGTTGATGTGACATGTGGTCAGGTTGATGTGGTCAGGTTGATGTGGTCAGGTTGATGTGGTCAGGTGATGTGGTCAGGGTGGATGTGGTCAGGTGGATGTGGTCAGGTGGATGTGGTCAGGTGGATGTGACATGTGGTCAGGTTGATGTGGTCAGGTTGATGTGACATGTGGTCAGGTCGATGTGGTCAGGTTAATGTGGTCAGGTTGATGTGGTCAGGTGATGTGACATGTGGTCAGGTGATGTGGTCAGGTTGATGTGACATGTGGTCAGGTTGATGTGGTCAGGTTGATGTGGTCGTGGGTTGATGTGGTCAGGTGATGTGGTCAGGGTGATGTGGTCAGGTGATGTGGTCAGGTTGATGTGGTCATGTGGTCAGGTTGATGTGACATGTGGTCAGGTTGATGTGACATGTGGTCAGGTTGATGTGACATGTGGTGAGGTTGATGTGGTCAGGTTGATGTGACATGTGGTCAGGTTGATGTGGTCAGGTCAGGTTGATGTGACATGTGGTGAGGTTGATGTGGTCAGGTTGATGTGACAAGTGGTCAGGTTGATGTGGTCAGGTTGATGTGGTCAGGTTGATGTGGTCAGGTGATGTGGTCAGGTGATGTGGTCAGGTTGATGTGGTCAGGTTGATGTGGTCATGTGGTCAGGTTGATGTGACATGTGGTCAGGTTGATGTGACATGTGGTCAGGTTGATGTGGTCAGGTTGATGTGACAAGTGGTCAGGTTGATGTGACATGTGGTCAGGTTGATGTGACATGTGGTCGATGTTGATGTTGTCAGGTTGATGTGACAAGTGGTCAGAGGTTGATGTGACATGTGGTCAGGTTGATGTGGTCAGGATGATGTGACATGTGGTCAGGTTGATGTGGTCAGGATGATGTGACATGTGGTCAGGTTGCTGTGGTCAGGGTGATGTGGTCAGGGTGATGTGACATGTGGTCAGGTCGATGTGGTCAGGTCGATGTGGTCAGGTCGATGTGGTCAGGTGATGTGGTCAGGTTGATGTGGTCAGGTTGATGTGGTCAGGTTGATGTGGTCAGGTTGATGTGGTCAGGTTGATGTGGTCAGGTTGATGTGGTCAGGTTGATGTGGTCAGGTTGATGTGGTCAGGTTGATGTGGTCAGGTTGATGTGGTCAGGTTGATGTGGTCAGGTTAATGTGGTCAGGTTGATGTGGTCAGGTTAATGTGGTCAGGTTGATGTGGTCAGGTTGATGTGACATGTGGTCAGGTTGATGTGACATGTGGTCAGGTTGATGTGACATGTGGTCAGGTTGATGTGACATGTGGTCGAGGTTGATGTGGTCAGGTAGATGTGACAAGTGGTCAGGTTGATGTGACATGCGGTCAGGTTGGTGTGACATGTGGTCAGGTTGATGTGGTCAGGTTGATGTGGTCAGGTTAATGTGGTCAGGTTAATGTGGTCAGGTTGATGTGGTCAGGTTAATGTGGTCAGGTTAATGTGGTCAGGTTGATGTGGTCAGGTTGATGTGGTCAGGTTAATGTGGTCAGGTTGATGTGGTCAGGTTGATGTGGTCAGGTGATGTGACATGTGGTCAGGTTGATGTGACATGTGGTCAGGTTGATGTGACATGTGGTCGAGGTTGATGTGGTCAGGTTGATGTGACATGTGGTCAGGTTGATGTGACATGTGGTCAGGTTGATGTGGTCAGGTTGATGTGGTCAGGTTAATGTGGTCAGGTTAATGTGGTCAGGTTAATGTGGTCAGGTGGATGTGGTCAGGTGGATGTGGTCAGGTGGATGTGGTCAGGTGGATGTGGTCAGGTGGATGTGGTCAGGTGGATGTGGCAGGTGGATATGGGTCAGGTGGATATGGGCAGGTGGATGTGGTCGGGTGGATGTGACATGTGGTCGGGCTGATGTGGTCAGGTTAATGTGACAAGTGGTCAGGTTGATGTGACAAGTGGTCAGGTTGATGTGGTCAGGATGATGTGACATGTGGTCAGGTTGATGTGGTCAGGAAGATGTGACATGTGGTCAGGTTGATGTGGTCAGGCAGATGTGACATGTGGTCAGGTTGATGTGGTCAGGTGGATGTGGTCAGGTGGATGTGGGCAGGTGATGTGGTCAGGTGGATGTGGGCAGGTGGATGTGGTCAGGTGGATGTGACATGTGGTCAGGTTAATGTGGTCAGGTTAATGTGGTCAGGTTGATGTGGTCAGGTGGATGTGGTCAGGTGGATGTGGTCAGGTGGATGTGGTCAGGTGGATGTGGTCAGGTGGATGTGGGCAGGTGGTGTGGTCGGGTGGATGTGACATGTGGTCAGGTTGATGTGACATGTGGTCGGGGTTGATGTGGTGTTAATGTGGTCAGGTTAATGTGGTCAGGTTAATGTGGTCAGGTTAATGTGGTCAGGTTAATGTGGTCAGGTTAATGTGGTCAGGTTAATGTGGTCAGGTTAATGTGGCCAGAATGATGTGGTCAGGCTGATGTGACATGTGGTCAGGTTGATGTGACATGTGGTCAGGTTGATGTGGTCAGGTTGATGTGACATGTGGTCGAGGCTGATGTGGTCAGGTTGATGTGACATGTGGTCAGGTTGATGTGACATGTGGTCAGGTTGATATGGTCAGGTGGATGTGACATGTGGTCGGGTTGATGTGGTCAGGTTGATGTGACATGTGGTCAGGTGGATGTGACATGTGGTCAGGTTGATGTGGTCAGGTTAATGTGGTCAGGTTAATGTGGTCAGGTTAATGTGGTCAGGTTGGTGTGGTCAGGATGATATGGTCAGAATGATGTGGTCAGGTTGATGTGACATGTGGTCAGGTTGATGTGACATGTGGTCGAGGTTGATGTGGTCAGGTTGATGTGACAAGTGGTCAGAGGTTGATGTGACATGTGGTCAGGTTGATGTGGTCAGGTTGATGTGGTCAGGTTGATGTGGTCAGGATGATGTGACATGTGGTCAGGTTGCTGTGGTCAGGGTGATGTGGTCAGGTTGATGTGGTCAGGATGATGTGACATGTGGTCAGGTTGCTGTGGTCAGGGTGATGTGGTCAGGGTGATGTGACATGTGGTCAGGTCGATGTGGTCAGGTGATGTGACATGTGGTCAGGTGATGTGACATGTGGTCAGGTTGATGTGACATGAGGTTGATGTGACATGTGGTCAGGTTGATGTGACAAGTGGTCAGGTTGATGTGACAGTGGTCGAGGTTGATGTGGTCAGGTTGATGTGAAAAGTGGTCAGGTTGATGTGACATGTGGTCAGGTTGATATGGTCAGGTGGATGTGGGTTTATGTGGTCAGGGATGTGACATGTGGTCAGGTTGACGTGGTCAGGTAGATGTGACATGTGGTCAGGTTGATGTGGTCAGGTTGATGTGACATGTGGTCGGGTTGATGTGGTCAGGTTGATGTGGTCAGGTTAATGTGGTCAGGTTGATGTGGTCAGGTTAATGTGGTCAGGTTGATGTGGTCAGGTTAATGTGGTCAGGTTAATGTGGTCAGGTTAATGTGGTCAGGTTGATGTGGTTAGGTTGGTGTCAGGTTGATATGGTCAGAATGATGTGGTCAGGTTGATGTGACATGTGGTCGAGGTTGATGTGGTCAGGTTGATGTGACATGTGGTCAGGTTGATGTGGTCAGGTTGATGTGACATGTGGTCAGGTTGATGTGGTCAGGTTGATGTGGTCAGGTTGATGTGATGTGGTCAGGTTGATGTGGTCGGTTGATGTGGTCGGGTTGATGTGGTCAGGTTGATGTGGTCAGGGTGATGTGGTCAGGTTGATGTGGTCAGGTTGATGTGGTCAGGTTGATGTGGTCATGTGGTCAGGTTGATGTGACATGTGGTCAGGTTGATGTGACAAGTGGTCAGGTTGGTGTGACATGTGGTCAGGTTGATGTGGTCAGGTTGATGTGGTCAGGTTAATGTGGTCAGGTTAATGTGGTCAGGCTGATGTGGTCAGGCTGATGTGGTCAGGCTGATGTGACATGGTCAGGTCAGAATGATGGTCAGGTTAGTGTGGCCAGGTTGATATGGTCAGAATGATGTGGTCAGGTTGATGTGACATGTGGTCAGGTTGATGTGGACATGTGGTCAGGTTGATGTGACATGTGGTCAGGTTGATGTGGTCAGGGGGATGTGACATGTGGTCAGGATGATGTGGTCAGGTTGATGTGGACAGGATGATGTGACATGTGGTCAGGTTGATGTGACATGGTCGGGTGATGTGATGTGGTCAGGTTGATGTGGTCAGGTTGATGTGGTCAGGTTAATGTGGTCAGGTTAATGTGGTCAGGTTAATGTGGTCAGGTGGATGTGGTCAGGTGGATGTGGTCAGGTGGATGTGGTCAGGTGGATGTGGTCATGTGGTGTGGTTGATGTGGTCAGGTGATGTGGGCAGGTGGATGGGCAGGTGGATGTGGTCAGGTGGATGTGACATGTGGTCAGGCTGATGTGGTCAGGTTAATGTGACAAGTGGTCAGGTTGATGTGACAAGTGGTCAGGTTGATGTGGTCAGGATGATGTGACATGTGGTCAGGTTGATGTGGTCAGGAAGATGTGACATGTGGTCAGGTTGATGTGGTCAGGTAGATGTGACATGTGGTCAGGTTGATGTGGTCAGGTGGATGTGGTCAGGTGGATGTGGCAGGTGATGGTCAGGTGGATGTGGCAGGTGGGTGGGCAGGTGGATGTGACATGTGGTCAGGTTAATGTGGTCAGGTTAATGTGGTCAGGTTAATGTGGTCAGGTGGATGTGGTCAGGTGGATGTGGTCAGGTGGATGTGGTCAGGTGGATGTGGTCAGGTGTATGTGGGCAGGTGGATGTGGGCAGGTGGATGTGGTCAGGTGGTGTGGTCAGGGTGGATGTGACATGTGGTCAGGTTGATGAGGTCAGGTTGATGTGGTCAGGGTGATGTGGTCAGGTTGATGTGGTCAGGTTGATGTGGTCAGGTTGATGTGACAAGTGGTCAGGTTGATGTGACAAGTGGTCAGGTTGATGTGGTCAGGATGATGTGACATGTGGTCAGGTTGACGTGGTCAGGATGATGTGACATGTGGTCAGGTTGACGTGGTCAGGATGATGTGACATGTGGTCAGGTTGACGTGGTCAGGTTGATGTGACATGTGGTCAGGTTGATGTGGTCGGGTTGATGTGGTCAGGTGATGTGGTCAGGTGATGTGGTCAGCGTGATGTGGTCAGGTTGATGTGGTCAGGTTGATGTGGTCAGGCTGATGTTGTCAGAATGATGTGGTCAGGTTGATGTGACTTGTGGTCAGGTTGATGTGACATGTGGTCAGGTTGATGTGACATGTGGTCGAGGTTGATGTGACATGTGGTGAGGTTGATGTGGTCAGGTTGATGTGACATGTGGTCAGGTTGATGTGACATGTGGTCAGGTTGATGTGACATGTGGTCGAGGTTGATGTGACATGTGGCTGAGGTTGATGTGGTCAGGTTGATGTGGTCAGGTTGATTTGACAAGTGGTCGAGGTTGATGTGGTCAGGTTGATGTGACAAGTGGTCATGTTGATGTGACAAGTGGTCGAGGTTGATGTGGTCGAAGTAAATGTGACAAGTGGTCAGGTTGATGTGACATGTGGTCAGGTTGATATGGTCAGGTGGATGTGACATGTGGTCAGGTTGATATGGTCAGGTGGATGTGACATGTGGTCGGGTTGATGTGGTCGGGTTGATGTGGTCAGGGTGATGTGACATGTGGTCAGGATGATGTGGTCAGGTTAATGTGGTCAGGTTAATGTGGTCAGGTTAATGTGGTCATGTGGTCAGGTTGATGTGACATGTGGTCAGGTTGATGACATGTGGTCAGGTTGATGTGACATGTGGTCGAGGCTGATGTGGTCAGGTTGATGTGATGTGGTCAGGTTGATGTGACATGTGGTCAGGTTGATGTGGTCAGGTTGATGTGGTCAGGTTAATGTGGTCAGGTTAATGTGGTCAGGTTAATGTGGTCAGGTTGATGTGGTCAGGTGGATGTGGTCAGGTGGATGTGGTCAGGTGGATGTGGTCAGGTGGATGTGGGCAGGTGGATGTGGTCAGGTGGATGTGGGCAGGTGATATGGGCAGGTGGATGTGGTCGGGTGGATGTGACATGTGGTCGGGTTGATGTGGTCAGGTTGATGTGACAATGTGGTCAGGTTGATGTGGTCAGGATGATGTGACATGTGGTCAGGTTGATGTGGTCAGGAAGATGTGACATGTGGTCAGGTTGATGTGGTCAGGTAGATGTGACATGTGGTCAGGTTGATGATGTGGTCAGGTGGATGTGGTCAGGTGATGTGGTCAGGTGGATGTGGTCAGGTGGATGTGGTCAGGTGATGGATGTGGTCAGGTGGATGTGACATGTGGTCAGGTTAATGTGGTCAGGTTAATGTGGTCAGGTTGATGTGGTCAGGTGGATGTGGTCAGGTGGATGTGGTCAGGTGGATGTGGTCAGGTGGATGTGGGCAGGTGGATGTGGTCAGGTGGATGTGGTCAGGTGATGTGGTCAGGTGATGTGACATGTGGTCAGGTTGATGTGACATGTGGTCAGGTTGATGTGGTCAGGTTAATGTGGTCAGGTTAATGTGGTCAGGTTAATGTGGTCAGGTTAATGTGATCAGGTTAATGTGGTCAGGTTAATGTGGCCAGGTTAATGTGGCCAGAATGATGTGGTCGAGGTTGATGTGACATGTGGTCAGGCTGATGTGACATGTGGTCGAGGTTGAGGTGGTCAGGTTGATGTGACAAGTGGTCGAGGTTGATGTGGTCAGGTTGATGTGACAAGTGGTCAGGTTGATGTGACATGTGGTCAGGTTGATATGGTCAGGTGGATGTGACATGTGGTCAGGTTGATGTGGTCAGGTTGATGTGACATGTGGTCAGGTGGATGTGACATGTGGTCAGGTTGATGTGGTCAGGTTAATGTGGTCAGGTTAATGTGGTCAGGTTTGATGTGGTCAGGTTAATGTGGTCAGGTTAATGTGGTCAGGTGGATGTGGTCAGGTGGATGTGGTCAGGTTGATGTGTCAGGTGGTCAGGTGATGTGGTCAGGTGATGTGGTCAGGTTGATGTGGATATGGGCAGGTGGATGTGGTCAGGGTGATGTGACATGTGGTCAGGTTGATGTGGTCAGGTTGATGTGACAAGTGGTCAGGTTGATGTGACAAGTGGTCAGGTTGATGTGGTCAGGATGATGTGACATGTGGTCAGGTTGATGTGGTCAGGATGATGTGACATGTGGTCAGGTTGATGTGGTCAGGTAGATGTGACATGTGGTCAGGTTGATGTGGTCAGGTGGATGTGGTCAGGTGATGTGGTCAGGTGGATGTGGTCAGGTGATGTGACAGGTGGTGTGGTCGGGTGATGTGACATGTGGTCAGGTTGATGTGACATGTGGTCAGGTTGATGTGACATGTGGTCGAGGTTGATGTGGTCAGGTTGATGTGACAAGTGGTCAGAGGTTGATGTGACATGTGGTCAGGTTGATGTGGTCAGATGATGTGACAAGTGGTCAGAGGTTGATGTGACATGTGGTCAGGTTGATGTGGTCAGGATGATGTGACATGTGGTCAGGTTGATGTGGTCAGGATGATGTGACATGTGGTCAGGTTGATGTGGTCAGGATGATGTGACATGTGGTCAGGTTGCTGTGGTCAGGGTGATGTGGTCAGGTGATGTGACATGTGGTCAGGCTGATGTGGTCAGGTGATGTGACATGTGGTCAGGTTGATGTGACATGTGGTCAGGTTGATGTGACATGAGGTTGATGTGACATGTGGTCAGGTTGATGTGACATGTGGTCAGGTTGATGTGTGGTCGAGGTTGATGTGGTCAGGTTGATGTGAAAAGTGGTCAGGTTGATGTGACATGTGGTCAGGTTGATATGGTCAGGTGGATGTGGGTTTATGTGGTCAGGTGATGTGACATGTGGTCAGGTTGACGTGGTCAGGTAGATGTGACATGTGGTCAGGTTGATGTGGTCAGGTTGATGTGACATGTGGTCGGGTTGATGTGGTCAGGTTGATGTGGTCAGGTTAATGTGGTCAGGTTGATGTGGTCAGGTTAATGTGGTCAGGTTGATGTGGTCAGGTTAATGTGGTCAGGTTAATGTGGTCAGGTTGATGTGGTCAGGTTGTGTGGTCAGGTTGATGTATGGTCAGAATGATGTGGTCAGGTTGATGTGACATGTGGTCGAGGTTTATGTGGTCAGGTTGATGTGACATGTGGTCAGGTTGATGTGGTCAGGTTGATGTGACATGTGGTCGGGTTGATGTGGTCGGGTTGATGTGGTCAGGTTGATGTGGTCGGGTTGATGTGGTCGGGTTGATGTGGTCAGGTTGATGTGGTCGGGTTGATGTGGTCAGGTTGATGTGGTCAGGTTGATGTGGTCAGGGTTGATGTGGTCAGGTTGATGTGGACATGTGGTCAGGTTGATGTGGTCAGGTCAGGTTGATGTGACATGTGGTCAGGTTGATGTGACATGTGGTCAGGTTGATGTGACATGTGGTCAGGTTGATGTGACATGTGGTCAGGTTGATGTGGTCAGGTTGATGTGGTCAGGTTAATGTGGTCAGGTTAATGTGGTCAGGCTGATGTGGTCAGGCTGATGTGGTCAGGTTGATGTGACATGTGGTCAGAATGATGTAGTCAGGTTGGTGTGGCCAGGTTGATATGGTCAGAATGATGTGGTCAGGTTGATGTGACATGTGGTCAGGTTGATGTGGTATGTGGTCAGGTTGATGTGACATGTGGTCAGGTTGATGTGGTCAGGGATGTGACATGTGGTCAGGATGATGTGGTCAGGTTGATGTGGACAGGATGATGTGACATGTGGTCAGGTTGATGTGGTCAGGTTGATGTGACATGTGGTCAGGTTGATGTGACATGTGGTCAGGTTGATGTGGTCAGGTTAATGGTCAGGTTGATGTGGTCAGGTTAATGTGGTCAGGTTGATGTGGTCAGGTGATGTGGTCAGGTGGATGTGGTCAGGTGGATGTGGTCAGGTGGATGTGGTCAGGTGGATGGTCAGGTGATGTGGGCAGGTGGATATGGTCAGGTGGATGTGGGCAGGTGGATGTGGTCGGGTGGATGTGACATGTGGTCGGGTTGATGTGGT
The DNA here is from genome assembly GCF_018296145.1 of Oncorhynchus tshawytscha. Lineage (NCBI taxonomy): Eukaryota > Metazoa > Chordata > Actinopteri > Salmoniformes > Salmonidae > Oncorhynchus > Oncorhynchus tshawytscha. The sequence continues at coordinate 96,083 of NW_024609781.1, forward strand.
CAGGTTAATGTGACAAGTGGTCAGGTTGATGTGACAAGTGGTCAGGTTGATGTGGTCAGGATGATGTGACATGTGGTCAGGTTGATGTGGTCAGGAAGATGTGACATGTGGTCAGGTTGATGTGGTCAGGTAGATGTGACATGTGGTCAGGTTGATGTGGTCAGGTGGATGTGGTCAGGTGGATGTGGGCAGGTGGATGTGGTCAGGTGGATGTGGGCAGGTGGATGTGGGCAGGTGGATGTGACATGTGGTCAGGTTAATGTGGTCAGGTTAATGTGGTCAGGTTGATGTGGTCAGGTGGATGTGGTCAGGTGGATGTGGTCAGGTGGATGTGGTCAGGTGGATGTGGGCAGGTGGATGTGGGCAGGTGGATGTGGGCAGGTGGATGTGGTCAGGTGGATGTGACATGTGGTCAGGTTGATGTGACATGTGGTCAGGTTGATGTGGTCATGATGGTCAGGTTGATGTGGTCAGGTTAATGTGGTCAGGTTAATGTGGTCAGGTTAATGTGGTCAGGTTAATGTGATCAGGTTAATGTGGTCAGGTTAATGTGGCCAGGTTAATGTGGCCAGAATGATGTGGTCGAGGTTGATGTGACATGTGGTCGAGGTTGATGTGACATGTGGTCGAGGCTGATGTGGTCAGGTTGATGTGACAAGTGGTCAGGTTGATGTGGTCAGGTGATGTGACAAGTGGTCAGGTTGATGTGACATGTGGTCAGGTTGATATGGTCAGGTTGATGTGACATGTGGTCGGGCTGATGTGGTCAGGTTGATGTGACATGTGGTCATGTGGTCAGGTGGATGTGATGTGGTCAGGTGGATGTGACATGTGGTCAGGTGGATGTGACATGTGGTCAGGTTGATGTGGTCAGGTTAATGTGGTCAGGTTAATGTGGTCAGGTTGATGTGGTCAGGATGATGTGGTCAGAATGATGTGGTCAGGTTGATGTGACATGCGGTCAGGTTGATGTGACATGTGGTCGAGGTTGATGTGGTCAGGTTGATGTGACAAGTGGTCAGAGGTTGATGTGACATGTGGTCAGGTTGATGTGGTCAGGTTGATGTGACAAGTGGTCAGAGGTTGATGTGACATGTGGTCAGGTTGATGTGGTCAGTATGATGTGACAAGTGGTCAGAGGTTGATGTGACATGTGGTCAGGTTGATGTGGTCAGGATGATGTGACATGTGGTCAGGTTGATGTGGTCAGGATGATGTGACATGTGGTCAGGTTGCTGTGGTCAGGTGATGTGGTCAGGGTGATGTGACATGTGGTCAGGTCGATGTGGTCAGGTGATGTGACATGTGGTCGAGGTTGATGTGACATGTGGTCGAGGTTGATGTGGTCAGGTTGATGTGGTCAGGTTGATGTGGTCAGGTTGATGTGGCAGGTTGATGTGACATGTGGTCAGGGATGTGACATGTGGTCAGGTTGATGTGACAGTGGTCGAGGTTGATGTGGTCAGGTTGATGTGACATGTGGTCAGGTTGATGTGACAAGTGGTCAGGTTGATGTGACATGTGGTCAGGTTGATATGGTCAGGTGGATGTGGGTTTATGTGGTCAGGTGATGTGACATGTGGTCAGGTTGACGTGGTCAGGTAGATGTGACATGTGGTCAGGTTGATGTGGTCAGGTGATGTGACATGTGGTCGGGTTGATGTGGTGGGTTGATGTGGTCGGGTTGATGTGGTCATGTGGTTGATGTGGTCATGGTGATGTGACATGTGGTCAGGTCGATGTGGTCAGGTCGATGTGGTCAGGTCGATGTGGTCAGGTGTGATGTGGTCAGGTGATGTGACATGTGGTCAGGTTGATGTGGTCAGGTTGATGTGGTCAGGTTAATGTGGTCAGGTTGATGTGGTCAGGTTGATGTGGTCAGGTTGATGTGGTCAGGTTAATGTGGTCAGGTTGATGTGGTCAGGTTAATGTGGTCAGGTTAATGTGGTCAGGTTAATGTGGTCAGGTTGATGTGGTTAGGTTGGTGTCAGGTTGATATGGTCAGAAATGTGGTCAGGTTGATGTGACATGTGGTCGAGGTTTATGTGGTCAGGTTGATGTGACATGTGGTCAGGTTGATGTGGTCAGGTTGATGTGACATGTGGTCAGGTTGATGTGGTCAGGTTGATGTGGTCGGGCTGATGTGGTGGGGTTGATGTGGTCAGGGATGATGTGGTCAGGGATGTGATGTGGTCAGGGATGTGATGTGGTCAGGTGATGTGGTCATGATGTGGTCAGGTTGATGTGGTCATGATGTGGTCAGGTTGATGTGGTCATGTGGTCAGGTTGATGTGACATGTGGTCAGGTTGATGTGACATGTGGTCAGGTTGATGTGGTCAGGTTGATGTGACATGTGGTCAGGTTGGTGTGACATGTGGTCAGGTTGATGTGTGTCAGGTGGATGTGGTCAGGTGATGTGGTCAGGTGGATGTGGTCAGGTAGATGTGTCAGGTGGATGTGGCAGGTGGTGTGGTCAGGGTGGATGTGACATGTGGTCAGGTTGATGTGACATGTGGTCAGGTTGATGTGGTCAGGTTAATGTGGTCAGGTTAATGTGGTCAGGTTAATGTGGTCAGGTTAATGTGATCAGGTTAATGTGGTCAGGTTAATGTGGCCAGGTTAATGTGGCCAGAATGATGTGGTCGAGGTTGATGTGACATGTGGTCAGGTTGATGTGACATGTGGTCGAGGTTGAGGTGGTCAGGTTGATGTGACAGTGGTCGAGGGTGATGTGGTCAGGTTGATGTGACAAGTGGTCAGGTTGATGTGGTCAGGTTGATGTGACATGTGGTCAGGTTGATGTGGTCAGGTGATGTGGTCAGGGTGATGTGACATGTGGTCAGGTTGATGTGGTCAGGATGATGTGACATGTGGTCAGGTTGTGATGTGGTCAGGTGATGTGGTCAGGTGATGTGACATGTGGTCAGGTGATGTGGTCAGGTGATGTGACATGTGGTCAGGTGATGTGACATGTGGTCAGGTTGATGTGGTCAGGTTGATGTGGTCAGGTTGATGTGGTCATGTGGTCAGGTTGATGTGACATGTGGTCAGGTGATGTGGTCAGAGGCTGATGTGACATGTGGTCAGGTTGATGTGACATGTGGTCAGGTTGATGTGACATGTGGTCAGGTTGATGTGGTCAGGTTGATGTGACAAGTGGTCAGGTTGATGGTCAGGTGGATGTGGGTCATGTGGTCAGGGTGATGTGACATGTGGTCAGGTGATGTGGTCAGGTAGATGTGACATGTGGTCAGGCTGATGTGGTCAGGTTGATGTGGTCAGGTGGATGTGGTCAGGTGGATGTGGTCAGGTGGATGTGGTCAGGTTGATGTGGTCAGGGATGTGACATGTGGTCAGGTTAATGTGGTCAGGTGGATGTGGTCAGGTGGATGTGGTCAGGTTGATGTGGTCAGGGTGATGATGTGGTCAGGTTGATGTGGTCGGGTTGATGTGGTCAGGTTGATGTGGTCATGGTGATGTGGTCAGGGTGATGTGACATGTGGTCAGGTTGATGTGGTCAGGTTGATGTGGTCAGGTCGATGTGGTCAGGTCGATGTGGTCAGGGTGATGTGACATGTGGTCAGGTTGATGTGGTCAGGTTGATGTGGTCAGGTTAATGTGGTCAGGTTGATGTGGTCAGGTTAATGTGGTCAGGTTTGATGTGGTCAGGTTAATGTGGTCAGGTTGATGTGGTCAGGTTAATGTGGTCAGGTTAATGTGGTCAGGTTAATGTGGTCAGGTTGATGTGGTCAGGTTGGTGTGGCCAGGTTGATATGGTCAGAAATGTGGTCAGGTTGATGTGACATGTGGTCGAGGTTTATGTGGTCAGGTTGATGTGGTCAGGTTGATGTGGTCAGGTTGATGTGACATGTGGTCGAGGTTGATGTGACATGTGGTCAGGCTGATGTGGTCAGGCTGATGTGACATGTGGTCAGGTTGATGTGGTCAGGTTGATGTGACAAGTGGTCAGGTTGATGTGACATGTGGTCAGGTTGATATGGTCAGGTGGATGTGACATGTGGTCAGGTTGATGTGGTCAGGTTGATGTGGTCAGGTGATGTGGTCAGGTGGATGTGGTCATGTGGATGTGGTCAGGTGGATGTGACATGTGGTCAGGCTGATGTGACATGTGGTCAGGCTGATGTGGTCAGGTTAATGTGGTCATGTGGTCAGGTTAATGTGGTCAGGTTGGTGTGGACAGGATGATATGGTCAGAATGATGTGGTCAGGTTGATGTGACATGTGGTCAGGTTGATGTGACATGTGGTCAGGTTGATGTGGTCAGGTTGATGTGACAAGTGGTCAGGTTGATGTGACATGTGGTCAGGTTGATGTGGTCAGGTTGATGTGACATGTGGTCAGGTTGATGTGACATGTGGTCAGGTTGATGTGGTCAGGTATGATGTGTGGTCAGAGGTTGATGTGACATGTGGTCAGGTTGATGTGGTCAGGATGATGTGACATGTGGTCAGGTTGATGTGGTCAGGATGATGTGGTCAGGTTGATGTGGTCAGGTGATGTGGTGGTCAGGTTGATGTGGTCAGGTGATGTGACATGTGGTCAGGTCGATGTGGTCAGGGTGATGTGGTCAGGTCGATGTGGTCAGGTGATGTGACATGTGGTCAGGTTGATGTGGTCAGGTTGATGTGGTCAGGTTGATGTGGTCAGGTTGATGTGGTCAGGTTGATGTGGTCAGGTTGATGTGGTCAGGTTAATGGTCAGGTTGATGTGGTCAGGTTAATGTGGTCAGGTTGATGTGGTCAGGTTAATGTGGTCAGGTTGATGTGGTCAGGTTGATGTGGCCAGGTTGATATGGTCAGGTTGATGTGGTCAGGTTGATGTGACATGTGGTCGAGGTTTATGTGGTCAGGTTGATGTGACATGTGGTCAGGTTGATGTGGTCAGGTTGATGTGACATGTGGTCAGGTTGATGTGGTCAGGTTGATGTGGTCAGGTTGATGTGGTCTGGGGTTGATGTGGTCAGGTTGATGTGGTCAGGTTGATGTGGTCAGGTTGATGTGGTCAGGGTGATGTGGTCAGGTTGATGTGGTCACTGATGTGGTCAGGTTGATGTGGTCATGTGGTCAGGTTGATGTGACATGTGGTCAGGTTGATGTGACATGTGGTCAGGTTGATGTGGTCAGGTTGATGTGACATGTGGTCAGGTTGGTGTGACATGTGGTCAGGTTGATGTGGTCATGTGATGTGGTCAGGTGGATGTGGTCAGGTGATGTGGTCAGGTGGATGTGGGCAGGTGGTGTGGTCAGGTGGATGTGACATGTGGTCAGGTTGATGTGACATGTGGTCAGGTTGATGTGGTCAGGTTAATGTGGTCAGGTTAATGTGGTCAGGTTAATGTGGTCAGGTTAATGTGGTCAGGTTAATGTGGTCAGGATGTGGTCAGGTTAATGTGGCCAGAATGATGTGGTCAGGTTGATGTGACATGTGGTCGAGGTTGATGTGACATGTGGTCAGGTGTGATGTGGTCAGGTTGATGTGACATGTGGTCGAGGTTGATGTGGTCAGGTTGATGTGACATGTGGTCAGGTTGATGACATGGTCAGGTTGATGTGACATGTGGTCATGTGGTCAGGTGATGTGGTCAGGTGATGTGACATGTGGTCAGGATGATGTGACATGTGGTCAGGTTGCTGTGGTCAGGTGATGTGGTCAGGGTGATGTGACATGTGGTCAGGTCGATGTGGTCAGGTGATGTGACATGTGGTCGAGGTTGATGTGACATGTGGTCAGGTTGATGTGGTCAGGTTGATGTGGTCAGGTTGATGTGGTCATGTGGGCAGGTTGATGTGACATGTGGTCAGGTGATGTGACATGAGGTTGATGTGACATGTGGTCAGGTTGATGTGACAAGTGGTCAGGCTGATGTGACATGTGGTCGAGGTTGATGTGGTCAGGTTGATGTGACATGTGGTCAGGTTGATATGGTCAGGTGGATGTGGGTTTATGTGGTCAGGTGATGTGACATGTGGTCAGGTTGATGTGGTCAGGTAGATGTGACATGTGGTCAGGTTGATGTGGTCAGGTGGATGTGGTCAGGTGGTCATGTGGTCAGGTGGATGTGGTCAGGTGGATGTGGGCAGGTGGATGTGACATGTGGTCAGGTTGATGTGGTCAGGTTGATGTGGTCAGGTGGATGTGGTCAGGTGATGTGGTCAGGTGGATGTGGTCAGGTGATGTGATGTGGTCAGGTTGATGTGGTGGGGTTGATGTGGTCAGGTTGATGTGGTCATGTGGTGATGTGGTCAGGGTGATGTGACATGTGGTCAGGTCGATGTGGTCAGGTGATGTGGTCAGGTCGATGTGGTCAGGTCGATGTGGTCAGGGTGATGTGACATGTGGTCGGGTTGATGTGGTCAGGTTGATGTGGTCAGGTTAATGTGGTCAGGTTGATGTGGTCAGGTTAATGCGGTCAGGTTGATGTGGTCAGGTTAATGTGGTCAGGTTGATGTGGTCAGGTTAATGTGGTCAGGTTAATGTGGTCAGGTTAATGTGGTCAGGTTGATGTGGTTAGGTTGGTGTGGCCAGGTTGATATGGTCAGAAATGTGGTCAGGTTGATGTGACATGTGGTCGAGGTTTATGTGGTCAGGTTGATGTGACATGTGGTCAGGTTGATGTGGTCAGGTTGATGTGACATGTGGTCAGGTTGATGTGGTCAGGTTGATGTGGATGATGTGGTCGGGTTGATGTGGTCAGGTTGATGTGGTCAGGTTGATGTGGTCAGGTTGATGTGGTCAGGTGATGTGGTCAGGTTGATGTGGTCAGGTTGATGTGGTCAGGTTGATGTGGTCATGTGGTCAGGTTGATGTGACATGTGGTCAGGTGATGTGACATGTGGTCAGGTTGATGTGGTCAGGTTGATGTGACATGTGGTCAGGTTGATGTGGTCAGGTTGATGTGACATGTGGTCAGGTTGGTGTGACATGTGGTCAGGTTGATGTGGTCAGGTTGATGTGGTCAGGTTAATGTGGTCAGGCTGATGTGGTCAGGCTGATGTGGTCAGGTTGATGTGGTCAGGTGATGTGACATGTGGTCAGAATGATGTGGTCAGGTTGGTGTGGTCAGGTTGATATGGTCAGAATGATGTGGTCAGGTTGATGTGACATGTCAGGTCAGGATGTGGTGGTTGATGTGGTCAGGTTGATGTGACATGTGGTCAGGTTGATGTGGTCAGGGGATGTGACATGTGGTCAGGATGATGTGGTCAGGTTGATGTGGACAGGATGATGTGACATGTGGTCAGGTTGATGTGGTCAGGTTGATGTGACATGTGGTCAGGTGATGTGATGTGGTCAGGTTAATGTGGTCAGGTTAATGTGGTCAGGTTAATGTGGTCAGGTTAATGTGGTCAGGGTGGATGTGGTCAGGTTGATATGGTCAGAATGATGTGGTCAGGTTGATGTGACATGTGGTCAGGGTGATGTGACATGTGGTCAGGTTGATGTGACATGTGGTCAGGTTGATGTGACATGTGGTCAGGCTGAGGTGGTCAGGCTGATGTGACAAGTGGTCGAGGCTGATGTGGTCAGGTTGATGTGACAAGTGGTCAGGTTGATGTGTGGTCAGGTTGATATGGTCAGGTGGATGTGACATGTGGTCGGGTTGATGTGGTCAGGTGATGTGGTCAGGTTGATGTGGTCAGGTTGATGTGACATGTGGTCGAGGCTGATGTGGTCAGGTTGATGTGACATGTGGTCAGGTTGATGTGACATGTGGTCAGGTTGATGTGGTCAGGTGATGTGACAAGTGGTCAGGTTGATGTGACATGTGGTCAGGTTGATATGGTCAGGTGGATGTGGGTTGATGTGGTCAGGGTGATGTGACATGTGGTCAGGTTGATGTGGTCAGGTAGATGTGACATGTGGTCAGGTTGATGTGGTCAGGTTGATGTGGTCAGGTTGATGTGGTCAGGTTGATGTGGTCAGGGTGATGTGGTCAGGCGATGTGGTCATGCGGTCAGGTTGATGTGACATGTGGTCAGGTTGATGTGACATGTGGTGAGGTTGATGTGGTCAGGTTGATGTGACAAGTGGTCAGGTTGATGTGACATGTGGTTGAGGTTGATGTGGTCAGGTTGATGTGGTCAGGTTGATGTGGTCAGGGTGATGTGGTCAGGTGATGTGACATGTGGTCAGGTTGATGTGACATGGTCAGGTTGATGTGACATGTGGTCAGGTTGATGTGACATGTGGTCAGGTTGATGTGACATGTGGTCGGGTTGATGTGACATGTGGTCAGGTCAGATGTGACAAGTGGTCAGGTTGATGTGACATGTGGTCAGGTTGATGTGGTCAGGTTGATGTGGTCAGGTGATGTGGTCAGGTTGATGTGGTCATGTGGTCGAGGTTGATGTGGTCAGGTTGATGTGACAAGTGGTCAGGTTGATGTGACATGTGGTCAGGTTGATATGGTCAGGTTGATGTGACATGTGGTCAGGTTGATGTGGTCAGGTTGATGTGACAATGTGGTCAGGTTGATGTGACATGTGGTCAGGCTGATATGGTCAGGTGGATGTGACATGGTGATGGGTTGATGTGGTCAGGTTGATGTGACATGTGGTCAGGTGGATGTGGTCAGGTGGATGTGACATGTGGTCAGGTTGATGTGACATGTGGTCGGGGTTGATGTGGTCAGGTGGATGTGACATGTGGTCAGGGTTGAGGTGGTCAGGTTGATGTGACATGTGGTCGAGGCTGAGGTGGTCAGGTTGATGTGACAAGTGGTCAGGTTGATGTGACACGTGGTCAGGTGGATGTGGTCAGGTTGATGTGACATGTGGTCAGGTTGATGTGGTCAGGTTGATGTGGTCGGGTTGATGTGGTCAGGTTGATGTGGTCGGGTTGATGTGGTCGGGTTGATGTGGTCAGGGGTGATGTGGTCAGGTGATGTGGTCAGGTTGATGTGGTCAGGTTGATGTGGTCAGGTTGATGTGGTCATGTGGTCAGGTTGATGTGACATGTGGTCAGGTTGATGTGACATGTGGTCAGGTTGATGTGACATGGTCAGGTGTGTGTGACATGTGGTCAGGTTGATGTGGTCAGGTTGATGTGACATGCGGTCAGGTTGGTGTGACATGGTCAGGTTGATGTGGTCAGGTTGATGTGGTCAGGTTAATGTGGTCAGGCTGATGTGGTCAGGCTGATGTGGTCAGGCTGATGTGGTCAGGTTGATGTGACATGTGGTCAGAATGATGTAGTCAGGTTGGTGTGGCCAGGTTGATATGGTCAGAATGATGTGGTCAGGTTTATGTGACATGTGGTCAGGTTGATGTGGTATGTGGTCAGGTTGATGTGACATGTGGTCAGGTTGATGTGGTCAGGGGATGTGACATGTGGTCAGGATGATGTGGTCAGGTTGATGTGGACAGGATGATGTGACATGTGGTCAGGTTGATGTGGTCAGGTTGATGTGACATGTGGTCGGGTTGATGTGGTCAGGTTAATGTGGTCAGGTTAATGTGGTCAGGTTAATGTGGTCAGGTTAATGTGGTCAGGGTGGATGTGACATGTGGTCGGGTTGATGTGGTCAGGTTAATGTGGTCAGGTTAATGTGGTCAGGTTAATGTGGTCAGGTTGATATGGTCAGAATGATGTGGTCAGGTTGATGTGACATGTGGTCAGGTTGATGTGACATGTGGTCAGGTGATGTGACATGTGGTCGAGGTTGATGTGACATGTGGTCGAGGTTGAGGTGGTCAGGTTGATGTGACATGTGGTCGAGGTTGATGTGGTCAGGTTGATGTGACAAGTGGTCAGGTTGATGTGACACGTGGTCAGGTTGATATGGTCAGGTGGATGTGACATGTGGTCGGGTTGATGTGGTCAGGGTGATGTGGTCAGGTTGATGTGGTCAGGTTGATGTGACATGTGGTCGAGGTTGATGTGGTCAGGTTGATGTGACAAGTGGTCAGGTTGATGTGACATGTGGTCGAGGCTGATGTGGTCAGGTTGATGTGACAAGTGGTCAGGTTGATGTGACATGTGGTCAGGTTGATATGGTCAGGTGGATGTGGGTTGATGTGGTCAGGTGATGTGACATGTGGTCAGGTTGACGTGGTCAGGTAGATGTGACATGTGGTCAGGTTGATGTGGTCGGGTTGATGTGGTCAGGGGTTGATGTGGTCAGGTTGATGTGGTCAGGGTGATGTGGTCAGGCGATGTGGTCATGCGGTCAGGTTGATGTGACATGTGGTCAGGTTGATGTGACATGTGGTGAGGTTGATGTGGTCAGGTTGATGTGACAAGTGGTCAGGTTGATGTGACATGTGGTTGAGGTTGATGTGGTCAGGTTGATGTGGTCGGGTTGATGTGGTCAGGTGATGTGGTCAGGTGATGTGGTCATGCGGTCAGGTTGATGTGACATGCGGTCAGGTTGATGTGACATGTGGTCAGGTTGATGTGACATGTGGTCGGGTTGATGTGACATGTGGTCGAGGCTGATGTGGTCAGGTAGATGTGACAAGTGGTCAGGTTGATGTGACATGTGGTCGGGTTGATGTGGTCGGGTTGATGTGGTCAGGTGATGTGGTCAGGTTGATGTGGTCATGCGGTCAGGTTGATGTGACATGTGGTCAGGTTGATGTGACATGTGGTCAGGTTGATGTGACAAGTGGTCAGGTTGATGTGACATGTGGTCAGGTTGATATGGTCAGGTGGATGTGACATGTGGTCGAGGTTGAGGTGGTCAGGTTGATGTGACAAGTGGTCGAGGTTGATGTGACATGTGGTCGGGTTGATGTGGTCAGGTGGATGTGACATGGTCGGGTCGAGGTGGTCAGGTTGATGTGACAAGTGGTCGAGGTTGATGTGGTCAGGTTGATGTGACAAGTGGTCAGGTTGATGTGACATGTGGTCAGGTTGATATGGTCAGGTGGATGTGACATGTGGTCAGGTTGATGTGGTCAGGTTGATGTGACATGTGGTCAGGTGGATGTGGTCAGGTGGATGTGACATGTGGTCAGGTTGATGTGACATGTGGTCGGGTTGATGTGGTCAGGTGGATGTGACATGTGGTCGGGTTGAGGTGGTCAGGTTGATGTGACATGTGGTCGAGTTGAGGTGGTCAGGTTGATGTGACAAGTGGTCAGGTTGATGTGACACGTGGTCAGGTTGATATGGTCAGGTGGATGTGACATGTGGTCAGGTTGATGTGACATGTGGTCGAGGTTGATGTGGTCGGTTGATGTGACAAGTGGTCAGGTTGATATGGTCAGGTGGATGTGACATGTGGTCGGGTTGATGTGGTCAGGTGATGTGACATGTGGTCAGGTTGACGTGTTCAGGTAGATGTGACATGTGGTCAGGTTGATGTGGTCAGGTTGATGTGACATGTGGTCAGGTTGATGTGGTCGGGTTCATGTGGTCAGGGTGATGTGGTCAGGGTGATGTGGTCAGGCTGATGTGGTCAGGTTGATGTGGTCAGGTTGATGTGGTCAGGTTGATGTGGTCATGTGGTCAGGTTGATGTGACATGTGGTCAGGTTGATGTGACATGCGGTCAGGTTGATGTGACATGCGGTCAGGTTGGTGTGACATGTGGTCAGGTTGATGTGGTCAGGTTGATGTGGTCAGGTTAATGTGGTCAGATTAATGTGGTCAGGTTAATGTGGTCAGGTTGATGTGGTTAGGTTGGTGTGGCCAGGTTGATATGGTCAGAATGATGTGGTCAGGTTGATGTGACATGTGGTCGATGTTTATGTGGTCAGGTTGATGTGACATGTGGTCAGGTTGATGTGGTCAGGTTGATGTGACATGTGGTCGGGTTGATGTGGTCAGGTTGATGTGGTCGGGCTGATGTGGTCGGGTTGATGTGGTCGGGTTGATGTGGTCGGGTTGATGTGGTCAGGTTGATGTGGTCGGGTTGATGTGGTCGGGTTGATGTGGTCGGGTTTGTGTGGTCGGGTTGATGTGGTCAGGGTGATGTGGTCAGGTTGATGTGGTCAGGTTGATGTGGTCAGGTTGATGTGGTCATGTGGTCAGGTTGATGTGACATGTGGTCAGGTTGATGTGACATGTGGTCAGGTTGATGTGACATGCGGTCAGGTTTGTGTGACATGTGGTCAGGTTGATGTGGTCAGGTTGATGTGACAACTGGTCAGGTTGATGTGACATGCGATCAGGTTGGTGTGACATGTGGTCAGGTTGATGTGGTCATGTTGATGTGGTCAGGTTAATGTGGTCAGGTTAATGTGGTCAGGCTGATGTGGTCAGGCTGATGTGGTCAGGTTGATGTGACATGTGGTCAGAATGATGTAGTCAGGTTGGTGTGGCCAGGTTGATATGGTCAGAATGATGTGGTCAGGTTGATGTGACATGTGGTCAGGTTGATGTGACATGTGGTCAGGTTGATGTGACATGTGGTCAGGTTGATGTGGTCAGGGGGATGTGACATGTGGTCAGGATGATGTGGTCAGGCTGATGTGACAGGATGATGTGACATGTGGTCAGGTTGATGTGGTCAGGTTGATGTGACATGTGGTCGGGTTGATGTGACATGTGGTCGGGTTGATGTGGTCAGGTTAATGTGGTCAGGTTAATGTGGTCAGGTGGATGTCGTCAGGTGGATGTGGTCAGGTGGATGTGGTCAGGTGGATGTGGGCAGGTGGATGTGGGCAGGTGGATGTGGGCAGGTGGATATGGGCAGGTGGATGTGGTCAGGGTGGATGTGACATGTGGTCGGGTTGATGTGGTCAGGTTAATGTGACAAGTGGTCAGGTTGATGTGACAAGTGGTCAGGTTGATGTGGTCAGGATGATGTGACATGTGGTCAGGCTGATGTGGTCAGGAAGATGTGACATGTGGTCAGGTTGATGTGGTTAGGTAGATGTGACATGTGGTCAGGTTGATGTGGGCAGGTGGATGTGGTCAGGTGGATGTGGGCAGGTGTGGTTTGGTCAGGTGGATGTGGGCAGGTGGATGTGGGCAGGTTGATGTCGTCAGGTGGATGTGGTCAGGTGGATGTGGTCAGGTGGATGTAGGCAGGTGGATGTGGGCAGGTGGTGTGGTCAGGGTGGATGTGACATGTGGTCAGGTTGATGTGGTCATGTGGGCAGGTTGATGTGACATGTGGTCAGGTTGATGTGACATGAGGTTGATGTGACATGTGGTCAGGTTGATGTGACACGTGGTCGAGGTTGATGTGGTCAGTTGATGTGAAAAGTGGTCAGGTTGATGTGACATGTGGTCAGGTTGATATGGTCAGGTGGATGTGGGTTTATGTGGTCAGGGTGATGTGACATGTGGTCAGGTTGACGTGGTCAGGTAGATGTGACATGTGGTCAGGTTGATGTGGTCAGGTTGATGTGACATGTGGTCGGGGTTGATGTGGTCATGGTGATGTGGTCAGGTCGATGTGGTCAGGTCGATGTGGTCAGGGTGATGTGACATGTGGTCGGGTTGATGTGGTCAGGTTGATGTGGTCAGGTTAATGTGGTCAGGTTGATGTGGTCAGGTTAATGTGGTCAGGTTGATGTGGTCAGGTCGATGTGGTCAGGTCGATGTGGTCAGGGTGATGTGACATGTGGTCAGGGAGATGTGACATGTGGTCAGGTTGATGTGGTCAGGTTGATGTGGTCAGGTTAATGTGGTCAGGTTGATGTGGTCAGGTTAATGTGGTCAGGTTGATGTGGTCAGGTTAATGTGGTCAGGTTGATGTGGTCAGGTTAATGTGGTCAGGTTGATGTGGTTAGGTTGGTGTGGCCAGGTTGATATGGTCAGAATGATGTGGTCAGGTTGATGTGACATGTGGTCGAGGTTTATGTGGTCAGGTTGATGTGACATGTGGTCAGGTTGATGTGGTCAGGATGATGTGACATGTGGTCGGGTTGATGTGGTCGGGTTGATGTGGTCAGGTTGATGTGACATGTGGTCGATGTTTATGTGGTCAGGTTGATGTGACATGTGGTCAGGTTGATGTGGTCAGGTTGATGTGACATGTGGTCGGGTTGATGTGGTCGGGTTGATGTGGTCGGGTTGATGTGGTCGGGTTGATGTGGTCGGGTTGATGTGGTCAGGTTGATGTGGTCGGGTTGATGTGGTCGGGTTGATGTGGTCGGGTTGATGTGGTCAGGTTGATGTGGTCAGGTGATGTGGTCGGGTTGATGTGGTCAGGTTGATGTGGTCAGGTTGATGTGGTCATGTGGTCAGGTTGATGTGACATGTGGTCAGGTTGATGTGACAGGTGGTCAGGTTGATGTGACATGCGGTCAGGTTGGTGTGACATGTGGTCAGGTTGATGTGGTCATGTTGATGTGGTCAGGTTAATGTGGTCAGGTTAATGTGGTCAGGCTGATGTGGTCAGGCTGATGTGGTCAGGTTGATGTGACATGTGGTCAGAATGATGTAGTCAGGTTGGTGTGGCCAGGTTGATATGGTCAGAATGATGTGGTCAGGTTGATGTGACATGTGGTCAGGTTGATGTGGTATGTGGTCAGGTTGATGTGACATGTGGTCAGGTTGATGTGGTCAGGGGATGTGACATGTGGTCAGGATGATGTGGTCAGGTTGATGTGACAGGATGATGTGACATGTGGTCAGGTTGATGTGGTCAGGTTGATGTGACATGTGGTCGGGTTGATGTGACATGTGGTCGGGTTGATGTGGTCAGGTTAATGTGGTCGGGTTGATGTGGTCAGGTTAATGTGGTCAGGTTAATGTGGTCAGGTTAATGTGGTCAGGTTAATGTGGTCAGGTGGATGTGGTCAGGTGGATGTGGTCAGGTGGATGTGGTCAGGTGGATGTGGGCAGGTGGATGTGGGCAGGTGGATGTGGGCAGGTGGATGTGGGCAGGTGGATATGGGCAGGTGGATGTGGTCGGGTGGATGTGACATGTGACATGTGGTCAGGTTGATGTGACATGTGGTCAGGTTGATGTGACATGGTCAGGTTGGTGTGACATGTGGTCGGGTTGATGTGGTCAGGTTAATGTGACAAGTGGTCAGGTTGATGTGACAAGTGGTCAGGTTGATGTGGTCAGGATGATGTGACATGTGGTCAGGTTGATGTGGTCAGGAAGATGTGACATGTGGTCAGGTTGATGTGACATGTGGTCAGGTTGATGTGACATGTGGTCAGGTTGATGTGACATGCGGTCAGGTTGGTGTGACATGTGGTCAGGTTGATGTGGTCAGGTTGATGTGGTCATGTGGTCAGGTTGATGTGACATGTGGTCAGGTTGATGTGACATGTGGTCAGGTTGATGTGGTCATGTGGTCAGGTTGATGTGACATGTGGTCGAGGTTGATGTGGTCAGGTTGATGTGACAAGTGGTCAGGTTGATGTGACATGCGTTCAGGTTGGTGTGACATGTGGTCAGGTTGATGTGGTCAGGTTGATGTGGTCAGGTTAATGTGGTCAGGATAATGTGGTCAGGCTGATGTCAGAAATGTGGTCAGGTTGATGTGACATGTGGTCGAAGTTGATGTGACATGTGGTCGAGGTTGATGTGACATGTGGTTGATGTGACATATGGTCGAGGTTGATGTGACAAGTGGTCAGGTTGATGTGACAAGTGGTCGAGGCTGAGGTGGTCAGGTTGATGTGACAAGTGGTCGAGGTTGATGTGGTCAGGTTGATGTGACAAGTCGTCAGGTTGATGTGGTCAGGTTGATGTGACATGTGGTCAGGTTGATGTGGTCAGGTAGATGTCGTCAGGTGGATGTCGTCAGGTTGATGTCGTCAGGTGGATGTGGTCAGGTGGATGTGGTCAGGTGGATGTGGTCAGGTGGATGTGGGCAGGTGGATGTGGGCAGGTGGATGTGGTCAGGTGGATGTGGTCGGGTGGATGTGACATGTGGTCAGGTTGATGTGACATGTGGTCGGGTTGATGTGGTCAGGTTAATGTGGTCAGGTTAATGTGGTCAGGTTAATGTGGTCAGGTTAATGTGGTCAGGTTAATGTGGCCAGGTTAATGTGGCCAGAATGATGTGGTCGAGGTTGATGTGACATGTGGTCGAGGTTGATGTGACATGTGGTCGAGGCTGAGGTGGTCAGGTTGATGTGACAAGTGGTCGAGGTTGATGTGGTCAGGTTGATGTGACAAGTGGTCAGGTTGATGTGACATGTGGTCAGGTTGATATGGTCAGGTGGATGTGACATGTGGTCGGGTTGATGTGGTCAGGTGGATGTGACATGTGGTCGGGTTGATGTGGTCAGGTTGATGTGACATGTGGTCAGGTGGATGTGGTCAGGTGGATGTGGTCAGGTGGATGTGACATGTGGTCAGGTGGATGTGACATGTGGTCAGGTTGATGTGACATGTGGTCGGGTTGATGTGGTCAGGTTAATGTGGTCAGGTTAATGTGGTCAGGTTAATGTGGTCAGGTTGGTGTGGACAGGATGATATGGTCAGAATGATGTGGTCAGGTTGATGTGACATGTGGTCGAGGCTGATGTGGTCAGGTTGATGTGACAAGTGGTCAGAGGTTGATGTGACATGTGGTCAGGTTGATGTGGTCAGTATGATGTGACAAGTGGTCAGAGGTTGATGTGACATGTGGTCAGGTTGATGTGGTCAGGATGATGTGACATGTGGTCAGGTTGATGTGGTCAGGATGATGTGACATGTGGTCAGGGGTGATGTGGTCAGGTGATGTGACATGTGGTCAGGTCGATGTGGTCAGGTGATGTGACATGTGGTCGAGGTTGATGTGACATGTGGTCGATGTGGTCAGGTTGATGTGTTCAGGTTGATGTGGTCATGTGGGCAGGTTGATGTGACATGTGGTCAGGTTGATGTGATATGAGGTTGATGTGACATGTGGTCAGGTTGATGTGACAAGTGGTCAGGTTGATGTGACAAGTGGTCGAGGTTGATGTGGTCAGTTGATGTGAAAAGTGGTCAGGTTGATGTGACATGTGGTCAGGTTGATATGGTCAGGTGGATGTGGGTTTATGTGGTCAGGGTGATGTGACATGTGGTCAGGTTGACGTGGTCAGGTAGATGTGACATGTGGTCAGGTTGATGTGGTCAGGTTAATGTGACATGTCGGGTTGATGTGGTCATGGTGATGTGGTCAGGTCGATGTGGTCAGGTCGATGTGGTCAGGTCGATGTGGTCAGGTCGATGTGGTCAGGGTGATGTGACATGTGGTCGGGTTGATGTGGTCAGGTTGATGTGGTCAGGTTAATGTGGTCAGGTTGATGTGGTCAGGTTAATGTGGTCAGGTTGATGTGGTCAGGTCGATGTGGTCAGGTCGATGTGGTCAGGATGATGTGACATGTGGTCAGGTTGCTGTGGTCAGGGTGATGTGGTCAGGGTGATGTGACATGTGGTCAGGTCGATGTGGTCAGGTGATGTGACATGTGGTCAGGTCGATGTGGTCAGGTGATGTGACATGTGGTCGAGGTTGATGTGACATGTGGTCGAGGCTGATGTGGTCAGGTTGATGTGGTCAGGTTGATGTGGTCATGTGGGCAGGTTGATGTGACATGTGGTCAGGTAATGTGACATGAGGTTGATGTGACATGTGGTCAGGTTGATGTGACAAGTGGTCAGGTTGATGTGACAAGTGGTCGAGGCTGATGTGGTCGGTTGATGTGAAAAGTGGTCAGGTTGATGTGACATGTGGTCAGGCTGATATGGTCAGGTGGATGTGGGTTTATGTGGTCAGGTGATGTGACATGTGGTCAGGTTGACGTGGTCAGGTAGATGTGACATGTGGTCAGGTTGATGTGGTCAGGTGGATGTGGTCCGGTGGATGTGGTCAGGTGGATGTGGGCAGGTGGATGTGGGCAGGTGGATGTGACATGTGGTCAGGTTAATGTGGTCAGGTTAATGTCGTCAGGTGGATGTGGTCAGGTGGATGTGGTCAGGTGGATGTGGTCAGGTGGATGTGGTCGGGTTGATGTGGTCGGGTTGATGTGGCTGGGTTGATGTGGTCGGGTTGATGTGGTCGGGTTGATGTGGTCATGGTGATGTGGTCAGGGTGATGTGACATGTGGTCAGGTCGATGTGGTCAGGTCGATGTGGTCAGGTCGATGTGGTCAGGGTGATGTGACATGTGGTCGGGTTGATGTGGTCAGGTTGATGTGGTCAGGTTAATGTGGTCAGGTTGATGTGGTCAGGTTAATGTGGTCAGGTTGATGTGGTCAGGTTAATGCGGTCAGGTTGATGTGGTCAGGTTAATGTGGCCAGGTTGTTATGGTCAGAAATGTGGTCAGGTTGATGTGACATGTGGTCGAGGTTTATGTGGTCAGGTTGATGTGACATGTGGTCAGGTTGATGTGGTCAGGTTGATGTGGTCGAGGCTGATGTGACATGTGGTCGAGGCTGATGTGACATGTGGTCGAGGCTGAGGTGGTCAGGTTGATGTGACAAGTGGTCGAGGTTGATGTGGTCAGGTTGATGTGACAAGTGGTCAGGTTGATGTGACATGTGGTCAGGCTGATATGGTCAGGTGGATGTGACATGTGGTCAGGTTGATGTGGTCAGGTTGATGTGACATGTGGTCAGGTGGATGTGGTCAGGTGGATGTGGTCAGGTGGATGTGACATGTGGTCAGGTGGATGTGACATGTGTCAGGTTGATGTGACATGTGGTCGGGTTGATGTGGTCAGGTTAATGTGGTCAGGTTGGTGTGGTCAGGATGATATGGTCAGAATGATGTGGTCAGGTTGATGTGACATGCGGTCAGGTTGATGTGACATGTGGTCGAGGTTAATGTGGTCAGGTTAATGTGTCAGGTGGATGTGGTCAGGTGGATGTGGTCAGGTGGATGTGGTCAGGTGGATGTGGTCAGGGTTGATGTGGTCAGGTTGATGTGGTTGGGTTGATGTGGTCAGGTTGATGTGGTCGGGTTGATGTGGTCATGGTGATGTGGTCAGGTGATGTGACATGTGGTCAGGTCGATGTGGTCAGGTCGATGTGGTCAGGTCGATGTGGTCAGGGTGATGTGACATGTGGTCGGGTTGATGTGGTCAGGTTAATGTGGTCAGGTTGATGTGGTCAGGTTAATGCGGTCAGGTTGATGTGGTCAGGTTAATGCGGTCAGGTTGATGTGGTCAGGTTAATGTGGCCAGGTTGTTATGGTCAGAAATGTGGTCAGGTTGATGTGACATGTGGTCGAGGTTTATGTGGTCAGGTTGATGTGACATGTGGTCAGGTTGATGTGGTCAGGTTGATGTGGTCGAGGTTGATGTGACATGTGGTCGAGGCTGATGTGACATGTGGTCGAGGCTGAGGTGGTCAGGTTGATGTGACAAGTGGTCGAGGTTGATGTGGTCAGGTTGATGTGACAAGTGGTCAGGTTGATGTGACATGTGGTCAGGTTGATATGGTCAGGTGGATGTGACATGTGGTCGGGCTGATGTGGTCAGGTTGATGTGACATGTGGTCAGGTGGATGTGGTCAGGTGGATGTGGTCAGGTGGATGTGACATGTGGTCAGGTGGATGTGACATGTGGTCAGGTTGATGTGACATGTGGTCAGGTTGATGTGGTCAGGTTAATGTGGTCAGGTTAATGTGGTCAGGTTGGTGTGGCCAGGATGATATGGTCAGAATGATGTGGTCAGGTTGATGTGACATGCGGTCAGGTTGATGTGACATGTGGTCGAGGCTGATGTGGTCAGGTTGATGTGACAAGTGGTCAGAGGTTGATGTGACATGTGGTCAGGTTGATGTGGTCAGGTTGATGTGACAAGTGGTCAGAGGTTGATGTGACATGTGGTCAGGTTGATGTGGTCAGTATGATGTGACAAGTGGTCAGAGGTTGATGTGACATGTGGTCAGGTTGATGTGGTCAGGATGATGTGACATGTGGTCAGGTTGATGTGGTCAGGATGATGTGACATGTGGTCAGGTTGATGTGGTCAGGATGATGTGACATGTGGTCAGGTTGCTGTGGTCAGGGTGATGTGGTCAGGTTGATGTGACATGTGGTCAGGTCGATGTGGTCAGGTGATGTGACATGTGGTCGAGGCTGATGTGACATGTGGTCGAGGTTGATGTGACATGTGGTCGAGGCTGATGTGGTCAGGTTGATGTGGTCAGGTTGATGTGGTCATGTGGGCAGGTTGATGTGACATGTGGTCAGGTTGATGTGACATGAGGCTGATGTGACATGTGGTCAGGTTGATGTGACAAGTGGTCAGGTTGATGTGACAAGTGGTCAAGGTTGATGTGGTCGAAGTTGATGTGAAAAGTGGTCAGGTTGATGTGACATGTGGTCAGGTTGATATGGTCAGGTGGATGTGGGTTTATGTGGTCAGGTGTTGTGACATGTGGTCAGGTTGACGTGGTCAGGTAGATGTGACATGTGGTCAGGTTGATGTGGTCAGGTAGATGTGACATGTGGTCAGGTTGATGTGGTCAGGTTGATGTGACATGTGGTCGGGTTGATGTGGTTGGGTTGATGTGGTCGGGTTGATGTGGTCATGGTGATGTGGTCATGGTGATGTGGTCATGGTGATGTGACATGTGGTCAGGTCGATGTGGTCAGGTCGATGTGGTCAGGTCGATGTGGTCAGGTCGATGTGGTCAGGGTGATGTGACATGTGGTCGGGTTGATGTGGTCAGGTTGATGTGGTCAGGTTAATGTGGTCAGGTTGATGTGGTCAGGTTAATGTGGTCAGGTTAATGTGGTCAGGTTGATGTGGTCAGGTTAATGTGTCAGGTTAATGTGGTCAGGTTAATGTGGTCAGGTTGATGTGGTTAGGTTGGTGTGGCCAGGTTGATATGGTCAGAAATGTGGTCAGGTTGATGTGACATGTGGTCGAGGTTTATGTGGTCAGGTTGATGTGACATGTGGTCAGGTTGATGTGGTCAGGTTGATGTGACATGTGGTCGGGTTGATGTGGTCGGGTTGATGTGGTCGGGTTGATGTGGTTGGGTTGATGTGGTCGGGTTGATGTGGTCGGGTTGATGTGGTCGGGTTGATGTGGTCAGGGTGATGTGGTCAGGTTGATGTGGTCAGGTTGATGTGGTCAGGTTGATGTGGTCATGTGGTCAGGTTGATGTGACATGTGGTCAGGTTGATGTGACATGTGGTCAGGTTGATGTGACATGCGGTCAGGTTGGTGTGACATGTGGTCAGGTTGATGTGGTCAGGTTGATGTGACATGCGGTCAGGTTGGTGTGACATGTGGTCAGGTTGATGTGGTCGGGTGGATGTGGTCAGGTGGATGTGGTCAGGTAGATGTGGGCAGGTGGATGTGGGCAGGTGGTGTGGTCGGGTGGATGTGACATGTGGTCAGGTTGATGTGACATGTGGTCGGGTTGATGTGGTCAGGTTAATGTGGTCAGGTTAATGTGGTCAGGTTAATGTGGTCAGGTTAATGTGATCAGGTTAATGTGGTCAGGTTAATGTGGCCAGGTTAATGTGGCCAGAATGATGTGGTCGAGGTTGATGTGACATGTGGTCGAGGCTGATGTGACATGTGGTCGAGGTTGAGGTGGTCAGGTTGATGTGACAAGTGGTCGAGGTTGATGTGGTCAGGTTGATGTGACAAGTGGTCAGGGTTGATGTGGTCAGGTTGATGTGACATGTGGTCAGGTGGATGTGGTCAGGTGGATGTGACATGTGGTCAGGTTGATGTGACATGTGGTCGGGTGATGATGTGGTCAGGTTAATGTGGTCAGGTTAATGTGGTCAGGTTAATGTGGTCAGGTTGGTGTGGCCAGGATGATATGGTCAGAATGATGTGGTCAGGTTGATGTGACATGTGGTCAGGTTGATGTGACATGTGGTCGAGGCTGATGTGGTCAGGTTGATGTGACAAGTGGTCAGAGGTTGATGTGACATGTGGTCAGGTTGATGTGGTCAGTATGATGTGACAAGTGGTCAGAGGTTGATGTGACATGTGGTCAGGTTGATGTGGTCAGGATGATGTGACATGTGGTCAGGTTGATGTGGTCAGGATGATGTGACATGTGGTCAGGTTGCTGTGGTCAGGTGATGTGGTCAGGGTGATGTGACATGTGGTCAGGTCGATGTGGTCAGGTGATGACATGTGGTCGAGGCTGATGTGACATGTGGTCGAGGTTGATGTGGTCAGGTTGATGTGGTCAGGTTGATGTGGTCATGTGGGCAGGTTGATGTGACATGTGGTCAGGTTGATGTGACATGAGGTTGATGTGACATGTGGTCAGGTTGATGTGACAAGTGGTCAGGTTGATGTGACAAGTGGTCGAGGCTGATGTGGTCAGGTTGATGTGAAAAGTGGTCAGGTTGATGTGACATGTGGTCAGGTTGATATGGTCAGGTGGATGTGGGTTTATGTGGTCAGGTGATGTGACATGTGGTCAGGTTGACGTGGTCAGGTAGATGTGACATGTGGTCAGGTTGATGTGGTCAGGTGGATGTGGTCAGGTGGATGTGGTCAGGTGGATGTGGGCAGGTGGATGTGGGCAGGTGGATGTGACATGTGGTCAGGTTAATGTGGTCAGGTTAATGTCAGGTCAGGTGGATGTGGTCAGGTGGATGTGGTCAGGTGGATGTGGTCAGGTGGATGTGGTCGGGTTGATGTGGTTGGGTTGATGTGGTCAGGTTGATGTGGTCAGGTTAATGTGGTCAGGTTGGTGTGGCCAGGATGATATGGTCAGAATGATGTGGTCAGGTTGATGTGACATGCGGTCAGGTTGATGTGACATGTGGTCGAGGTTGATGTGGTCAGGTTGATGTGACAAGTGGTCAGAGGTTGATGTGACATGTGGTCAGGTTGATGTGGTCAGGTTGATGTGACAAGTGGTCAGAGGTTGATGTGACATGTGGTCAGGTTGATGTGGTCAGTATGATGTGACAAGTGGTCAGAGGTTGATGTGACATGTGGTCAGGTTGATGTGGTCAGGATGATGTGACATGTGGTCAGGTTGATGTGGTCAGGATGATGTGACATGTGGTCAGGTTGATGTGGTCAGGATGATGTGACATGTGGTCAGGTTGCTGTGGTCAGGGTGATGTGGTCAGGTTGATGTGACATGTGGTCAGGTCGATGTGGTCAGGTGATGTGACATGTGGTCGAGGTTGATGTGACATGTGGTCGAGGTTGATGTGACATGTGGTCGAGGCTGATGTGGTCAGGTTGATGTGGTCAGGTTGATGTGGTCATGTGGGCAGGTTGATGTGACATGTGGTCAGGTTGATGTGACATGAGGTTGATGTGACATGTGGTCAGGTTGATGTGACAAGTGGTCAGGTTGATGTGACAAGTGGTCAGGTTGATGTGGTCAGGTTGATGTGAAAAGTGGTCAGGTTGATGTGACATGTGGTCAGGTTGATATGGTCAGGTGGATGTGGGTTTATGTGGTCAGGGTGATGTGACATGTGGTCAGGTTGACGTGGTCAGGTAGATGTGACATGTGGTCAGGTTGATGTGGTCAGGTAGATGTGACATGTGGTCAGGTTGATGTGGTCAGGTTGATGTGACATGTGGTCATGATGTGGTCTGGGGTTGATGTGGTCGGGTTGATGTGGTCATGGTGATGTGGTCATGGTGATGTGGTCATGGTGATGTGACATGTGGTCAGGTGATGTGGTCAGGTCGATGTGGTCAGGTCGATGTGGTCAGGGTGATGTGACATGTGGTCAGGGTGATGTGGTCAGGTTGATGTGGTCAGGTATGATGTGGTCAGGTTGATGTGGTCAGGTTGATGTGTCAGGTTAATGTGGTCAGGTTAATGTGGTCAGGTTGATGTGGTCAGGTTAATGTGGTCAGGTTAATGTGGTCAGGTTAATGTGGTCAGGTTGATGTGGTCAGGTTGGTGTGGCCAGGTTGATATGGTCAGAAATGTGGTCAGGTTGATGTGACATGTGGTCGAGGTTTATGTGGTCAGGTTGATGTGACATGTGGTCAGGTTGATGTGGTCAGGTTGATGTGACATGTGGTCAGGTTGATGTGGTCAGGTTGATGTGGTCGGGTTGATGTGGTTGGGTTGATGTGGTCAGGCTGATGATGTGGTCGGGTTGATGTGGTCAGGTTGATGTGGTCAGGGTGATGTGGTCAGGTTGATGTGGTCAGGTTGATGTGGTCATGTGGTCAGGTTGATGTGACATGTGGTCATGACGTGGTCAGGTAGATGTGACATGTGGTCGAGGTTGATGTGGTCAGGTTGATGTGACAAGTGGTCAGGTTGATGTGGTCAGGTTGATGTGACAAGTGGTCAGGTTGATGTGACAAGTGGTCGAGGCTGATGTGGTCAGGTTGATGTGAAAAGTGGTCAGGTTGATGTGACATGTGGTCAGGTTGATATGGTCAGGTGGATGTGGGTTTATGTGGTCAGGTGATGTGACATGTGGTCAGGTTGATGTGGTCAGGCAGATGTGACATGTGGTCAGGTTGATGTGGTCAGGTGGATGTGGTCAGGTGGATGTGGTCAGGTGGATGTGGGCAGGTGGATGTGGTCAGGTGATGTGACATGTGGTCAGGTTAATGTGGTCAGGTTAATGTGACAGGTGGATGTGGTCAGGTGGATGTGGTCAGGTGGATGTGGTCAGGTGGATGTGGTCGGGTTGATGTGGTCAGGTTGATGTGGTCAGGTTGATGTGGTCAGGTTAATGTGGTCAGGTTGGTGTGGCCAGGATGATATGGTCAGAATGATGTGGTCAGGTTGATGTGACATGTGGTCAGGTTGATGTGACATGTGGTCGAGGTTGATGTGGTCAGGTTGATGTGACAAGTGGTCAGAGGTTGATGTGACATGTGGTCAGGTTGATGTGGTCAGGTTGATGTGACAAGTGGTCAGAGGTTGATGTGACATGTGGTCAGGTTGATGTGGTCAGTATGATGACAAGTGGTCAGAGGTTGATGTGACATGTGGTCAGGTTGATGTGGTCAGGATGATGTGACATGTGGTCAGGTTGATGTGGTCAGGATGATGTGACATGTGGTCAGGTTGATGTGGTCAGGATGATGTGACATGTGGTCAGGTTGCTGTGGTCAGGGTGATGTGGTCAGGTTGATGTGACATGTGGTCAGGTCGATGTGGTCAGGTGATGTGACATGTGGTCGAGGTTGATGTGACATGTGGTCGAGGTTGATGACATGTGGTCGAGGTTGATGTGGTCAGGTTGATGTGGTCAGGTTGATGTGGTCATGTGGGCAGGTTGATGTGACATGTGGTCAGGTTGATGTGACATGAGGTTGATGTGACATGTGGTCAGGTTGATGACAAGTGGTCAGGTTGATGTGACAAGTGGTCAAGGCTGATGTGGTCAGGTTGATGTGAAAAGTGGTCAGGTTGATGTGACATGTGGTCAGGTTGATATGGTCAGGTGGATGTGGGTTTATGTGGTCAGGGTGTGTGACATGTGGTCAGGTTGACGTGGTCAGGTAGATGTGACATGTGGTCAGGTTGATGTGGTCAGGTAGATGTGACATGTGGTCAGGTTGATGTGGTCAGGTTGATGTGACATGTGGTCAGGGTTGATGTGGTTGGGTTGATGTGGTCGTGGTTGATGTGGTCATGGTGATGTGGTCATGGTGATGTGGTCATGGTGATGTGGTCAGGTGATGTGACATGTGGTCAGGTCGATGTGGTCAGGTCGATGTGGTCAGGTCGATGTGGTCAGGTCGATGTGGTCAGGTGATGTGACATGTGGTCAGGTGATGTGGTCAGGTTGATGTGGTCAGGTTAATGTGGTCAGGTTGATGTGGTCAGGTTGATGTGGTCAGGTTAATGCGGTCAGGTTGATGTGGTCAGGTTAATGTGGTCAGGTTAATGTGGTCAGGTTAATGTGGTCAGGTTGATGTGGTTAGGTTGGTGTGGCCAGGTTGATATGGTCAGAAATGTGGTCAGGTTGATGTGACATGTGGTCGAGGTTTATGTGGTCAGGTTGATGTGACATGTGGTCAGGTTGATGTGGTCAGGTTGATGTGACATGTGGTCGGGTTGATGTGGTCGAGGTTGATGTGGTCAGGTTGATGTGGTCTGGGTTGATGTGGTCGGGTTGATGTGGTCGGGTTGATGTGGTCAGGTTGATGTGGTCAGGTGATGTGGTCAGGTTGATGTGGTCAGGTTGATGTGGTCAGGTTGATGTGGTCATGTGGTCAGGTTGATGTGACATGTGGTCAGGTTGATGTGACATGTGGTCAGGTTGATGTGACATGTGGTCAGGTTGATGTGGTCAGGTTGATGTGACATGGTCAGGTTGGTGTGACATGTGGTCAGGCTGATGTGGTCAGGTGGATGTGGTCAGGTGGATGTGACATGTGGTCAGGTTGATGTGACATGTGGTCGGGTTGATGTGGTCAGGTTAATGTGGTCAGGTTAATGTGGTCAGGTTAATGTGGTCAGGTTAATGTGATCAGGTTAATGTGGTCAGGTTAATGTGGCCAGGTTAATGTGGCCAGAATGATGTGGTCGAGGTTGATGTGACATGTGGTCGAGGTTGATGTGACATGTGGTCGAGGCTGAGGTGGTCAGGTTGATGTGACAGTGGTCGAGGTTGATGTGGTCAGGTTGATGTGACAAGTGGTCAGGTTGATGTGGTCAGGTTGATGTGACATGTGGTCAGGTTGATGTGGTCAGGTTGATGTGACATGTGGTCAGGTGGATGTGGTCAGGTGGATGTGACATGTGGTCAGGTTGATGTGACATGTGGTCGGGTTGATGTGGTCAGGTTAATGTGGTCAGGTTAATGTGGTCAGGTTAATGTGGTCAGGTTGTGTGGCCAGGATGATATGGTCAGAATGATGTGGTCAGGTTGATGTGACATGTGGTCAGGTTGATGTGACATGTGGTCGAGGTTGATGTGGTCAGGTTGATGTGACAAGTGGTCAGAGGTTGATGTGACATGTGGTCAGGTTGATGTGGTCAGTATGATGTGACATGTGGTCAGGTTGATGTGACATGTGGTCAGGTTGATGTGGTCAGGATGATGTGACATGTGGTCAGGTTGATGTGGTCAGGATGATGTGACATGTGGTCAGGTTGCTGTGGTCAGGGTGATGTGGTCAGGTTGATGTGACATGTGGTCAGGTCGATGTGGTCAGGTGATGTGACATGTGGTCGAGGTTGATGTGACATGTGGTCGAGGTTGATGTGGTCAGGTTGATGTGGTCAGGTTGATGTGGTCATGTGGGCAGGTTGATGTGACATGTGGTCAGGTTGATGTGACATGAGGTTGATGTGACATGTGGTCAGGTTGATGTGACAAGTGGTCAGGTTGATGTGACAAGTGGTCGAGGTTGATGTGGTCAGGGTTGATGTGAAAAGTGGTCAGGTTGATGTGACATGTGGTCAGGTTGATATGGTCAGGTGGATGTGGGTTTATGTGGTCAGGGTGATGTGACATGTGGTCAGGTTGACGTGGTCAGGTAGATGTGACATGTGGTCAGGTTGATGTGGTCAGGTGGATGTGGTCAGGTGGATGTGGTCAGGTGGATGTGGGTCAGGTGGATGTGGGACAGGTGGATGTGACATGTGGTCAGGTTAATGTGGTCAGGTTAATGTGGTCAGGTGGATGTGGTCAGGTGGATGTGGTCAGGTGGATGTGGTCAGGTGGATGTGGTCAGGGTGTGATGTGGTGGGTTGATGTGGTCAGGTTGATGTGGTCATGGTGATGTGGTCAGGGTGATGTGACATGTGGTCAGGTCGATGTGGTCAGGTCGATGTGGTCAGGTCGATGTGGTCAGGTCGATGTGGTCAGGGTGATGTGACATGTGGTCAGGTTGATGTGGTCAGGTTGATGTGGTCAGGTGGATGTGGTCAGGTGGATGTGGGCAGGTGGATGTGGTCAGGTGGATGTGACATGTGGTCAGGTTGATGTGGTCAGGTTGATGCGGTCAGGTGGATGTGGTCAGGTGGATGTGGTCAGGTTGATGTGGTCAGGTGGATGTGGTCAGGGTTGATGTGGTTGGGTTGATGTGGTCAGGTTGATGTGGTCATGGTGATGTGGTCAGGTGATGTGACATGTGGTCAGGTTGATGTGGTCAGGTCGATGTGGTCAGACGATGTGGTCAGGTGATGTGGTCAGGGTGATGTGACATGTGGTCGGGTTGATGTGGTCAGGTTGATGTGGTCAGGTTAATGTGGTCAGGTTAATGTGGTCAGGTTGATGTGGTCAGGTTAATGCAGTCAGGTTGATGTGGTCAGGTTAATGCGGTCAGGTTGATGTGGTCAGGTTAATGTGGTCAGGTTAATGTGGTCAGGTTGATGTGGTCAGGTTGATGTCAGGTTGGTGTGGTCAGGTTGATATGGTCAGAAATGTGGTCAGGTTGATGTGACATGTGGTCAGGTTTATGTGGTCAGGTTGATGTGACATGTGGTCAGGTTGATGTGGTCAGGTTGATGTGACATGTGGTCGGGTTGATGTGGTCGGGTTGATGTGGTCGGGTTGATGTGGTCGGGTTGATGTGGTCGGGTTGATGTGGTCAGGGTGATGTGGTCAGGTTGATGTGGTCAGGTTGATGTGGTCAGGTTGATGTGGTCATGTGGTCAGGTTGATGTGACATGTGGTCAGGTTGATGTGACATGTGGTCAGGTTGATGTGACATGCGGTCAGGTTGTGTGACATGTGGTCAGGTTGATGTGGTCAGGTTGATGTGACATGCGGTCAGGTTGGTGTGACATGTGGTCAGGTTGATGTGGTCAGGTTGATGTGGTCAGGTTAATGTGGTCAGGCTGATGTGGTCAGGCTGATGTGGTCAGGCTGATGTGGTCAGGTTGATGTGACATGTGGTCAGAATGATGTAGTCAGGTTGGTGTGGCCAGGTTGATATGGTCAGAATGATGTGGTCAGGTTGATGTGACATGTGGTCAGGTTGATGTGGTATGTGGTCAGGTTGATGTGACATGTGGTCAGGTTGATGTGGTCAGGGGATGTGACATGTGGTCAGGATGATGTGGTCAGGTTGATGTGGACAGGATGATGTGACATGTGGTCAGGTTGATGTGGTCAGGTTGATGTGACATGTGTCAGGTTGATGTGGTCAGGTTAATGTGGTCAGGTTAATGTGGCCAGGTTAATGTGGTCAGGTTAATGTGGTCGGGTGGATGTGACATGTGGTCGGGTTGATGTGGTCAGGTTAATGTGGTCAGGTTAATGTGGTCAGGTTAATGTGGTCAGGTTGATATGGTCAGAATGATGTGGTCAGGTTGATGTGACATGTGGTCAGGTTGATGTGACATGTGGTCGAGGTTGATGTGACATGTGGTCGAGGTTGATGTGACATGTGGTCGAGGTTGAGGTGGTCAGGTTGATGTGACAAGTGGTCGAGGCTGATGTGGTCAGGTTGATGTGACAAGTGGTCAGGTTGATGTGACACGTGGTCAGGTTGATATGGTCAGGTGGATGTGACATGTGGTCGGGTTGATGTGGTCAGGTGATGTGGTCAGGTTGATGTGGTCAGGTTGATGTGACATGTGGTCGAGGTTGATGTGGTCAGGTTGATGTGACAAGTGGTCAGGTTGATGTGACAAGTGGTCGAGGTTGATGTGGTCAGGTTGATGTGACAAGTGGTCAGGTTGATGTGACATGTGGTCAGGTTGATATGGTCAGGTGGATGTGGGTTGATGTGGTCAGGGTGATGTGACATGTGGTCAGTGTGACGTGGTCAGGTAGATGTGACATGTGGTCAGGTTGATGTGGTCAGGTTGATGTGACATGTGGTCAGGTTGATGTGGTCGGGTTGATGTGGTCGGTTGATGTGGTCATGTGGTCATGGTGATGTGGTCAGGTGATGTGGTCAGGTTGATGTGGTCATGTGGTCAGGTTGATGTGACATGTGGTCAGGTTGATGTGACATGTGGTCAGGTTGATGTGACATGTGGTCGAGGCTGATGTGGTCAGGTAGATGTGACAAGTGGTCAGGTTGATGTGACATGTGGTCGGGTTGATGTGGTCGGGTTGATGTGGACGGGCAGATGTGACAAGTGGTCAGGTTGATGTGACATGTGGTCGGGTTGATGTGGTCGGGTTGATGTGGTCGGGTTGATGTGGTCAGGTTGATGTGGTCAGGTGATGTGGTCAGGCGATGTGGTCATGCGGTCAGGTTGATGTGACATGTGGTCAGGTTGATGTGACATGTGGTTGAGGCTGATGTGGTCAGGTTGATGTGACAAGTGGTCAGGTTGATGTGACATGTGGTTGAGGTTGATGTGGTCGGGTTGATGTGGTCGGGTTGATGTGGTCAGGTGATGTGGTCAGGTGATGTGGTCATGCGGTCAGGTTGATGTGACATGCGGTCAGGTTGATGTGACATGTGGTCAGGTTGATGTGACATGTGGTCGGGGTTGATGTGACATGTGGTCGAGGCTGATGTGGTCAGGTAGATGTGACAAGTGGTCAGGTTGATGTGACATGTGGTCGGGTTGATGTGGTCGGGTTGATGTGGTCAGGTGATGTGGTCAGGGTTGATGTGGTCATGTGGTCAGGTTGATGTGACATGTGGTCAGGTTGATGTGACATGTGGTCAGGTTGATGTGACATGTGGTCAGGTTGATGTGACATGTGGTTGAGGCTGATGTGGTCAGGTTGATGTGACATGTGGTCGAGGTTGATGTGGTCAGGTTGATGTGACAAGTGGTCAGGTTGATGTGACATGTGGTCAGGTTGATATGGTCAGGTGGATGTGACATGTGGTCGAGGCTGAGGTGGTCAGGTTGATGTGACAAGTGGTCGAGGTTGATGTGACATGTGGTCGGGTTGATGTGGTCAGGTGGATGTGACATGTGGTCAGGGTTGAGGTGGTCAGGTTGATGTGACAAGTGGTCGAGGTTGATGTGGTCAGGTTGATGTGACAAGTGGTCAGGTTGATGTGACATGTGGTCAGGTTGATATGGTCAGGTGGATGTGACATGTGGTCGGGCTGGGTTGATGTGGTCAGGTTGATGTGACATGTGGTCAGGTGGATGTGGTCAGGTGGATGTGACATGTGGTCAGGTTGATGTGACATGTGGTCGGGTTGAGGTGGTCAGGTTGATGTGACATGTGGTCGAGGCTGAGGTGGTCAGGTTGATGTGACAGTGGTCAGGCTGATGTGACACGTGGTCAGGTTGATATGGTCAGGTGGATGTGACATGTGGTCAGGTTGATGTGACATGTGGTCGAGGCTGATGTGGTCAGGTTGATGTGACAAGTGGTCAGGTTGATGTGACAGTGGTCGAGGTTGATGTGGTCGAAGTTGATGTGACAAGTGGTCAGGTTGATATGGTCAGGTGGATGTGACATGTGGTCGGGTTGATGTGGTCAGGGTGATGTGACATGTGGTCAGGTTGATGTTCAGGTAGATGTGACATGTGGTCAGGTTGATGTGGTCAGGCTGATGTGACATGTGGTCAGGCTGATGTGGTCGGGTTCATGTGGTCAGGTGATGTGGTCAGGGTGATGTGGTCAGGCTGATGTGGTCAGGTTGATGTGGTCAGGTTGATGTGGTCAGGTTGATGTGGTCATGTGGTCAGGTTGATGTGACATGTGGTCAGGTTGATGTGACATGCGGTCAGGTTGGTGTGACATGTGGTCAGGTTGATGTGGTCAGGTTGATGTGGTCAGTTAATGTGGTCAGATTAATGTGGTCAGGTTAATGTGGTCAGGTTGATATGGTTAGGTTGGTGTGGCCAGGTTGATATGGTCAGAATGATGTGGTCAGGTTGATGTGACATGTGGTCGATGTTTATGTGGTCAGGTTGATGTGACATGTGGTCAGGTTGATGTGGTCAGGTTGATGTGACATGTGGTCGGGTTGATGTGGTCGGGTTGATGTGGTCGGTTGATGTGGTCGGGTTGATGTGGTCAGGTTGATGTGGTCGGGTTGATGTGGTCAGGTTGATGTGGTCGGGTTGATGTGGTCGGGTTGATGTGGTCGGGTTTGTGTGGTCGGGTTGATGTGGTCAGGTGATGTGGTCAGGTGATGTGGTCAGGTTGATGTGGTCAGGTTGATGTGGTCAGGTTGATGTGGTCATGTGGTCAGGTTGATGTGACATGTGGTCAGGTTGATGTGACATGTGGTCAGGTTGATGTGACATGCGGTCAGGTTTGTGTGACATGTGGTCAGGTTGATGTGGTCAGGTTGATGTGACAAGTGGTCAGGTTGATGTGACATGCGGTCAGGTTGGTGTGACATGTGGTCAGGTTGATGTGGTCATGTTGATGTGGTCAGGTTAATGTGGTCAGGTTAATGTGGTCAGGCTGATGTGGTCAGGCTGATGTGGTCAGGTTGATGTGACATGTGGTCAGAATGATGTAGTCAGGTTGGTGTGGCCAGGTTGATATGGTCAGAATGATGTGGTCAGGTTGATGTGACATGTGGTCAGGTTGATGTGACATGTGGTCAGGTTGATGTGACATGTGGTCAGGTTGATGTGGTCAGGGGATGTGACATGTGGTCAGGATGATGTGGTCAGGCTGATGTGGACAGGATGATGTGACATGTGGTCAGGTTGATGTGGTCAGGTTGATGTGACATGTGGTCGGGTTGATGTGACATGTGGTCGGGTTGATGTGGTCAGGTTAATGTGGTCAGGTTAATGTGGTCAGGTGGATGTAGTCAGGTGGATGTCGTCAGGTGGATGTGGTCAGGTGGATGTGGTCAGGTGGATGTGGTCAGGTGGATGTGGTCAGGTGGATGTGGGCAGGTGGATGTGGGCAGGTGGATGTGGGCAGGTGAATATGGGCAGGTGGATGTGGTCGGGTGGATGTGACATGTGGTCGGGTTGATGTGGTCAGGTTAATGTGGTCAGGTTAATGTGGTCAGGTGGATGTCGTCAGGTGGATGTGGTCAGGTGGATGTGGCAGGTGGATGTGGGCAGGTGGATGTGGGCAGGTGGATGTGGGCAGGATGGATATGGGCAGGTGGATGTGGTCGGGTGGATGTGACATGTGGTCAGGCTGATGTGACATGTGGTCAGGTTAATGTGACAAGTGGTCAGGTTGATGTGGTCAGGATGATGTGACATGTGGTCAGGTTGATGTGGTCAGGAAGATGTGACATGTGGTCAGGTTGATGTGGTCAGGTAGATGTGACATGTGGTCAGGTTGATGTGGTCAGGTGGATGTGGTCAGGTGGATGTGGGCAGGTGGATGTGGTCAGGTGGATGTGGGCAGGGTGGATGTGGGGAGGTGGATGTGACATGTGGTCAGGTTAATGTGGTCAGGTTGATGTCGTCAGGTTGATGTCGTCAGGTGGATGTGGTCAGGTGGATGTGGTCAGGTGGATGTGGTCAGGTGGATGTGGTCAGGTGGATGTGGGCAGGTGGATGTGGGCAGGTGACATGTGGTCAGGGTGGATGTGACATGTGGTCAGGTTGATGTGACATGTGGTCGGGTTGATGTGGTCAGGTTAATGTGGTCAGGTTAATGTGGTCAGGTTAATGTGATCAGGTTAATGTGGTCAGGTTAATGTGGCCAGGTTAATGTGGCCAGAATGATGTGGTCGAGGTTGATGTGACATGTGGTCGAGGTTGATGTGACATGTGGTCGAGGCTGAGGTGGTCAGGTTGATGTGACAAGTGGTCGAGGTTGATGTGGTCAGGTTGATGTGACAAGTGGTCAGGTTGATGTGACATGTGGTCAGGTTGATATGGTCAGGTGGATGTGACATGTGGTCGGGTTGATGTGGTCAGGTGGATGTGACATGTGGTCGGGTTGATGTGGTCAGGTTGATGTGACATGTGGTCAGGTGGATGTGGTCAGGTGGATGTGGTCAGGTGGATGTGACATGTGGTCAGGTGGATGTGACATGTGGTCAGGTTGATGTGACATGTGGTCGGGGTTGATGTGGTCAGGTTAATGTGGTCAGGTTAATGTGGTCAGGTTAATGTGGTCAGGTTGGTGTGGACAGGATGATATGGTCAGAATGATGTGGTCAGGTTGATGTGACATGTGGTCAGGTTGATGTGACATGTGGTCGAGGTTGATGTGGTCAGGTTGATGTGACAAGTGGTCAGAGGTTGATGTGACATGTGGTCAGGTTGATGTGGTCAGTATGATGTGACATGTGGTCAGGTTGATGTGACAAGTGGTCAGGTTGATGTGACAAGTGGTCGAGGCTGAGGTGGTCAGGTTGATGTGACAAGTGGTCGAGGCTGATGTGGTCAGGTTAATGTGGTCAGGTGATGTGACATGTGGTCAGGTTGATGTGACATGAGGTTGATGTGACATGTGGTCAGGTTGATGTGACAAGTGGTCAGGTTGATGTGACAAGTGGTAGAGGTTGAGGTGGTCAGGTTGATGTGACAAGTGGTCGAGGTTGATGTGGTCAGGTTGATGTGACAAGTGGTCAGGTTGATGTGGTCAGGTTGATGTGACATGTGGTCAGGTGGATGTGGTCAGGTGGATGTGGTCAGGTGGATGTGACATGTGGTCAGGTTGATGTGACATGTGGTCGGGCTGATGTGGTCAGGTTAATGTGGTCAGGTTAATGTGGTCAGGTTAATGTGGTCAGGTTGGTGTGGCCAGGATGATATGGTCAGAATGATGTGGTCAGGTTGATGTGACATGTGGTCAGGTTGATGTGACATGTGGTCGAGGTTGATGTGGTCAGGTTGATGTGACAAGTGGTCAGAGGTTGATGTGACATGTGGTCAGGTTGATGTGGTCAGTATGATGTGACAAGTGGTCAGAGGTTGATTTGAAATGTGGTCAGGTTGATGTGGTCAGGATGATGTGACATGTGGTCAGGTTGATGTGGTCAGGATGATGTGACATGTGGTCAGGTTGCTGTGGTCAGGTGATGTGGTCAGGTGATGTGACATGTGGTCAGGTCGATGTGGTCAGGTGATGTGACATGTGGTCGAGGTTGATGTGACATGTGGTCGAGGCTGATGTGGTCAGGTTGATGTGGTCATGTGGGCAGGTTGATGTGACATGTGGTCAGGTTGATGTGACATGAGGTTGATGTGACATGTGGTCAGGTGGATGTGAATGTGGTCAGGTTGATGTGACATGTGGTCAGGTTGATATGGTCAGGTGGATGTGGGTTTATGTGGTCAGGGTGATGTGACATGTGGTCAGGTTGACGTGGTCAGGTAGATGTGACATGTGGTCAGGTTGATGTGACATGTGGTCATGGTGATGTGGTCAGGTTGATGTGGTCAGGTCGATGTGGTCAGGTCGATGTGGTCAGGTCAATGTGGTCAGGTCAATGTGGTCAGGTCAATGTGGTCAGGGTGATGTGACATGTGGTCGGGTTGATGTGGTCGGGTTGATGTGGTCAGGTTGATGTGGTCAGGTTAATGTGGTCAGGTTGATGTGGTCAGGTTAATGTGGTCAGGTTGATGTGGTCAGGTCGATGTGGTCAGGTCGATGTGGTCAGGGTGATGTGACATGTGGTCAGGGTGATGTGACATGTGGTCAGGTTGATGTGGTCAGGTTGATGTGGTCAGGTTAATGTGGTCAGGTTGATGTGGTCAGGTTAATGTGGTCAGGTTAATGTGGTCAGGTTAATGTGGTCAGGTTGATGTGGTTAGGTTGGTGTGGCCAGGTTGATATGGTCAGAATGATGTGGTCAGGTTGATGTGACGTGGTCGAGGTTTATGTGGTCAGGTTGATGTGACATGTGGTCAGGTTGATGTGGTCAGGATGATGTGATCGGGTTGATGTGGTCAGGGTGATGTGGTCATGTGGTCAGGTTGATGTGGTCAGGATGATGTGACATGTCAGGTTGACGTGGTCAGGCTGATGTGACGTGGTCAGGTTGACGTGGTCAGGATGATGTGACATGTGGTCAGGTGGATGTGGTCAGGTGGATGTGGGTCAGGTGGATGTGGGTCAGGTGGATGTGACATGTGGTCAGGTTAATGTGGTCAGGTTAATGTCGTCAGGTTGATGTGGTCAGGTGGATGTGGTCAGGTGGATGTGGTCAGGTGGATGTGGTCAGGTGGATGTGGTCAGGTGGATGTGGGCAGGTGGATGTGGTCAGGGTGGATGTGACATGTGGTCAGGTTGATGTGACATGTGGTCGGGTTGATGTGGTCAGGTTGATGTGGTCAGGTTAATGTGGTCAGGTTGATGTGACATGTTAATGTGGTCAGGTTAATGTGGTCAGGTGGATGTGGGCAGGTGGATGTGGGCAGGTGAATGTGGGCAGGTGGATGTGACATGTGGTCAGGTTGATGTGACATGTGGTCGGGTTGATGTGGTCAGGTTAATGTGGTCAGGTTAATGTGGTCAGGTTAATGTGGTCAGGTTAATGTGGTCAGGTTAATGTGGTAAGGGTGATGTGGTCAGGTTGATGTGGTCAGGTAGATGTGGTCAGGTTGATGTGACATGTGGTCGGGTTGAGGTGGTCAGGTTGATGTGACAAGTGGTCGAGGCTGATGTGGTCAGGTTGATGTGACAAGTGGTCAGGTTGATGTGGTCAGGTTGATGTGACATGTGGTCAGGTGGATGTGGTCAGGTGGATGTGGTCAGGTGGATGTGACATGTGGTCAGGTTGATGTGACATGTGGTCGGGTTGATGTGGTCAGGTTAATGTGGTCAGGTTAATGTGGTCAGGTTAATGTGGTCAGGTTGGTGTGGCCAGGATGATATGGTCAGAATGATGTGGTCAGGTTGATGTGACATGTGGTCAGGTTGATGTGACATGTGGTCGAGGTTGATGTGGTCAGGTTGATGTGACAAGTGGTCAGAGGTTGATGTGACATGTGGTCAGGTTGATGTGGTCAGGTATGATGTGACAAGTGGTCAGAGGTTGATGTGAAATGTGGTCAGGTTGATGTGGTCAGGATGATGTGACATGTGGTCAGGTTGATGTGGTCAGGATGATGTGACATGTGGTCAGGTTGCTGTGGTCAGGGTGATGTGGTCAGGGTGATGTGACATGTGGTCAGGTCGATGTGGTCAGGTGATGTGACATGTGGTCGAGGTTGATGTGACATGTGGTCGAGGCTGATGTGGTCAGGTTGATGTGGTCAGGTTGATGTGGTCATGTGGGCAGGTTGATGTGACATGTGGTCAGGTTGATGTGACATGAGGTTGATGTGACATGTGGTCAGGTGGATGTGAAAAGTGGTCAGGTTGATGTGACATGTGGTCAGGTTGATATGGTCAGGTGGA
This sequence comes from Oncorhynchus tshawytscha, assembly GCF_018296145.1. NCBI lineage: Eukaryota > Metazoa > Chordata > Actinopteri > Salmoniformes > Salmonidae > Oncorhynchus > Oncorhynchus tshawytscha. The sequence goes on from NW_024609781.1 coordinate 133,028, forward strand.
TGTGGGTTTATGTGGTCAGGTGATGTGACATGTGGTCAGGTTGACGTTGTCAGGTCAGATGTGACATGTGGTCAGGTTGATGTGGTCAGGTTGATGTGACATGGTGATGTGGTCAGGTGATGTGGTCAGGTCGATGTGGTCAGGTCAATGTGGTCAGGTCAATGTGGTCAGGGTGATGTGACATGTGGTCAGGTTGATGTGGTCAGGTTGATGTGGTCAGGTTAATGTGGTCAGGTTGATGTGGTCAGGTTAATGTGGTCAGGTTGATGTGGTCAGGTCGATGTGGTCAGGTGATGTGGTCAGGGTGATGTGTCATGTGGTCAGGGGATGTGACATGTGGTCAGGTTGATGTGGTCAGGTTGATGTGGTCAGGTTAATGTTGTCAGGTTGATGTGGTCAGGTTAATGTGGTCAGGTTGATGTGGTCAGGTTAATGTGGTCAGGTTGATGTGGTCAGGTTGATGTGGTCAGGTTGATGTGGTTAGGTTGGTGTGGCCAGGTTGATATGGTCAGAATGATGTGGTCAGGTTGATGTGACGTGGTCAGGTTGATGTGGTCGGGTTGATGTGATCGGGTTGATGTGGTCAGGGTGATGTGGTCAGGTTGATGTGGTCAGGTTGATGTGGTCAGGTTGATGTGGTCAGGTTAATGTGGTCAGGTTAATGTGGTCAGGTTAATGTGGTCAGGTTGATGTGGTCAGGGTGATGTGGTCAGGTTGATGTGGTCAGGTTGATGTGGTCAGGGTTGATGTGGTCATGTGGTCAGGTTGATGTGACATGTGGTCAGGTTGATGTGACATGTGGTCAGGTTGATGTGACATGCGGTCAGGTTGGTGTGACATGTGGTCAGGTTGATGTGGTCAGGTTGATGTGACAAGTGGTCAGGTTGATGTGACATGTGGTCAGGTTGGTGTGACATGTGGTCAGGTTGATGTGGTCAGGTTGATGTGGTCAGGTTAATGTGGTCAGGTTAATGTGGTCAGGCTGATGTGGTCAGGCTGATGTGGTCAGGTTGATGTGACATGTGGTCAGAATGATGTAGTCAGGTTGGTGTGGCCAGGTTGATATGGTCAGAATGATGTGGTCAGGTTGATGTGACATGTGGTCAGGTTGATGTGGACATGTGGTCAGGTTGATGTGACATGTGGGCAGGTTGATGTGGTCAGGGGATGTGACATGTGGTCAGGATGATGTGGTCAGGTTGATGTGGACAGGATGATGTGACATGTGGTCAGGTTGATGTGGTCAGGTTGATGTGACATGTGGTCAGGTTGATGTGACATGTGGTCAGGTTGATGTGGTCAGGTTAATGTGGTCAGGTTAATGGTGGTCAGGTTAATGTGGTCAGGTTAATGTGGTCAGGTGGATGTGGTCAGGTGGATGTGGTCAGGTGGATGTGGTCAGGTGGATGTGGTCAGGTGGATGTGGGCAGGTGGATGTGGGCAGGTGGATATGGACAGGTGGATGTGGTCGGGTGGATGTGACATGTGGTCAGGGTTGATGTGGTCAGGTTAATGTGGTCAGGTTAATGTGGTCAGAATGATGTGGTCGAGGTTGATGTGACATGTGGTCGAGGCTGATGTGACATGTGGTCGAGGTTGAGGTGGTCAGGTTGATGTGACAAGTGGTCGAGGTTGATGTGGTCAGGTTGATGTGACAAGTGGTCAGGTTGATGTGACATGTGGTCAGGTTGATGTGGTCAGGTGGATGTGACATGTGGTCAGGGTTGATGTGGTCAGGTTGATGTGACATGTGGTCAGGTGGATGTGGTCAGGTGGATGTGGTCAGGTGGATGTGACATGTGGTCAGGTTGATGTGACATGTGGTCAGGTTGATGTGACATGTGGTCGAGGTTGATGTGGTCAGGTTGATGTGGTCAGGTTGATGTGACATGTGGTCAGGTTGATGTGGTCAGGATGATGTGACATGTGGTCAGGTTGATGTGGTCAGGATGATGTGGTCATGTGGTCAGGTTGATGTGGTCAGGTAGATGTGACATGTGGTCAGGTGGATGTGTCATGTGGTCAGGGCATGTGGATGTGGGCAGGTGGATGTGACATGGTCAGGTCAGGTTAATGTGGTCAGGTTAATGTGTCAGGTTGATGTGGTCAGGTGGATGTGGTCAGGTGGATGTGGTCAGGTGGATGTGGGCAGGTGGATGTGGGCAGGTGGATGTGGGCAGGTGGATGTGGGCAGGTGGATGTGGTCGGGTGGATGTGACATGTGGTCAGGTTGATGTGACATGTGGTCAGGTTGATGTGGTCATGTGGTCAGGTTGATGTGACATGTGGTCAGGTTGATGTGACATGTTAATGTGGTCAGGTTAATGTGGTCAGGTGGATGTGGGCAGGTGGATGTGGGCAGGTGAATGTGGGCAGGTGGATGTGACATGTGGTCAGGTTGATGTGACATGTGGTCGGGTTGATGTGGTCAGGTTAATGTGGTCAGGTTAATGTGGTCAGGTTAATGTGGTCAGGTTAATGTGGTCAGGTTAATGTGGTCAGGTTGATGTGGTCGAGGTTGATGTGACATGTGGTCGAGGTTGATGTGACATGTGGTCGAGGTTGAGGTGGTCAGGTTGATGTGACAAGTGGTCGAGGTTGATGTGGTCAGGTTGATGTGACAAGTGGTCAGGTTGATGTGGTCAGGTTGATGTGACATGTGGTCAGGTGGATGTGGTCAGGTGGATGTGGTCAGGTGGATGTGACATGTGGTCAGGTTGATGTGACATGTGGTCGGGTTGATGTGGTCAGGTTAATGTGGTCAGGTTAATGTGGTCAGGTTAATGTGGTCAGGTTGTGTGGCCAGGATGATATGGTCAGAATGATATGGTCAGAATGATGTGGTCAGGTTGATGTGACATGTGGTCAGGCTGATGTGACATGTGGTCGAGGTTGATGTGGTCAGGTTGATGTGACAAGTGGTCAGAGGTTGATGTGACATGTGGTCAGGTTGATGTGGTCAGTATGATGTGACAAGTGGTCAGAGGTTGATGTGAAATGTGGTCAGGTTGATGTGGTCAGGATGATGTGACATGTGGTCAGGTTGATGTGGTCAGGATGATGTGACATGTGGTCAGGTTGCTGTGGTCAGGGTGATGTGGTCAGGGTGATGTGACATGTGGTCAGGTTGCTGTGGTCAGGTGATGTGGTCAGGGTGATGTGACATGTGGTCAGGTCGATGTGGTCAGGTGATGTGACATGTGGTCGAGGTTGATGTGACATGTGGTCGAGGTTGATGTGGTCAGGTTGATGTGACATGAGGTTGATGTGACATGTGGTCAGGTTGATGTGACAAGTGGTCAGGTTGATGTGACAAGTGGTCGAGGTTGATGTGGTCGGTTGATGTGAAAAGTGGTCAGGTTGATGTGACATGTGGTCAGGTTGATATGGTCAGGTGGATGTGGGTTTATGTGGTCAGGGTGATGTGACATGTGGTCGGGTTGATGTGGTTGGGTTGATTAGGTCGGGTTGATGTGGTCGGGTTGATGTGGTCATGGTGATGTGGTCAGGGTGATGTGACATGTGGTCAGGTCGATGTGGTCAGGTCGATGTGGTCAGGTCGATGTGGTCAGGGTGATGTGACATGTGGTCGGGTTGATGTGGTCAGGTTGATGTGGTCAGGTTAATGTGGTCAGGTCGATGTGGTCAGGTCGATGTGGTCAGGTCGATGTGGTCAGGTGATGTGACATGTGGTCAGGAGATGTGACATGTGGTCGGGTTGATGTGGTCAGGTTGATGTGGTCAGGTTAATGTGGTCAGGTTGATGTGGTCAGGTTAATGCGGTCAGGTTGATGTGGTCAGGTTAATGTGGTCAGGTTGATGTGGTCAGGTTAATGTGGTCAGGTTAATGTGGTCAGGTTGATGTGGTTAGGTTGGTGTGGCCAGGTTGATATGGTCAGAATGATGTGGTCAGGTTGATGTGAAATGTGGTCGAGGTTTATGTGGTCAGGTTGATTTGACATGTGGTCAGGTTGATGTGGTCAGGTTGATGTGACATGTGGTCGGGTTGATGTGGTCGGGTTGATGTGGTGGGTTGATGTGGTCGGGTTGATGTGGTCGGGTTGATGTGGTCGGGTTGATGTGGTCAGGGTGATGTGGTCAGGTTGATGTGGTCAGGTTGATGTGGTCAGGTTGATGTGGTCATGTGGTCAGGTTGATGTGATATGTGGTCAGGTTGATGTGACAAGTGGTCAGGTTGATGTGACATGCGGTCAGGTTGGTGTGACATGTGGTCAGGTTGATGTGGTCAGGTTGATGCGGTCAGGTTGGTGTGACATGTGGTCAGGTTGATGTGGTCAGGTTGATGTGGTCAGGTTAATGTGGTCAGGTTAATGTGGTCAGGTTGATGTGGTCAGGCTGATGTGGTCAGGCTGATGTGGTCAGGCTGATGTGGTCAGGCTGATGTGGTCAGGTTGATGTGACATGTGGTCAGAATGATGTAGTCAGGTTGGTGTGGCCAGGTTGATATGGTCAGAATGATGTGGTCAGGTTGATGTGACATGTGGTCGAGGTTGATGTGGTCAGGTTGATGTGACAAGTGGTCAGGTTGATGTGACATGCGGTCAGGTTGGTGTGACATGTGGTCAGGTTGATGTGGTCAGGTTGATGCGGTCAGGTTGGTGTGACATGTGGTCAGGTTGATGTGGTCAGGTTAATGTGGTCAGGTTGATGTGGTCAGGCTGATGTGGTCAGGCTGATGTGGTCAGGCTGATGTGGTCAGGATGATGTGGTCAGGTTGATGTGACATGTGGTCAGAATGATGTAGTCAGGTTGGTGTGGCCAGGTTGATATGGTCAGAATGATGTGGTCACGTTGATGTGACATGTGGTCAGGTTGATGTGGTATGTGGTCAGGTTGATGTGACATGTGGTCAGGTTGATGTGGTCAGGGGATGTGACATGTGGTCAGGATGATGTGGTCAGGTTGATGTGGACAGGATGATGTGACATGTGGTCAGGTTGATGTGGTCAGGTTGATGTGACATGTGGTCAGGTTGATGTGACATGTGGTCGGGCTGATGTGTCATGTGGTCAGGTTAATGTGGTCAGGTTAAGGTGGTCAGGTTAATGTGGTCAGGTGGATGTGGTCAGGTGGATGTGGTCAGGTGGATGTGGGCAGGTGGATGTGGGCAGGTGGATGTGGGCAGGTGGATGTGGGCAGGTGGATGTGGTCGGGTGGATGTGACATGTGGTCGGGTTGATGTGGTCAGGTTAATGTGGTCAGGTTAATGTGGTCAGGTTAATGTGGTCAGGTTGATATGGTCAGAATGATGTGGTCAGGTTGATGTGACATGTGGTCAGGTTGATGTGACATGTGGTCGAGGTTGATGTGACATGTGGTCGAGGTCGATGTGACATGTGGTCGAGGCTGAGGTGGTCAGGTTGATGTGACAAGTGGTCGAGGCTGATGTGGTCAGGTTGATGTGACAAGTGGTCAGGTTGATGTGACACGTGGTCAGGTTGATATGGTCAGGTGGATGTGACATGTGGTCGGGTTGATGTGGTCAGGTGATGTGGTCAGGTTGATGTGGTCAGGTTGATGTGACATGTGGTCGAGGTTGATGTGGTCAGGTTGATGTGACAAGTGATCAGGTTGATGTGACATGTGGTCAGGTTGATATGGTCAGGTGGATGTGACATGTGGTCGGGTTGGGTTGATGTGGTCAGGTTGATGTGACATGTGGTCAGGTGGATGTGGTCAGGTGGATGTGACATGTGGTCAGGTTGATGTGACATGTGGTCGGGTTAATGTGGTCAGGTTAATGTGGTCAGGTTAATGTGGTCAGGTTGGTGTGGCCAGGTTGATATGGTCAGAATGATGTGGTCAGGTTGATGTGACATGTGGTCAGGTTGATGTGACATGTGGTCGAGGCTGATGTGACATGTGGTCGAGGTTGATGTGACATGTGGTCGAGGCTGATGTGACAAGTGGTCAGGTTGATGTGACACGTGGTCAGGTTGATATGGTCAGGTGGATGTGACATGTGGTCGGGTTGATGTGGTCAGGTGATGTGGTCAGGTTGATGTGGTCATGTGGTCAGGTGATGTGGTCAGGTTGATGTGGTCATGTGGGCAGGTTGATGTGACATGTGGTCAGGTTGATGTGACATGTGGTCGAGGTTGATGTGGTCAGGTTGATGTGACAAGTGGTCATGTTGATGTGACAAGTGGTCGAGGTTGATGTGGTCGAAGTTGATGTGACAAGTGGTCAGGTTGATGTGACATGTGGTCAGGTTGATATGGTCAGGTGGATGTGACATGTGGTCGGGTTGATGTGGTCAGGGTGATGTGACATGTGGTCAGGTTGACGTGGTCAGGTAGATGTGACATGTGGTCAGGTTGTTGTGGTCAGGTTGATGTGACATGTGGTCAGGGTGATGTGGTCAGGGTGATGTGGTCAGGTTGATGTGGTCAGGTTGATGTGGTCATGTGGTCATGTGGTCAGGTTGATGTGACATGTGGTCAGGTTGATGTGACATGCGGTCAGGTTGATGTGACATGTGGTCAGGTTGATGTGGTCAGGTTGATGTGGTCAGGTTGATGTGGTCAGGTTAATGTGGTCAGGTTAATGTGGTCAGGTTAATGTGGTCAGGTTAATGTGGTCAGGTGATATGGTCAGAATGATGTGGTCAGGTTGGTGTGGCCAGGTTGATATGGTCAGAATGATGTGGTCAGGTTGATGTGACATGTTGATGTGGTATGTGGTCAGGTTATGTGACATGTGGTCAGGTTGATGTGGTCAGGTTGATGTGACAGGATGATGTGACATGTGGTCAGGTTGATGTGGTCAGGTTGATGTGACATGTGGTCAGGTTGATGTGACATGTTGATGTGGTCAGGTTAATGTGGTCAGGTGGATGTGGTCAGGTGGATGTGGTCAGGTGGATGTGGTCAGGTGGATGTGGGCAGGTGGATGTGGGCAGGTGGATGTGGGCAGGTGGATGTGGGCGGGTGGATGTGGTCGGGTGGATGTGACATGTGGTCGGGTTGATGTGGTCAGGTTAATGTGGTCAGGTTAATGTGGCCAGGTTGATATGGTCAGAATGATGTGGTCGAGGCTGATGTGACATGTGGTCGAGGTTGATGTGACATGTGGTCGAGGCTGAGGTGGTCAGGTTGATGTGACAAGTGGTCAGGTTGATGTGACAAGTGGTCGAGGTTGATGTGGTCGAGGTTGATGTGACATGTGGTCAGGTTGATATGGTCAGGTGGATGTGACATGTGGTCGGGTTGATGTGGTCAGGGTGATGTGACATGTGGTCAGGTTGACGTGGTCAGGTAGATGTGACATGTGGTCGGGTTGATGTGGTCGGGTTGATGTGGTCGGGTTGATGTGGTCAGGGTGATGTGGTCAGGGTGATGTGGTCAGGTTGATGTGGTCATGTGGTCAGGTTGATGTGGTCATGTGGTCAGGTTGATGTGACATGTGGTCAGGTTGATGTGACATGTGGTCGAGGTTGATGTGGTCAGGTGGATGTGACATGTGGTCGGGTTGATTTGGTCAGGTTGATGTGACAAGTGGTCAGGTTGATGTGACATGTGGTCAGGTTGATATGGTCAGGTGGATGTGACATGTGGTCGGGTTGGGTTGATGTGGTCAGGTTGATGTGACATGTGGTCAGGTGGATGTGGTCAGGTGGATGTGACATGTGGTCAGGTTGATGTGACATGGTCGGGTTAATGTGGTCAGGTTAATGTGGTCAGGTTAATTTGGTCAGGTTAATGTGGTCAGGTTAATGTGGTCAGGTTGGTGTGGCCAGGTTGATATGGTCAGAATGATGTGGTCAGGTTGATGTGACATGTGGTCAGGTTGATGTGACATGTGGTCGAGGCTGATGTGACATGTGGTCGAGGTTGATGTGACATGTGGTCGAGGCTGATGTGACATGTGGTCGAGGCTGAGGTGGTCAGGTTGATGTGACAAGTGGTCAGGTTGATGTGAGACGTGGTCAGGTTGATGTGACATGTGGTCGAGGTTGATGTGGTCAGGTTGATGTGGTCATGTGGGCAGGTTGATGTGACATGTGGTCAGGTTGATGTGACATGTGGTCGAGGTTGATGTGGTCAGGTTGATGTGACAAGTGGTCATGTTGATGTGACAAGTGGTCGAGGTTGATATGGTCAGGTTGATGTGACAAGTGGTCAGGTTGATATGGTCAGGTGGATGTGACATGTGGTCGGGTTGATGTGGTCAGGTTGACGTGGTCAGGTAGATGTGACATGTGGTCAGGTTGATGTGGTCAGGTTGATGTGACATGTGGTCAGGTTGATGTGACATGTTAATGTGGTCAGGTTAATGTGGTCAGGTGGATGTGACATGTGGTCGAGGTTGATGTGACATGTGGTCGAGGCTGATGTGACATGTGGTCGAGGCTGAGGTGGTCAGGTTGATGTGACAAGTGGTCAGGTTGATGTGACACGTGGTCAGGTTGATGTGACATGTGGTCGAGGTTGATGTGGTCAGGTTGATGTGGTCATGTGGGCAGGTTGATGTGACATGTGGTCAGGTTGATGTGACATGTGGTCGAGGTTGATGTGGTCAGGTTGATGTGACAAGTGGTCATGTTGATGTGACAAGTGGTCGAGGTTGATGTGGTCGGTTGATGTGACAAGTGGTCAGGTTGATATGGTCAGGTGGATGTGACATGTGGTCGGGTTGATGTGGTCAGGTTGACGTGGTCAGGTAGATGTGACATGTGGTCAGGTTGATGTGGTCAGGTTGATGTGACTTGTGGTCAGGTTGATGTGACATGTTAATGTGGTCAGGTTAATGTGGTCAGGTGGATGTGGTCAGGTTGATGTGGTCAGGTGGATGTGGTCAGGTGGATGTGGGCGGATGTGGGCAGGTGGATGTGGGCGGGTGGATGTGGTCGGGTGGATGTGACATGTGGCCAGGTTGATGTGACATGTGGTCGGGTTGATGTGGTCAGGTTAATGTGGTCAGGTTAATGTGGTCAGGTTAATGTGGCCAGGTTGATATTGTCAGAATGATGTGGTCGAGGTTGATGTGACATGTGGTCGAGGTTGAGGTGGTCAGGTTGATGTGACAAGTGGTCAGGTTGATGTGACATGTGGTCAGGTTGATATGGTCAGGTGGATGTGACATGTGGTCGGGTTGATGTGGTCAGGTGATGTGACAAGTGGTCAGGTTGATGTGACATGTGGTCAGGTTGATATGGTCAGGTGGATGTGACATGTGGTCGGGTTCATGTGGTCGGGTTCATGTGGTCAGGGTGATGTGGTCAGGGTGATGTGGTCAGGTTGATGTGGTCAGGTTGATGTGGTCATGTGGTCAGGTTGATGTGACATGTGGTCAGGTTGATGTGACATGTGGTCGAGGTTGATGTGGTCAGGTGGATGTGACATGTGGTCGGGTTGATTTGGTCAGGGTGATGTGACATGTGGTCAGGATGATGTGGTCAGGTTAATGTGGTAAGGGTGATGTGGTCAGGTTGATGTGGTCAGGTTGATGTGGTCAGGTTGATGTGATCATGTGGTCAGGTTGATGTGACAAGTTATCAGAGGTTGATGTGACATGTGGTCAGGTTGATGTGGTCAGGATGATGTGACATGTGGTCAGGTTGCTGTGGTCAGGGTGATGTGGTCAGGGTGATGTGACATGTGGTCAGGTCGATGTGGTCAGGTCGATGTGGTCAGGGTGATGTGACATGTGGTCGGGTTGATGTGGTCAGGTTGATGTGGTCAGGTTGATGTGGTCAGGTTGATGTGGTCAGGTTGATGTGGTCAGGTTGATGTGGTTAGGTTGGTGTGGCCAGGTTGATATGGTCAGAATGATGTGGTCAGGTTGATGTGACATGTGGTCGAGGTTGATGTGACATGTGGTCAGGTTGATGTGACATGTGGTCAGGTTGACGTGGTCAGGCTGATGTGACGTGGTCAGGTTGACGTGGTCAGGATGATGTGACGTGGTCAGGTTGACGTGGTCAGGTTGATGTGACATGTGGTCAGGTTGATGTGGTCAGGTTGATGTGATCGGGTTGATGTGGTCAGGGTGATGTGGTCAGGGTGATGTGGTCAGGTGATGTGGTCAGGGTGATGTGATGTCAGGGTGATGTGGTCAGGTAATGTGGTCAGGGTAATGTGGTCAGGTAATGTGGTCAGGTAATGTGGTCAGGTAATGTGGTCATATGGTCAGGTTGATGTGACATGTGGTCAGGTTGATGTGACATGTGGTCGAGGTTGATGTGGTCAGGTTGATGTGACATGTGGTCGGGTTGATGTGGTCGGGTTGATGTGGTCGGGTTGATGTGGTCAGGGTGATGTGGTCAGGGTGATGTGGTCAGGGTGATGTGGTCAGGTGATGTGGTCATGTGGTCAGGTTGATGTGACATGTGGTCGAGGTTGATGTGGTCAGGTTGTGTGACATGCGGTCAGGTTGGTGTGACATGTGGTCAGGTTGATGTGGTCAGGTTAATGTGGTCAGGTTAATGTGGTCAGGCTGATGTTGTCAGAATGATGTGGTCAGGTGGATGTGACATGTGGTCAGGTCGATGTGGTCATGTCGATGTGGTCAGGTCGATGTGGTCAGGTCGATGTGGTCAGGTCGATGTGGTCAGGTCGATGTGGTCAGGTCGATGTGGTCAGGTCGATGTGGTCAGGGTGATGTGACATGTGGTTAGGTCGATGTGGTCAGGTTAATGTGGTCAGGTTGATGTGGTCAGGTGATGTGACATGTGGTCAGGTCGATGTGGTCAGGTCGATGTGGTCAGGTCGATGTGGTCAGGTTGATATGGTCAGAATGATGTGGTCGAGGTTGATGTGACAAGTGGTCAGGTTGATGTGACATGTGGTCAGGTTGATGTGGTCAGGTTGATGTGGTCAGGTTGATGTGGTCAGGGTGATATGGTCAGAATGATGTGGTCAGGTTGGTGTGGCCAGGTTGATATGGTCAGAATGATGTGGTCAGGTTGATGTGACATGTGGTCAGGTTGATGTGGTCAGGGGGATTTGACATGTGGTCAGGATGATGTGGTCAGGATGATGTGGTCAGGATGATGTGACATGTGGTCAGGATGATGTGGTCAGGTTGATGTGGTCAGTATGATGTGACATGTGGTCAGGTTGATGTGGTCAGGTTGATGTGACATGTGGTCAGGTTGATGTGACATGTGGTCGGGTTGATGTGGTCAGGTTGATGTGGTCAGGTTAATGTGGTCAGGTTAATGTGGTCAGGTTAATGTGGTCAGGTTAATGTGGTCAGGTTAATGTGGTCAGGTGGATGTGGTCAGGTTGATGTGGTCAGGTTGATGTGACATGTGGTCAGGTGGATGTGGTCAGGTGGATGTGGTCAGGTGGATGTGGTCAGTTGGATGTGACATGTGGTCGGGTTGATGTGGTCGAGGTTGATGTGGTCAGGTCGATGTGACATGTGGTCTGGTTGATGTTGTCATGTTGATGTGACATGTGGTCAGGTCGATGTGGTCAGGTTAATGTGGTCAGGTTGATGTGGTCAGGGTGATGTGACATGTGGTCAGGTCGATGTGGTCAGGTCGATGTGACATGTGGTCAGGTTGATGTGACATGTGGTCGAGGTTGATGTGGTCAGGTTGATGTGACAAGTGGTCAGGTTGATGTGACATGCGTTCAGGTTGGTGTGACATGTGGTCAGGTTGATGTGGTCAGGTTGATGTGGTCAGGTTAATGTGGTCAGGATAATGTGGTCAGGCTGATGTCAGAAATGTGGTCAGGTTGATGTGACATGTGGTCGAAGTTGATGTGACATGTGGTCGAGGTTGATGTGACATGTGGTTGATGTGACATATGGTCGAGGTTGATGTGACATGTGGTTGAGGTTGATGTGGTCGAGGTTGATGTGACATGTGGTTGATGTGACATGTGGTCGAGGTTGATGTGACATGTGGTCAGGTTGGTGTGGTCAGGTTGATGTGGTCAGGTTAATGTGGTCAGGTTAATGTGGTCAGGTTGATGTGGTCAGGCTGATGTTGTCAGAATGATGTGGTCAGGTTGATGTGGTCATGTGGTCAGGTTGATGTGACATGTGGTCAGGTTGATGTGACATGTGGCCAGGTTGATATGGTCAGAATGATGTGGTCGAGGCTGATGTGACATGTGGTCGAGGTTGATGTGACATGTGGTCGAGGTTGATGTGACATGTGGTCGAGGTTGAGGTGGTCAGGTTGATGTGACAAGTGGTCGAGGCTGATGTGGTCAGGTTGATGTGACAAGTGGTCAGGTTGATGTGGTCAGGTGATGTGACATGTGGTCAGGATGATGTGGTCAGGTTAATGTGGTCAGGATGATGTGGTCAGGTTAATGTGGTCAGGTGATGTGGTCAGGTTGATGTGGTCATCTGGTCAGGTTGATGTGACATGTGGTCAGGTTGATGTGACATGTGGTCGAGGTTGATGTGACAAGTTGTCAGAGGTTGATGTGACATGTGGTCAGGTTGATGTGGTCAGGATGATGTGACATGTGGTCAGGTTGATGTGGTCAGGATGATGTGACGTGGTCAGGTTGACGTGGTCAGGTTGATGTGACATGTGGTCAGGATGATGTGGTCAGGTTAATGTGGTCAGGTGATGTGGTCAGGTTGATGTGGTCAGGTTGATGTGACATGTGGTCAGGTTGATGTGACATGTGGTCAGGTTGATGTGACATGTGGTCGAGGTTGATGTGACATGTGGTGAGGTGATGTGGTCAGGTTGATGTGACATGTGGTTGAGGTTGATGTGTGGTCAGGTTGATGTGGTCATGATGGTCGAGGTTGATGTGACATGTGGTCAGGTTGAGGTCAGGTTGATGTGACATGTGGTCAGGTTGATGTGGTCATGTGGTCAGGTTGATGTGGTCAGGCTGATGTGGTCAGGTGATGTGGTCAGGAATGTGGTCAGGAATGTGACATGTGGTCAGGTTGATGTGACATGTGGTCAGGTTGATGTGACATGTGGTCAGGGTGTGACATGTGGTCAGGTTGATGTCAGGGATGTGACATGTGGTCAGGTTGATGTGACATGTGGTCGAGGTTGATGTGGTCAGGTTGATGTGGTCAGGTTGATGTGGTCAGGTTGATGTGTCACATGTGGTGATGTGACATGTGGTCAGGTTGATGTGACATGTGGTCAGGTTGATGTGACATGTGGTCAGGTTGGTGTGACATGTGGTCAGGATGTGTCATGTGGATGATGTGACATGTGGTCAGGTTGATGTGGTCAGGTTGATGTGACATGTGGTCAGGTTGATGTGACATGTGGTCAGGTTGATGTGGTCAGGATGATGTGACATGTGGTCAGGTTGATGTGGTCAGGTGATGTGACATGTGGTCAGGCTGATGTGACATGTGGTCAGGTTGATGTGGTCAGGATGTGACATGTGGTCAGGTTGATGTGGTCAGGTTGATGTGACATGTGGTCAGGTTGATGTGGTCAGGTTGATGTGGTCAGGGTGATGTGGTCAGGGTGATGTGGTCAGGGTGATGTGGTCAGGTTGATGTGGTCATGTGGTCAGGTTGATGTGACATGTGGTGAGGTTGATGTGGTCAGGTAGATGTGACAAGTGGATGTGACATGTGGTCGAGGTTGATGTGACATGTGGTGAGGTTGATGTGGTCAGGTTGATGTGACATGTGGTTGAGGCTGATGTGGTCAGGTTGATGTGACATGTGGTGAGGCTGACGTGGTCAGGTTGATGTGGTCAGGTTAATGTGGTCAGGTTAATGTGGTCAGGCTGATGTCAGAAATGTGGTCAGGTTGATGTGGTCAGGTTGATGTGACATGTGGTCAGGTTGATGTGGTCAGGTTGATGTGACATGTGGTCAGGTTGATGTGGTCAAGGTGATATGGTCAGAATGATGTGGTCAGGTTGGTGTGGCCAGGTTGATATGGTCAGAATGATGTGGTCAGGTTGATGTGACATGTGGTCAGTTGATGTGGTATGTGGTCAGTTTGATGTGACATGTGGTCAGGTTGATGTGGTCAGGTTGATGTGACATGTGGTCAGGTTGATGTGGTCAGGTTGATGTGACATGTGGTCAGGTTGATGTGACATGTGGTCGAGGTTGATGTGACATGTGGTTGATGTGACATGTGGTTGAGGCTGATGTGACATGTGGTGAGGCTGATGTGGTCAGGTTGATGTGACATGTGGTCAGGTTGGTGTGGTCAGGTTGATGTGGTCAGGTTAATGTGGTCAGGTTAATGTGGTCAGGTTGATGTGGTCAGGCTGATGTTGTCAGAATGATGTGGTCGGTTGATGTGACATGTGGTCGAGGTTGATGTGACATGTGGTGAGGCTGATGTGGTCAGGTTGATGTGACATGTGGTGAGGTTGATGTGGTCAGGTTGATGTGACAAGTGGTCGAGGTTGATGTAGTCAGGTTGATGTGACAAGTGGTCAGGTTTTTGTGACATGTGGTCAGGTTGATGTGGTCAGGTGGATGTGACATGTGGTCAGGTTGATGTGACATGTGGTCGAGGTTGATGTGGTCAGGTCGATGTGACATGTGGTCTGGTTGATGTTGTCAGGTTGATGTGACATGTGGTCAGGTCGATGTGGTCAGGTTAATGTGGTCAGGTTGATGTGGTCAGGTTAATGTGGTCAGGTTGATGTGGTCAGGTGATGTGACATGTGGTCAGGTCGATGTGGTCAGGTCGATGTGGTCAGGTGATGTGGTCAGGTTAATGTGGTCAGGTTAATGTGGTTAGGTTGGTGTGGCCAGGTTGATATGGTCAGAATGATGTGGTCAGGTTGATGTGACATGTGGTCGAGGTTGATGTGGTCAGGTTGATGTGACAAGTGGTCAGGTTGATGTGACATGTGGTCAGGTTGATATGGTCAGGTGGATGTGACATGTGGTCGGGTTGATGTGGTCAGGTTGATGTGACATGTGGTCAGGTTGATGTGGTCAGGTGATATGGTCAGAATGATGTGGTCAGGTTGGTGTGGCCAGGTTGATATGGTCAGAATGATGTGGTCAGGTTGATGTGACATGTGGTCAGGTTGATGTGGTATGTGGTCAGTTTGATGTGACATGTGGTCAGGTTGATGTGGTCAGGTTGATGTGACATGTGGTCAGGTTGATGTGGCCAGGTTGATGTGACATGTGGTCAGGTTGATGTGACACGTGGTCGGGGTTAATGTGGTCAGGTTAATGTGGTCAGGTTAATGTGGTCAGGTGGATGTGGTCAGGTTGATGTGACATGTGGTCAGGTGGATGTGGTCAGGTGGATGTGGTCAGGTGGATGTGACATGTGGTCAGGTGGATGTGACATGTGGTCAGGTTGATGTGACATGTGGTCGGGTTGATGTGGTCAGGTTAATGTGGTCAGGTTAATGTGGTCAGGTTGATGTGGTCAGTTGATGTGGTCAGGTTGATGTGGTCAGGTTGATGTGGTCAGGTTGATGTGGCCAGGTTGATATGGTCAGAATGATGTGGTCAGGTTGATGTGACATGTGGTCATGTTGATGTGACATGTGGTCAAGGTTTATGTGACATGTGGTCGAGGTTTATGTGACATGTGGTCGAGGTTGAGGTGGTCAGGTTGATGTGACAAGTGGTCGAGGTTGATGTGTTCAGGTTGATGTGACAAGTGGTCAGGTTGATGTGACAAGTGGTCAGGTTGATATGGTCATGTGGATGTGACATGTGGTCGGGTTGATGTGGTCAGGGTGATGTGACATGTGGTCAGGATGATGTGGTCAGGTTAATGTGGTCAGGTGATGTGGTCAGGTTGATGTGGTCATGTGGTCAGGTTGATGTGACATGTGGTCAGGTTGATGTGACATGTGGTCGAGGTTGATGTGGTCAGGTTGATGTGACAAGTGGTCAGGTTGATGTGACATGTGGTCAGGTTGATGTGGTCAGGATGATGTGACATGTGGTCAGGTTGATGTGGTCAGGATGATGTGACATGTGGTCAAGGCTGATGTGGTCAGGTTGATGTGACATGTGGTCGGGTTGATGTGGTCGGGTTGATGTGGTCAGGTGATGTGGTCAGGGTGATGTGACATGTGGTCAGGATGATGTGGTCAGGTTAATGTGGTCAGGTGATGTGGTCAGGTTGATGTGGTCATGTGGTCAGGTTGATGTGACATGTGGTCAGGTTGATGTGACGTGTGGTCGAGGTTGATGTGGTCAGGTTGATGTGACAAGTGGTCAGGTTGATGTGACATGTGGTCAGGTTGATGTGGTCAGGATGATGTGACATGTGGTCAGGTTGATGTGGTCAGGATGATGTGACATGTGGTCAAGGTTGATGTGGTCAGGTTGATGTGACATGTGGTCGGGTTGATGTGGTCGGGTTGATGTGGTCAGGTGATGTGGTCAGGTGATGTGGTCATGTGGTCAGGTTGATGTGACATGTGGTCAGGTTGATGTGACATGTGGTCAGGTTGATGTGACATGTGGTCAGGTTGATGTGACATGTGGTCGAGGTTGATGTGACATGTGGTCGAGGTTGATGTGGCCAGGTTGATGTGACAAGTGGTCAGGTTGATGTGACATGTGGTCGAGGTTGATGTGGTCAGGTTGATGTGACAAGTGGTCAGGTTGATGTGACAAGTGGTCAGGTTGATGTGGTCAGGATGATGTGACATGTGGTCAGGTTGATGTGGTCAGGATGATGTGACATGTGGTCAGGTTGATGGTCAGGTTGATGTGGTCGAGGTTGATGTGGTCGGGTTTATGTGACATGTGGTCAAGGTTGATGTAGTCAGGTTGATGTGACATGTGGTCGGGTTGATGTGGTCGGGTTGATGTGGTCAGGGTGATGTGGTCAGGTGATGTGGTCATGTGGTCAGGTTGATGTGGTCAGGTTAATGTGGTCAGGTGATGTGGTCAGGTTGATGTGGTCATGTGGTCAGGTTGATGTGGTCATGTGGTCAGGTTGATGTGACATGTGGTCAGGTTGATGTGACGTGTGGTCGAGGTTGATGTGGTCAGGTTGATGTGACAAGTGGTCAGGTTGATGTGACATGTGTCAGGTTGATGTGGTCAGGATGATGTGACATGTGGTCAGGTTGATGTGGTCAGGATGATGTGACATGTGGTCAAGGTTGATGTGGTCAGGTGATGATGTGACATGTGGTCAGGGTTGATGTGGTCGGGTTGATGTGGTCAGGGTGATGTGGTCAGGTGATGTGGGCATGTGGTCAGGTTGATGTGACATGTGGTCAGGTTGATGTGACATGTGGTCAGGTTGATGTGACATGTGGTCAGGTTGATGTGACATGTGGTCGAGGTTGATGTGACATGTGGTCGAGGTTGATGTGGTCAGGTTGATGTGACAAGTGGTCAGGTTGATGTGACATGTGGTCGAGGTTGATGTGGTCAGGTTGATGTGACAAGTGGTCAGGTTGATGTGACAAGTGGTCAGGTTGATGTGGTCAGGATGATGTGACATGTGGTCAGGTTGATGTGGTCAGGATGATGTGACATGTGGTCAGGTTGACATGGTCAGGTTGATGTGGTCGGGTTGATGTGGTCAGGTTGATGTGGTCGGGTTGATGTGGTCGGGTTGATGTGGTCAGGTTGATGTGGTCAGGTTGATGTGACATGTGGTCAGGTTGATGTGACATGTGGTCAGGATGATGTGACATGTGGTCAGGTTGACATGGACAGGTTGATGTGACATGTGGTCAGGTTGATGTGGTCGGGTTGATGTGGTCAGGTTGATGTGGTCGGGTTGATGTGGTCGGGTTGATGTGGTCGGGTTGATGTGGTCAGGTTGATGTGACATGTGGTCAGGTTGATGTGACATGTGGTCGAGGTTGATGTGGTCAGGTTGATGTGACAAGTGGTCAGGTTGATGTGAAAAGTGGTCAGGTT
Organism: Oncorhynchus tshawytscha; assembly: GCF_018296145.1. NCBI lineage: Eukaryota > Metazoa > Chordata > Actinopteri > Salmoniformes > Salmonidae > Oncorhynchus > Oncorhynchus tshawytscha. Next base: position 150,830 of record NW_024609781.1, read on the forward strand.
GATGTGACATGTGGTCAGGTTGATGTGACATGTGGTCAGGTTGATGTGACATGTGGTCAGGTTGATGTGACATGTGGTCAGGATGATGTGACATGTGGTCAGGATGATGTGGTCGGGTTGATGTGGTCGGGTTGATGTGGTCGGGCTGATGTGGTCGGGTTGATGTGGTCAGGTTGATGTCACATCATCCTGACCACATGTCACATCACCTGACCACAACCTCACCACGTCAACCTGACCACATGTCACATCAACCTGACCACGTCACCTGACCACAACAACCTGACACATGTCACATCATCCTGACCACATGTCACATGTGGTCAGGTTGACGTGGTCAGGTTGATGTGACATGTGGTCAGGTTGACGTCGTGAGGTTGATGTGACATGTGGTCAGGTTGACGTGGTCAGGTATGTGGTCGGGTTGATGTGGTCGGGTTGATGTGGTCGGGTTGATGTGGTGGGGTTGATGTGGTGGGGTTGATGTGGTGGGGTTGATGTGGTCGGGTTGATGTGGTCAGGTTGATGTGGTCAGGTGGATGTGACATGTGGTCGGGGTTGATGTGGTCAGGTTGGTGTGACATGTGGTGTGGTCGAGGTTGTGGTCAGGTCGATGTGACATGTGGTCTGGTTGATGTTGTCAGGTTGATGTGACATGTGGTCGGGTTGATGTGGTCAGGTTGATGTGACATGTGGTCAGGTGGATGTGGTCAGGTGGATGTGACATGTGGTCCAGTTGATGTGACATGTGGTCGGGTTGATGTGGTCAGGTTAATGTGGTCAGGTTAATGTGGTCAGGTTGGTGTGGCCAGGTTGATATGGTCAGAATGATGTGGTCAGGTTGATGTGACATGTGGTCAGGTTGATGTGACATGTGGTCAGGTTGATGTGACATGTGGTCGAGGTTGATGTGACATGTGGTCAGGATGATGTGACATGTGGTCAGGTTGATGTGGTCAGGTTGATGTGACATGTGGTCGGGTTGATGTGGTCGGGTTGATGTGGTCAGGTTGATGTGGCCAGGTTGAAATGGTCAGAATGATGTGGTCAGGTTGATGTGACATGTGGTCATGTTGATGTGACATGTGGTCGAGGTTGATGTGACATGTGGTCGAGGTTGATGTGACATGTGGTCGAGGTTGATGTGACATGTGGTCGAGGTTGATGTGACATGTGGTCGAGGTTGATGTGACATGTGGTTGAGGCTGAGGTGGTCAGGTTGATGTGACAAGTGGTTGAGGTTGATGTGGTCAGGTTGATGTGACAAGTGGTCAGGTTGATGTGACATGTGGTCAGGTTGATATGGTCAGGTGATGTGACATGTGGTCAGGAGATGTGACATGTGGTCAGGTTAATGTGGTCAGGGTGATGTGGTCAGGTTGATGTGGTCAGGTTGAAGTGGTCATGTGGTCAGGTTGATGTGACATGTGGTCAGGTTGATGTGACATGTGGTCAGGTTTATGTGACATGTGGTCGAGGCTGATGTGGTCAGGTTGATGTGACAAGTGGTCAGGTTAATGTGACAAGTGGTCAGGTTGATGTCACATCATCCTGACCACATGTCACATCAACCTGACCACATCAACCTCACCACGTCAACCTGACCACATGTCACATCAACCTGACCACGTCACCTGACCACGTCAACCTGACCACATGTCACATCATCCTGACCACATGTCACATGTGGTCAGGTTGACGTGGTCAGGTTGATGTGACATGTGGTCAGGTTGACGTCGTGAGGTTGATGTGACATGTGTTCAGGTTGACGTGGTCAGGTATGTGGTCGGGTTGATGTGGTCGGGTTGATGTGGTCGGGTTGATGTGGTGGGGTTGATGTGGTCAGGTTGGTGTGACATGTGGTGTGGTCGAGGTTGATGTGGTCAGGTCGATGTGACATGTGGTCTGGTTGATGTTGTCAGGTTGATGTGACATGTGGTCGGTTGATGTGGTCGGGTTGATGTGACATGTGGTCAGGTGGATGTGGTCAGGTGGATGTGGTCAGGTGGATGTGACACGTGGTCAGGTTGTTGTGACATGTGGTCGGGTTGATGTGGTCGGGTTGATGTGGTCAGGTTGATGTGGCCAGGTTGATATGGTTAGAATGATGTGGTCAGGTTGATGTGACATGTGGTCATGTTGATGTGACATGTGGTCGAGGTTGATGTGACATGTGGTCGAGGTTGATGTGACATGTGGTCGAGGTTGATCTGACATGTGGTCAGGATGATGTGACATGTGGTCAGGTTGATGTGGTCAGGTTGATGTGACATGTGGTCAGGTTGACGTGGTCAGGTTTTTGTGACATGTGGTCAGGTTGATGTGGTCGGGTTGATGTGGTCGGGTTGATGTGGTCAGGTTGATGTGGCCAGGTTGATATGGTCAGAATGATGTGGTCAGGTTGATGTGACGTGGTCATGTTGATGTGACATGAGGTCGAGGTTGATGTAACATGTGGTCGCGGTTGATGTGACATGTGGTCGAGGTTGATGTGACATGTGGTCGAGGTTGATGTGACATGTGGTCGAGGTTGATTTGACATGTGGTCGAGGTTGATGTGACATGTGGTTGAGGTTGAGGTGGTCAGGTTGATGTGACATGTGGTTGAGGTTGAGGTGGTCAGGTTGATGTGACAAGTGGTTGAGGTTGATGTGGTCAGGTTGATGTGACAAGTGGTCAGGTTGATGTGACAAGTGGTCAGGTTGATGTGACATGTGGTCAGGTTGATATGGTCAGGTGGATGTGACATGTGGTCAGGTAGATGTGACATGTGGTCAGGTTAATGTGGTCAGGGTGATGTGGTCAGGTTGATGTGGTCAGGTTGATGTGGTCATGTGGTCAGGTTGATGTGACATGTGGTCAGGTTGATGTGACATGTGGTCAGGTTGATGTGACATGTGGTCAGGTTTATGTGACATGTGGTCGAGGTTGATGTGGTCAGGTTGATGTGACAAGTGGTCAGGTTGATGTGACAAGTGGTCAGGTTGATGTGACATGTGGTCAGGTTGATGTGACATGTGGTCAGGTTGATGTGACATGTGGTCAGGTTGATGTGACATGTGGTCAGGTTGATGTGACATGTGGTCAGGATGATGTGACATGTGGTCGGGTTGATGTGGTCGGGTTGATGTGGTCGGTTGATGTGGTCGGGTTGATGTGGTGGGGTTGATGTGGTCAGGTTGATGTGGTCAGGTTGATGTGGTCAGGTGGATGTGACATGTCGGGTTGATGTGGTCAGGTTGGTGTGACATGTGGTGTGGTCGAGGTTGATGTGGTCAGGTCGATGTGACATGTGGTCTGGTTGATGTTGTCAGGTTGATGTGACATGTGGTCAGGTTGATGTGGTCAGGTTGATGTGACATGTGGTCGGGTTGATGTGGTCAGGTTGGTGTGACATGTGGTGTGGTCGAGGTTGATGTGGTCAGGTCGATGTGACATGTGGTCTGGTTGATGTTGTCAGGTTGATGTGACATGTGGTCGGGTTGATGTGGTCAGGTTGATGTGACATGTGGTCAGGTGGATGTGGTCAGGTGGATGTGGTCAGGTGGATGTGACATGTGGTCAGGTTGATGTGACATGTGGTCGGTTGATGTGGTCAGGTTAATGTGGTCAGTTTAATGTGGTCAGGTTAATGTGGTCAGGTTGGTGTGGCCAGGTTGATATGGTCAGAATGATGTGGTCAGGTTGATGTGACATGTGGTCAGGTTGATGTGACATGTGGTCGAGGTTGATGTGACATGTGGTCGAGGTTGATGTGACATGTGGTCGAGGCTGAGGTGGTCAGGTTGATGTGACAAGTGGTCGAGGTTGATGTGGTCAGGTTGATGTGACAAGTGGTCAGGTTGATGTGACACGTGGTCAGGTTGATATGGTCAGGTGGATGTGACATGTGGTGGGGTTGATGTGGTCAGGGTGATGTGGTCAGGTTGATGTGGTCAGGTTGATGTGACATGTGGGCAGGTTGATGTGATATGTGGTCAGGATGATGTGACATGTGGTCAGGTTGATGTGGTCGGGTTGATGTGGTCGGGTTGATGTGGTCGGGTTGAAGTGGTGGGGTTGATGTGGTCGGGTTGATGTGGTCAGGTTGATGTGGTCAGGTGGATGTGACATGTGGTCGGGTTGATGTGGTCAGGTTGGTGTGACATGTGGTGTGGTCGAGGTTGATGTGGTCAGGTCGATGTGACATGTGGTCTGGTTGATGTTGTCAGGTTGATGTGACATGTGGTCGGGTTGATGTGGTCAGGTTGATGTGACATGTGGTCAGGTGGATGTGGTCAGGTGGATGTGGTCAGGTGGATGTGACATGTGGTCAGGTTGATGTGACATGTGGTCGGGTTGATGTGGTCAGGTTAATGTGGTCAGTTTAATGTGGTCAGGTTAATGTGGTCAGGTTGGTGTGGCCAGGTTGATATGGTCAGAATGATGTGGTCAGGTTGATGTGACGTGTGGTCAGGTTGATGTGACGTGTGGTCAGGTTGATGTGACATGTGGTCGAGGTTGATGTGACATGTGGTCGAGGTTGATGTGACATGTGGTCGAGGTTGAGATGGTCAGGTTGATGTGACAAGTGGTCGAGGTTGATGTGGTCGAGGTTGATGTGACAAGTGGTCAGGTTGATGTGACACGTGGTCAGGTTGATATGGTCAGGTGGATGTGACATGTGGTGGGGTTGATGTGGTCAGGGTGATGTGGTCAGGTTGATGTGGTCAGGTTGATGTGGTCATGTGGGCAGGTTGATGTGACAAGTGGTCATGTTGATGTGACAAGTGGTCGAGGTTGATGTGGTCGAAGTTGATGTGACAAGTGGTCAGGTTGATGTGACATGTGGTCAGGTTGATATGGTCAGGTGGATGTGACATGTGGTCGGGTTGATGTGGTCAGGGTGATGTGACATGTGGTCAGGTTGACGTGGTCAGGTAGATGTGACATGTGGTCAGGTTGTTGTGGTCAGGTTGATGTGACATGTGGTCGGGTTGATGTGGTCGGGTTGATGTGGTCGGGTTGATGTGGTCGGGTTGATGTGGTCAGGGTGATGTGGTCGGGTTGATGTGGTCAGGTTGATGTGGTCAGGGTGATGTGGTCAGGTGATGTGGTCAGGTTGATGTGACATGTGGTCAGGTTGATGTGACATGTGGTCGAGGTTGATGTGGTCAGGTTGATGTGGCCAGGTTGATATGGTCAGAATGATGTGGTCAGGTAATGTGACATGTGGTCAGGTTGATGTGACATGTGGTCAGGTTGATGTGACATGTGGTCGAGGTTGATGTGACATGTGGTCGAGGTTGATGTGGTCAGGATGATGTGACATGTGGTCAGGTTGATGTGACATGTGGTCAGGATGATTTGACATGTGGTCAGGATGACGTGGTCAGGTTGTTGTGACATGTGGTCGGTTGATGTGGTCGGGTTGATGTGGTCAGGTTGATGTGGTCAGGTTGATGTGGCCGGGTTGATATGGTCAGAATGATGTGGTCAGGTTGATGTGACATGTGGTCATGTTGATGTGACATGTGGTCGAGGTTGATGTGACATGTGGTCATGTTGATGTGACATGTGGTCGAGGCTGATGTGACATGTGGTCGAGGTTGATGTGACATGTGGTCGAGGTTGATGTGACATGTGGTCGAGGTTGATGTGACATGTGGTTGAGGCTGAGGTGGTCAGGTTGATGTGACATGTGGTGAGGCTGAGGTGGTCAGGTTGATGTGACAAGTGGTTGAGGTTGATGTGGTCAGGTGGATGTGACATGTGGTCGGGTTGATGTGGTCAGGTGATGTGACATGTGGTCAGGTAGATGTGACATGTGGTCAGGTTAATGTGGTCAGGTGATGTGGTCAGGTTGATGTGGTCAGGTTGATGTGGTCATGTGGTCAGGTTGATGTGACATGTGGTCAGGTTGATGTGACATGTGGTCAGGTTGATGTGACATGTGGTCAGGTTTATGTGACATGTGGTCGAGGCTGATGTGGTCAGGTTGATGTGACAAGTGGTCAGGTTGATGTGACAAGTGGTCAGGTTGATGTGACATGTGGTCAGGTTGATGTGACATGTGGTCAGGTTGATGTGACATGTGGTCAGGTTGATGTGACATGTGGTCAGGATGATGTGACATGTGGTCAGGATGATGTGACATGTGGTCAGCATGATGTGGTCGGGCTGATGTGGTCGGGTTGATGTGGTCGGGTTGATGTGGTCGGGCTGATGTGGTCGGGTTGATGTGGTCAGGTTAATGTGGTCAGGGTGATGGTCAACCTGACCACATGTCACATCAACCTGACCATGGTCAACCTGACCACGTCAACCTGACCCATGTGGTCATCATCCTGACCACATGTCACATGTGGTCATGTTGACGTGGTCAGGTTGATGTGATATGTGGTCAGGTTGACGTCGTGAGGTTGATGTGACATGTGGTCAGGTTGATGTGGTGGTCAGGTATGTGGTCGGGTTGATGTGGTCGGGTTGATGTGGTCAGGTTGATGTGGTCGGGTTGATGTGGTGGGGTTGATGTGGTGGTTGATGTGGTCAGGTTGGTGTGACATGTGGTGTGGTCGAGGTTGATGTGGTCAGGTCGATGTGACATGTGGTCTGGTTGATGTTGTCAGGTTGATGTGACATGTGGTCAGGTTGATGTGGTCAGGTTGATGTGACATGTGGTCAGGTGGATGTGGTCAGGTGGATGTGGTCAGGTGGATGTGACACGTGGTCAGGTTGTTGTGACATGTGGTCGGGTTGATGTGGTCGGGTTGATGTGGTCAGGTTGATGTGGTCAGGTTGATATGGTCAGAATGATGTGGTCAGGTTGATGTGACATGTGGTCATGTTGATGTGACATGTGGTCGAGGTTGATGTGACATGTGGTCGAGGTTGATGTGACATGTGGTCGAGGTTGATGTGACATGTGGTCGAGGTTGATGTGACATGTGGTCGAGGTGATGTGACATGTGGTCAGGATGATGTGACATGTGGTCAGGTTGATGTGGTCAGGTTGATGTGACATGTGGTCAGGATGATTTGACATGTGGTCAGGTTGACGTGGTCAGGTTGTTGTGACATGTGGTCAGGGTTGATGTGGTCAGGTTGATGTGGCCAGGTTGATATGGTCAGAATGATGTGGTCAGGTTGATGTGACATGTGGTCATGTTGATGTGACATGTGGTCAGGTTGATGTAACATGTGGTCGAGGTTCATGTGACATGTGGTCAGGTTGATGTGACATGTGGTCGAGGTTGATGTGACATGTGGTCGAGGTTGATGTGACATGTGGTCGAGGTTGATGTGACATGTGGTTTGAGGTTGAGGTGGTCAGGTTGATGTGACATGTGGTGAGGTTGAGGTGGTCAGGTTGATGTGACAAGTGGTGAGGTTGATGTGGTCAGGTTGATGTGACAAGTGGTCAGGTTGATGTGACATGTGGTCAGGTTGATGTGACATGTGGTCAGGTTGATGTGACATGTGGTCAGGTTGATGTGACATGTGGTCAGGATGATGTGACATGTGGTCGGGTTGATGTGGTTGGGTTGATGTGGTCAGGTTGATGTGGTCGGGTTGATGTGGTCGGTTGATGTGGTGGGGTTGATGTGGTCAGGTTGATGTGGTCAGGTTGATGTGGTCAGGTGGATGTGACATGTGGTCGGGTTGATGTGGTCAGGTTGGTGTGACATGTGGTGTGGTCGAGGTTGATGTGGTCAGGTCGATGTGACATGTGGTCTGGTTGATGTGGTCAGGTTGATGTGACATGTGGTCGGGTTGATGTGGTCAGGTTGATGTGACATGTGGTCAGGTGGATGTGGTCAGGTGGATGTGGTCAGGTGGATGTGGTCAGGTGGATGTGACATGTGGTCAGGTTGATGTGACATGTGGTCGGGTTGATGTGGTCAGGTTAATGTGGTCAGGTTTAATGTGGTCAGGTTAATGTGGTCAGGTTGATGTGGCCAGGTTGATATGGTCAGAATGATGTGGTCAGGTTGATGTGACATGTGGTCAGGTTGATGTGACATGTGGTCGAGGTTGATGTGACATGTGGTCGAGGTTGATGTGACATGTGGTCGAGGTTGATGTGACATGTGGTCGAGGTTGAGGTGGTCAGGTTGATGTGACAAGTGGTCGAGGTTGATGTGGTCGGTTGATGTGACAAGTGGTCAGGTTGATGTGACACGTGGTCAGGTTGATATGGTCAGGTGGATGTGACATGTGGTGGGGTTGATGTGGTCAGGTGATGTGGTCAGGTTGATGTGGTCAGGTTGATGTGGTCATGTGGGCAGGTTGATGTGACATATGGTCAGGTTGATGTGACAAGTGGTCAGGTTGATGTGACAAGTGGTCGAGGTTGATGGGGTCAGGTGGATGTGACATGTGGTCGGGTTGATGTGGTCAGGTGATGTGACATGTGGTCAGGTTGATGTGGTCAGGTAGATGTGACATGTGGTCAGGTTGATGTGACATGTGGTCAGGGTTGATGTGGTGGTTGATGTGGTCAGGGTTGATGTGGTCGGGTTGATGTGGTCGGGTTGATGTGGTCAGGGTGATGTGGTCAGGTTGATGTGACATGTGGTCAGGTTGATGTGACATGTGGTCGAGGTTGATGTGGTCAGGTAGATGTGACAAGTGGTCAGGTTGATGTGACATGCGGTCAGGTTGGTGTGACATGTGGTCAGGTTGATGTGGTCAGGTTGATGTGGTCAGGTTAATGTGGTCAGGTTAATGTGGTCAGGTTGATGTGGTCAGGCTGATGTGGTCAGGCTGATGTGGTCAGGTTGATGTGACATGTGGTCGGGTTGATGTGGTCAGGTTAATGTGGTCAGTTTAATGTGGTCAGGTTAATGTGGTCAGGTTAATGTGGTCAGGTTAATGTGGTCAGGTTAATGTGGTCAGTTTAATGTGGTCAGGTTAATATGGTCAGGTTAATGTGGTCAGGGTGATATGGTCAGAATGATGTGGTCAGGTTGGTGTGGCCAGGTTGATATGGTCAGAATGATGTGGTCAGGTTGATGTGACATGTGGTCAGGTTGATGTGGTATGTGGTCAGGTTGATGTGACATGTGGTCAGGTTGATGTGGTCAGGGGGATGTGACATGTGGTCAGGATGATGTGGTCAGGTTGATGTGGACAGGATGATGTGACATGTGGTCAGGTTGATGTGGTCAGGTTGATGTGACATGTGGTCAGGTTGATGTGACATGTTAATGTGGTCAGGTTAATGTGGTCAGGTTAATGTGGTCAGGTGGATGTGGTCAGGTGGATGTGGTCAGGTGGATGTGGTCAGGTGGATGTGGTCAGGTGGATGTGGTAAGGTGGATGTGGGCAGGTGGATGTGGGCAGGTGGATGTGGGCAGGTGGATGTGGGCAGGTGATGTGATGTGGTCAGGTGGATGTGACATGTGGTCGGGTTGATGTGGTCAGGTTAATGTGGTCAGGTTAATGTGGTCAGGTTAATGTGGTAAGGGTGATGTGGTCAGGTTGATGTGGTCAGGTTGATGTGGTCAGGTTGATGTGGTCATGTGGTCAGGTTGATGTGACATGTGGTCGAGGTTGATGTGGTCAGGTTGATGTGACAAGTGGTCAGAGGTTGATGTGACATGTGGTCAGGTTGATGTGGTCAGGATGATGTGACATGTGGTCAGGTTGATGTGGTCAGGATGATGTGACATGTGGTCAGGTTGCTGTGGTCAGGGTGATGTGGTCAGGGTGATGTGACATGTGGTCAGGTCGATGTGGTCAGGTCGATGTGACATGTGGTCGGGTTGATGTGGTCAGGTTGATGTGGTCAGGTTAATGTGGTCAGGTTGATGTGGTCAGGTTAATGTGGTCAGGTTGATGTGGTCAGGTTAATGTGGTCAGGTTGATGTGGTCAGGTTGATGTGGTCAGGTTAATGTGGTCAGGTTGATGTGGTTAGGTTGGTGTGGCCAGGTTGATATGGTCAGAATGATGTGGTCAGGTTGATGTGACATGTGGTCGAGGTTTATGTGGTCAGGTTGATGTGACATGTGGTCAGGTTGATGTGACATGTGGTCGAGGTTGATGTGGTCAGGTTGATGTGACAAGTGGTCATGTTGATGTGACAAGTGGTCGAGGTTGATGTGGTCGAAGTTGATGTGACAAGTGGTCAGGTTGATGTGACATGTGGTCAGGTGGATGTGACATGTGGTCAGGTTGATGTGGTCAGGTAGATGTGACATGTGGTCAGGTTGATGTGGTCAGGTAGATGTGACATGTGGTCAGGTTGATGTGGTCAGGTTGATGTGACATGTGGTCAGGTTGATGTGGTCAGGTTGATGTGGTCAGAATGATGTGGTCAGGTTGATGTGGCCAGGTTGATATGGTCAGAATGATGTGGTCAGGTTGATGTGACATGTGGTCAGGTTGATGTGGTCAGGTTGATGTGACATGTGGTCAGGTTGATGTGGTCAGTGGATGTGACATGTGGTCAGGATGATGTGGTCAGGTTGATGTGGTCAGGATGATGTGACATGTGGTCAGGTTGATGTGGTCAGGGATGTGACATGTGGTCAGGATGATGTGGTCAGGTTGATGTGGTCAGTATGATGTGACATGTGGTCAGGTTGATGTGGTCAGGTTGATGTGACATGTGGTCAGGTTGATGTGACATGTGGTCAGGTTGATGTGGTCAGGTTAATGTGGTCAGGTTAATGTGGTCAGGTTGATGTGGTCAGGTTAATGTGGTCAGGTTGATGTGACATGTGGTCAGGTGGATGTGGTCAGGTGGATGTGGTCAGGTGGATGTGGTCAGGTCGATGTGGTCAGGTCGATGTGACATGTGGTCAGGTTGATGTGACATGTGGTCGAGGTTGATGTGGTCAGGTTGATGTGACAAGTGGTCAGGTTGATGTAACATGTGGTCAGGTTGATGTGACATGTGGTCAGGTTGATATGGTCAGGTGGATGTGACATGTGGTCAGGTTGATGTGGTCAGGTGATGTGACATGTGGTCAGGATGATGTGGTCAGGTTAATGTGGTCAGGTCAGGTTGATGTGGTCATGTGGTCAGGTTGATGTGACATGTGGTCAGGTTGATGTGACATGTGGTCAGGTTGATGTGACATGTGGTCAGGTTGATGTGACATGTGGTCGAGGTTGATGTGACATGTGGTCGAGGTTGATGTGGTCAGGTTGATGTGACAAGTGGTCAGGTTGATGTGACATTTGGTCAGGTTGATGTGGTCAGGATGATGTGACATGTGGTCAGGTTGACGTGGTCAGGTGATGTGACATGTGGTCAGGTTGATGTGGTCAGGTTGATGTGACATGTGGTCAGGTTGATGTGGTCAGGTTGATGTGACAAGTGGTCAGGTTGATGTAACAAGTGGTCAGGTTGATGTGACATGTGGTCAGGTTGATATGGTCAGGTGGATGTGACATGTGGTCAGGTTGATGTGGTCAGGGTGATGTGACATGTGGTCAGGATGATGTGGTCAGGTTAATGTGGTCAGGTTGATGTGGTCATGTGGTCAGGTTGATGTGACATGTGGTCAGGTTGATGTGACATGTGGTCAGGTTGATGTGACATGTGGTCAGGTTGATGTGACATGTGGTCGAGGTTGATGTGACATGTGGTCGAGGTTGATGTGGTCAGGTTGATGTGACAAGTGGTCAGGTTGATGTGACATGTGGTCAGGTTGATGTGGTCAGGATGATGTGACATGTGGTCAGGTAGATGTGACATGTGGTCAGGTTGATGTGGTCAGGTTGATGTGACATGTGGTCAGGTTGATGTGGTCAGGTTGATGTGACATGTGGTCAGGTTGATGTGGTCAGGTTGATGTGACATGTGGTCGGGTTGATGTGGTCGGGTTGATGTGGTCAGGGTGATGTGGTCAGGGTGATGTGGTCAGGGTGATGTGGTCAGGGTGATGTGGTCAGGTTGATGTGGTCATGTGGTCAGGTTGATGTGACATGTGGTCAGGTTGATGTGACATGTGGTCGAGGTTGATGTGGTCAGGTAGATGTGACAAGTGGATGTGACATGTGGTCGAAGTTGATGTGACATGTGGTTGAGGTTGATGTGACATGTGGTCAGGCTGATGTGACATGTGGTGAGGTTGATGTGGTCAGGTTGATGTGACATGTGGTGAGGTTGATGTGGTCAGGTTGATGTGACATGTGGTTGAGGCTGATGTGGTCGGGTTGATGTGGTCAGGTGATGTGGTCAGGTTGATGTGGTCAGGTTGATGTGGTCATGTGGTCAGGTTGATGTGACATGTGGTCAGGTTGATGTGACATGTGGTCGAGGTTGATGTGGTCAGGTTGATGTGACAAGTGGTCAGGTTGATGTGACATTTGGTCAGGTTGATGTGGTCAGGATGATGTGACATGTGGTCAGGTTGATGTGGTCAGGTAGATGTGACATGTGGTCAGGTTGATGTGGTCAGGTTGATGTGACATGTGGTCAGGTTTATGTGGTCAGGTTGATGTGACATGTGGTCAGGTTGATGTGGTCAGGTTGATGTGTGACATGTGGTTGAGGTTGATGTGGTCAGGTTGATGTGACATGTGGTCAGGTTGATGTGACATGTGGTCAGGTTGATGTGGTCAGGTTGATGTGACATGTGGTGAGGTTGATGTGGTCAGGTTGATGTGACATGTGGCTGAGGTTGATGTGGTCGGGTTGATGTGGTCAGGTGATGTGGTCAGGTTGATGTGGTCAGGTTGATGTGGTCATGTGGTCAGGTTGATGTGACATGTGGTCAGGTTGATGTGACATGTGGTCGAGGTTGATGTGGTCAGGTTGATGTGACATGTGGCTGAGGTTGATGTGGTCAGGTTGATGTGACATGTGGCTGAGGTTGATGTGGTCAGGTTGATGTGGTCAGGGTGATGTGGTCAGGTTGATGTGGTCAGGTTGATGTGGTCATGTGGTCAGGTTGATGTGACATGTGGTCAGGTTGATGTGACATGTGGTCGAGGTTGATGTGGTCAGGTTGATGTGACAAGTGGTCAGAGGTTGATGTGACATGTGGTCAGGTTGATGTGGTCAGGATGATGTGACATGTGGTCAGGTTGCTGTGGTCAGGGTGATGTGGTCAGGGTGATGTGACATGTGGTCAGGTCGATGTGGTCAGGTCGATGTGGTCAGGTCGATGTGGTCAGGGTGATGTGACATGTGGTCGGGTTGATGTGGTCAGGTTGATGTGGTCAGGTTAATGTGGTCAGGTTGATGTGGTCAGGTTAATGTGGTCAGGTTGATGTGGTCAGGTTAATGTGGTCAGGTTGATGTGGTCAGGTTAATGTGGTCAGGTTGATGTGGTTAGGTTGGTGTGGCCAGGTTGATATGGTCAGAATGATGTGGTCAGGTTGATGTGACATGTGGTCGAGGTTTATGTGGTCAGGTTGATGTGACATGTGGTCAGGTTGATGTGACATGTGGTCGAGGTTGATGTGGTCAGGTTGATGTGACAAGTGGTCAGGTTGATGTGACATGTGGTCAGGTTGATGTGGTCAGGTCAGGTTGATGTGACAAGTGGTCAGGTTGATGTGACATGTGGTCAGGTGGATGTGACATGTGGTCAGGTTGATGTGGTCAGGTAGATGTGACATGTGGTCAGGTTGATGTGGTCAGGTAGATGTGACATGTGGTCAGGTTGATGTGGTCAGGTTGATGTGACATGTGGTCAGGTTGATGTGGTCAGGTTGATGTGGTCAGGTTGATGTGGTCAGGTTGATGTGACAAGTGGTCAGGTTGATGTGACATGTGGTCAGGTTGATGTGGTCAGGTTGATGTGGTCAGGTGATGTGGTCAGAATGATGTGGTCAGGTTGGTGTGGCCAGGTTGATATGGTCAGAATGATGTGGTCAGGTTGATGTGACATGTGGTCAGGTTGATGTGGTCAGGTTGATGTGACATGTGGTCAGGTTGATGTGGTCAGTGGATGTGACATGTGGTCAGGATGATGTGGTCAGGTTGATGTGGTCAGGATGATGTGACATGTGGTCAGGTTGATGTGGTCAGGGGGATGTGACATGTGGTCAGGATGATGTGGTCAGGTTGATGTGGTCAGTATGATGTGACATGTGGTCAGGTTGATGTGGTCAGGTTGATGTGACATGTGGTCAGGTTGATGTGACATGTGGTCAGGTTAATGTGGTCAGGTTAATGTGGTCAGGTTAATGTGGTCAGGTTAATGTGGTCAGGTTGATGTGACATGTGGTCAGGTGGATGTGGTCAGGTGGATGTGGTCAGGTGGATGTGGTCAGGTGGATGTGGTCAGGTGGATGTGACATGTGGTCAGGTTGATGTGGTCGAGGTTGATGTGGTCAGGTCGATGTGGTCAGGTCGATGTGACATGTGGTCAGGTTGATGTGACATGTGGTCGAGGTTGATGTGGTCAGGTTGATGTAACAAGTGGTCAGGTTGATGTGACATGTGGTCAGGTTGATATGGTCAGGTGGATGTGACATGTGGTCGGGTTGATGTGGTCAGGGTGATGTGACATGTGGTCAGGATGATGTGGTCAGGTTAATGTGGTCAGGTTGATGTGGTCATGTGGTCAGGTTGATGTGACATGTGGTCAGGTTGATGTGACATGTGGTCAGGTTGATGTGACATGTGGTCGAGGTTGATGTGACATGTGATCAGATTGATGAGGTCAGGTTGATGTGACATGTGGTCAGGTTGATGTAACATGTGGTCGGGTTGATGTGGTCAGGATGATGTGACATGTGGTCAGGTTGACGTGGTCAGGTAGATGTGACATGTGGTCAGGTTGATGTGGTCAGGTTGATGTGACATGTGGTCAGGTTGATGTGGTCAGGTTGATGTGACATGTGGTCAGGTTGATGTGGTCAGGGTGATGTGACATGTGGTCAGGTTGATGTGGTCAGGTTGATGTGGTCAGGATGATGTGACATGTGGTCAGGTTGATGTGGTCAGTTTGATGTGACATGTGGTCAGGTTGATGTGACATGTGGTCGAGGTTGATGTGGTCAGGTAGATGTGACAAGTGGATGTGACATGTGGTCGAAGTTGATGTGACATGTGGTCGAGGTTGATGTGACATGTGGTTGAGGTTGATGTGACATGTGGTTGAGGTTGATGTGGTCAGGTTGATGTGACATGTGGTGAGGTTGATGTGGTCAGGTTGATGTGACATGTGGTCAGGTTGATGTGGTCGGGTTGATGTGGTCAGGTGATGTGGTCAGGTTGATGTGGTCAGGTTGATGTGGTCATGTGGTCAGGTTGATGTGACATGTGGTCAGGTTGATGTGACATGTGGTCGAGGTTGATGTGGTCAGGTTGATGTGACATGTGGTCAGGTTGATGTGGTCAGGATGATGTGACATGTGGTCAGGTTGACGTGGTCAGGTAGATGTGACATGTGGTCAGGTTGATGTGGTCAGGTTGATGTGACATGTGGTCAGGTTGATGTGGTCAGGTTGATGTGACATGTGGTCAGGTTGATGTGGTCAGGTTGATGACATGTGGTCAGGTTGATGTGGTCGGGTTGATGTGGTCAGGGTGATGTGGTCAGGTGATGTGGTCAGGTGATGTGGTCAGGGTGATGTGGTCAGGTGATGTGGTCATGTGGTCAGGTTGATGTGACATGTGGTCAGGTTGATGTGGTCAGGTTGATGTGGTCAGGTGATGTGGTCAGGTGATGTGGTCAGGGTGATGTGGTCAGGGTGATGTGGTCAGGTGATGTGGTCATGTGGTCAGGTTGATGTGACATGTGGTCAGGTTGATGTGACATGTGGTCGAGGTTGATGTGGTCAGGTAGATGTGACAGTGGATGTGACATGTGGTCAGGTTGATGTGACATGTGGTCAGGTTGATGTGACATGTGGTCGAGGTTGATGTGACATGTGGTGAGGTTGATGTGGTCAGGTTGATGTGACATGTGGTGAGGTTGATGTGGTCAGGTTGATGTGACATGTGGTTGAGGTTGATGTGGTCGGGTTGATGTGGTCAGGTGATGTGGTCAGGTTGATGTGGTCAGGTTGATGTGACATGTGGTCGGGTTGATGTGGTCGGGTTGATGTGGTCAGGGTGATGTGGTCAGGTGATGTGGTCAGGTGATGTGGTCAGGTGATGTGGTCAGGTTGATGTGGTCATGTGGTCAGGTTGATGTGACATGTGGTCAGGTTGATGTGACATGTGGTCGAGGTTGATGTGGTCAGGTAGATGTGTCAGTGGATGTGACATGTGGTCAGGTTGATGTGACATGTGGTCGAGGTTGATGTGACATGTGGTCAGGTTGATGTGACATGTGGTCAGGTTGATGTGGTCAGGTTGATGTGACATGTGGTTGAGGTTGATGTGGTCAGGTTGATGTGACATGTGGTCAGGTTGATGTGGTCGGGTTGATGTGGTCAGGTGATGTGGTCAGGTTGATGTGGTCATGTGGTCAGGTTGATGTGACATGTGGTCAGGTTGATGTGACATGTGGTCAGGTTGATGTGGTCAGGTTGATGTGACAAGTGGTCAGGTTGATGTGACATGTGGTCAGGTTGATGTGACATGTGGTCGAGGTTGATGTGGTCAGGTTGATGTGACAAGTGGTCAGAGGTTGATGTGACATGTGGTCAGGTTGATGTGGTCAGGATGATGTGACATGTGGTCAGGTTGATGTGGTCAGGATGATGTGACATGTGGTCAGGTTGCTGTGGTCAGGGTGATGTGGTCAGGTGATGTGACATGTGGTCAGGTCGATGTGGTCAGGTCGATGTGGTCAGGTTGATGTGGTCAGGTTGATGTGGTCAGGTTGATGTGGTCAGGTTGATGTGGTCAGGTTGATGTGGTCAGGTTAATGTGACATGTGGTCAGGTTGATGTGACATGTGGTCGAGGTTGATGTGGTCAGGTTGATGTGACAAGTGGTCAGGTTGATGTGACATGTGGTCAGGTTGATATGGTCAGGTGGATGTGACATGTGGTCAGGTTGATGTGGTCAGGTAGATGTGACATGTGGTCAGGTTGATGTGACATGTGGTCAGGTTGATGTGGTCAGGTTGATGTGGTCAGGTTGATGTGGTCGGGTTGATGTGGTCAGGGTGATGTGGTCAGGTGATGTGGTCAGGTTGATGTGGTCAGGTTGATGTGGTCAGGTTGATGTGACATGTGGTCAGGTTGATGTGGTCGGGTTGATGTGGTCAGGGTGATGTGGTCAGGTTGATGTGGTCAGGTTGATGTGGTCATGTGGTCAGGTTGATGTGACATGTGGTCAGGTTGATGTGACATGTGGTCGAGGTTGATGTGGTCAGGTTGATGTGACAAGTGGTCAGGTTGATGTGACATGTGGTCAGGTTGATGTGACATGTGGTCGAGGTTGATGTGGTCAGGTTGATGTGACAAGTGGTCAGAGGTTGATGTGACATGTGGTCAGGTTGATGTGGTCAGGATGATGTGACATGTGGTCAGGTTGATGTGGTCAGGATGATGTGACATGTGGTCAGGTCGATGTGGTCAGGTGATGTGGTCAGGTGATGTGACATGTGGTCAGGTCGATGTGGTCAGGTGATGTGGTCAGGTCGATGTGGTCAGGGTGATGTGACATGTGGTCGGGTTGATGTGGTCAGGTTGATGTGGTCAGGTTAATGTGGTCAGGTTGATGTGGTCAGGTTAATGTGGTCAGGTTGATGTGGTCAGGTTAATGTGGTCAGGTTGATGTGGTCAGGTTAATGTGGTCAGGTTGATGTGGTCAGGTTGGTGTGGTCAGGTTGATATGGTCAGAATGATGTGGTCAGGTTGATGTGACATGTGGTCGAGGTTTATGTGGTCAGGTTGATGTGACATGTGGTCAGGTTGATGTGACATGTGGTCAGGTTGATGTGGTCAGGTTGATGTGACAAGTGGTCAGGATGTGACAATGTGGTCAGGTTGATGTGGTCAGGTTGATGTGATGTGGTCAGGTTGATGTGACATGTGGTCAGGTTGATATGGTCAGGTGGATGTGACATGTGGTCAGGTTGATGTGGTCAGGTGATGTGACATGTGGTCAGGTTGATGTGGTCAGGTGATGTGACATGTGGTCAGGTTGATGTGGTCAGGTTGATGTGACATGTGGTCAGGTTGATGTGGTCGGGTTGATGTGGTCGGGTTGATGTGGTCAGGTTGATGTGGTCAGGTGATGTGGTCAGGTGATGTGGTCAGGTTGATGTGGTCAGGTTGATGTGGTCAGGTGATGTGACATGTGGTTGAGGTTGATGTGGTCAGGTTGATGTGGTCAGGTGATGTGGTCAGGTTGATGTGGTCAGGTTGATGTGGTCATGTGGTCAGGTTGATGTGACATGTGGTCAGGTTGATGTGACATGTGGTCAGGTTGATGTGACATGTTGTCAGGTTGATGTGACATGTGGTCGAAGTTGATGTGACATGTGGTCAGGTTGATGTGACATGTGGTCGAGGTTGATGTGGTCAGGTTGATGTGACAAGTGGTCAGAGGTTGATGTGACATGTGGTCAGGTTGATGTGGTCAGGATGATGTGACATGTGGTCAGGTTGATGTGGTCAGGATGATGTGACATGTGGTCAGGTTGCTGTGGTCAGGGTGATGTGGTCAGGTGATGTGGTCAGGTGTGGTCAGGTCGATGTGGTCAGGTCGATGTGGTCAGGGTGTGATGTGGTCAGGTTGATGTGGTCAGGTTGATGTGGTCAGGTTGATGTGGTCAGATGTTGATGTGGTCAGGTTGATGTGGTCAGGTTGATGTGGTCAGGTTGATGTGGTCAGGTTGATGTGGTCAGGTTGATGTGGTCAGGTTGTGTGGCCAGGTTGATATGGTCAGAATGATGTGGTCAGGTTGATGTGACATGTGGTCAGGTTGATGACATGGTCAGGTTGATGTGACATGTGGTCAGGTTGATGTGACATGTGGTCGAGGTTGATGTGGTCAGGTTGATGTGACAAGTGGTCAGGTTGATGTGACAAGTGGTCGAGGTTGATGTGGTCGAGGTTGATGTGACAAGTGGTCAGGTTGATGTGACATGTGGTCAGGTTGATATGGTCAGGTGGATGTGACATGTGGTCAGGTTGATGTGGTCAGGTGGATGTGACATGTGGTCAGGTTGATGTGGTCGGGTTGATGTGGTCAGGGTGATGTGACATGTGGTCAGGTTGATGTGGTCGGGTTGATGTGGTCAGGTTGATGTGGTCAGGTTGATGTGGTCAGGGTGATGTGGTCAGGTGATGTGGTCAGGTTGATGTGGTCAGGTTGATGTGTCATGTGGTCAGGTTGATGTGACATGTGGTCAGGTTGATGTGACATGTGGTCAGGTTGATGTGACATGTGGTCAGGTTGATGTGGTCAGGTGATGTGACAATGTGGTCAGGTTGATGTGACATGTGGTCAGGTTGGTGTGACATGTGGTCAGGTTGATGTGGTCAGGTTGATGTGGTCAGGTTAATGTGGTCAGGTTAATGTGGTCAGGTTGATGTGGTCAGGTTGATGTGGTCAGGCTGATGTGGTCAGGTTGATGTGACATGTGGTCAGGTTGATGTGGTCAGGTTGATGTGGTCAGGTTAATGTGGTCAGGTTAATGTGGTCAGGTTGATGTGGTCAGGTGATATGGTCAGAATGATGTGGTCATGTGGTCAGGTTGATATGGTCAGAATGATGTGGTCAGGTTGATGTGACATGTGGTCAGGTTGATGTGTCATGTGGTCAGGTTGATGTGACATGTGGTCAGGTTGATGTGGTCAGGTTGATGTGACATGTGGTCAGGTTGATGTGACATGTGGTCAGGTTGATGTGGTCAGGTTGATGTGTCAGGGTGATGTGGTCAGAATGATGTGGTCAGGTTGATGTGACAGGTTGTCAGGTTGATGTGATGATGTGGTCAGGTTGATGTGACATGTGGTCAGGTTGATGTGGTCAGGTTGATGTGACATGTGGTCAGGTTGATGTGGTCAGGTTGATGTGGTCAGGATGATGTGACATGTGGTCAGGTTGATGTGGTCAGGTTGATGTGACATGTGGTCAGGATGATGTGGTCAGGTTGATGTGTGGAGGTGACATGTGGTCAGGTGATGTGATGTGGTCAGGTTGATGTGACATGTGGTCAGGTTGTGTGACATGTGGTCAGGTTGATGTGACATGTGGTCAGGTTGATGTGGTCAGGTAATGTGATGTGGTCAGGTTGATGTGGTCAGGTGGATGTGGTCAGGTGATGTGGTCAGGTGATGTGGTCAGGTTGATGTGGTCAGGTGATGTGGTCAGGTTGATGTGGTGTGGTCAGGATGTGACATGTGGTCAGGTTGATGTGGTCATGTTGATGTGACATGTGGTCAGGTTGATGTGGTCAGGTTACATGTGGTCAGGTTGATGTGGTCAGGGTGATGTGACATGTGGTCAGGTTGATGTGGTCAGGTGATGTGACATGTGGTCAGGTTGATGTGACATGTGGTCAGAGGTTGATGTGGTCAGGTTGATGTGACATGTGGTCAGGTTGATGTGACATGTGGTCAGGTTGATGTGACATGTGGTCAGGTGATGTGGTCAGGTGATGTGACATGTGGTCAGGTTGATGTGGTCGGGTTGATGTGGTCAGGTGATGTGACATGTGGTCAGGTTGATGTGGTCAGGATGATGTGGTCAGGTTGATGTCATGTGGTCAGGTTGATGTGGTCAGGTTAATGTGGTCATGTGGTCAGGTTGATATGGTCAGGAATGATGTGGTCAGGTGATGTGACATGTGGTCAGGTTGATGTGACATGTGGTCAGGTTGATGTGACATGTGGTCAGGTTGTGACATGTGGTCAGGTTGATGTGGTCAGGTTGATGTGGTCAGGTTGATGTGACATGTGGTCAGGTTGATGTGGTCAGGTTGATGTGACATGTGGTCAGGTTGATGTGACATTTTAATGTGGTCAGGTTAATGTGGTCAGGTGATGTGTCAGGTGGATGTGGTCAGGTGGATGTGGTCAGGTTGATGTGGTCAGGTGATGTGGTCAGGTTGATGTGGTCAGGTTGATGTGGTCAGGTTGATGTGACATGTGGTCAGGTTGATGTGACATGTGGTCAGGTTGATGTGGTCAGGTTAATGTGGTCAGGTGATGTGGTCAGGTTAATGTGGTCAGGTTGGTGATGTGGTCAGGTTGATGTGGTCAGGTTGATGTGGTCAGGTTGATGTGGTCAGGTTGATGTGGTCAGGTTGATGTGGACATGTGGTCAGGTTGATGTGACATGTGGTCAGGTTGATGTGGTCAGGTTGATGTGACATGTGGTCAGGTTGATGTGACATGTGGTCAGGTTGATGTGACATGTGGTCAGGTTGATGTGGTCAGGTTGATGTGTGGTCAGGTTGATGTGACATGTGGTCAGGTTGATGTGGTCAGGATGATGTGACATGTGGTCAGGTTGATGTGGTCAGGATGATGTGACATGTGGTCAGGTTGATGTGGTCAGGGTGATGTGGTCAGGGATGTGATGTGGTCATGTGGTCAGGTGATGTGGTCAGGTCGATGTGGTCAGGTGATGTGATGTGGTCAGGTTGATGTGGTCAGGTTGATGTGACATGTGGTCAGGTTGATGTGACATGTGGTCAGGTTGATGTGACAGGTGAGGTTGATGTGGTCAGGTTGATGTGACAAGTGGTCAGGTTGATGTGACATGTGGTCAGGTTGATGTGGTCAGGATGATGTGACATGTGGTCAGGTTGATGTGGTCAGGATGATGTGACATGTGGTCAGGTTGATGTGGTCAGGGTGATGTGGTCAGGTGATGTGACATGTGGTCAGGTTGATGTGGTCAGGTCGATGTGGTCAGGTGATGTGACATGTGGTCAGGTTGATGTGGTCAGGTGATGTGGTGTGGTCAGGTTGATGTGGTCAGGTTGATGTGGTCAGGTTGATGTGGTCAGGTTGATGTGGTCAGGTTGATGTGGTCAGGTTGATGTGGTCAGGTTAATGTGGTCAGGTTGATGTGGTCAGGTTGATATGGTCAGAATGATGTGGTCAGGTTGATGTGACATGTGGTCGAGGTTTATGTGGTCAGGTTGATGTGACATGTGGTCAGGTTGATGTGACATGTGGTCAGGTTGATGTGACATGTGGTCAGGTTGATGTGACATGTGGTCAGGTTGATGTGACATGTGGTCGAGGTTGATGTGGTCAGGTTGATGTGACAATGTGGTCAGGTTGATGTGACATGTGGTCAGGTTGATGTGGTCAGGGTGATGTGACATGTGGTCAGGTTGTGGTCAGGTTGATGTGACATGTGGTCAGGTTGATGTGGTCAGGTGATGTGATGTGGTCAGGTTGATGTGGTCAGGTTGATGTGGTCAGGTTGATGTGGTCAGGTTGATGTGGTCAGGTTGATGTGGTCAGGTTGATGTGGTCAGGTTGATGTGGTCAGGTTGATGTGACATGTGGTCAGGTTGATGTGGACATGTGGTCAGGTTGATGTGACATGTGGTCGAGGTTGATGTGGTCAGGTTGATGTGACAAGTGGTCAGGTTGATGTGACATGCGGTCAGGTTGGTGTGACATGTGGTCAGGTTGATGTGGTCAGGTTGATGTGGTCAGGTTAATGTGGTCAGGTTGATGTGGTCAGGTTGATGTGGTCAGGTTGATGTGGTCAGGTCAATGATGTGGTCAGGTTGATGTCAGTCATGTGGTCAGGTTGATGTGGTCAGGTTGATGTGGTCAGGTTAATGTGGTCAGGTTGATGTGGTCAGAATGATGTGGTCAGGTTGATGTGGTCAGGTTGTCATGGTCAGAATGATGTGGTCAGGTTGATGTGACATGTGGTCAGGTTGATGTGGTCAGGTTGATGTGACATGTGGTCAGGTTGATGTGGTCAGGTTGATGTGGTCAGGTTGATGTGACATGTGGTCAGGTTGATGTGGTCAGGTTGATGTGACATGTGGTCAGGTTGATGTGGTCAGGTTGATGTGACATGTGGTCAGGTTGATGATGACATGTGGTCAGGTTGATGTGGTCAGGTTGATGTGGTCAGGTTAATGTGGTCAGGTTGATGTGGTCAGGTTAATGTGGTCAGGTTGATGTGGTCAGGTTGATGTGGTCAGGTGATGTGGTCAGGTTGATGTGGTCAGGTGATGTGGTCAGGTTGATGTGGTCAGGTGATGTGGTCAGGTTGATGGATGTGGTCAGGTGGATGTGACATGTGGTCAGGTTGATGTGGTGAGGTTGATGTGGTCAGGGATGTGACATGTGGTCAGGTTGATGTGGTCAGGTTGATGTGGTCAGGTTGATGTGTCATGGTTGATGTGGTCAGGTGATGTGACATGTGGTCAGGTTGATGTGACATGTGGTCAGGTTGATGTGGTCAGGTTGATGTGACATGTGGTCAGGTTGATGTGACATGTGGTCAGGTTGATGTGACATGTGGTCAGGTTGATGTGGTCAGGTGATGTGACATGTGGTCAGGTTGATGTGGTCAGGTGATGTGGTCAGGTGATGTGACATGTGGTCAGGTTGATGTGGTCAGGTTAATGTGGTCAGGTTGATGTGGTCAGGTTGATGTGGTCAGGGTGATGTGGTCAGGTTGATGTGGTCAGGTTGATGTGGTCAGGTTGATGTGGTCAGGTTGATGTGGTCAGGTTGATGTGGTCATGTGGTCAGGTGATGATGTGGTCATGATGTGGTCAGGTTGATGACATGTGGTCAGGTTGATGTGACATGTGGTCAGGTTGATGTGACATGTGGTCAGGTTGATGTGACATGTGGTCAGGTTGATGTGACATGTGGTCAGGTTGATGTGGTCAGGTTGATGTGATGTGGTCAGGTGATGTGACATGTGGTCAGGTTGATGTGGTCAGGTGATGTGACATGTGGTCAGGTTGATGTGGTCAGGATGATGTGACATGTGGTCAGGTTGCTGTGGTCAGGTGGTGGTGATGTGGTCAGGTGATGTGACATGTGGTCAGGTTGATGTGGTCAGGTTGATGGTGGTCAGGATGATGTGGTCAGGTGATGTGATGTGGTCAGGTTGATGTGGTCAGTGATGTGATGTGGTCAGGTTGATGTGGTCAGGTTGATGTGACATGTGGTCAGGTTGATGTGACATGTGGTCAGGTTGATGTGACATGTGGTCGAGGTTGATGTGGTCAGGTTGATGTGTGGTCAGGTTGATGTTGATGTGACATGTGGTCAGGTTGATGTGGTCAGGATGATGTGACATGTGGTCAGGTTGATGTGGTCAGGATGATGTGACATGTGGTCAGGTTGATGTGGTCAGGGTGATGTGGTCAGGGTGATGTGACATGTGGTCAGGTCGATGTGGTCAGGTCGATGTGGTCAGGGTGATGTGACATGTGGTCGGGTTGATGTGGTCAGGTTGATGTGGTCAGGTTGATGTGGTCAGGTTGATGTGGTCAGGTTGATGTGGTCAGGTTGATGTGGTCAGGTTGATGTGGTCAGGTTGATGTGGTCAGGTTAATGTGGTCAGGTTGATGTGGTCAGGTTAATGTGGTCAGGTTGATGTGGTCAGGTTGGTGTGGCCAGGTTGATATGGTCAGAATGATGTGGTCAGGTTGATGTGACATGTGGTCAGGTTGATGTGGTCAGGTTGATGTGACATGTGGTCAGGTTGATGTGGTCACATGTGGTCAGGTTGATGTGGTCAGGTTGATGTGACATGTGGTCAGGTTGATGTGACATGTGGTCAGGTTGATGTGACATGTGGTCAGGTGATGTGGTCAGGGTGATGTGACATGTGGTCAGGTTGATGTGACATGTGGTCAGGTTGATGTGGTCAGGTGATGTGACATGTGGTCAGGTTGATGTGGTCAGGTTGATGTGGTCAGGTTGATGTGGTCAGGTTGATGTGGTCAGGTTGATGTGGTCAGGGTGATGTGACATGTGGTCAGGTTGATGTGGTCAGGTTGATGTGACATGTGGTCAGGTTGATGTGGTCAGGTTGATGTGACATGTGGTCAGGTTGATGTGACATGTGGTCAGGTTGATGTGGTCATGTGGTCAGGTTGATGTGGTCAGGTTGATGTGGTCAGGGTTAATGTGGTCAGGTTGATGTGGTCAGGTTAATGTGGTCAGGTTGATGTGGTCAGGTTGATGTGGTCAGGTTGATGTGGTCAGGTTGATGTGGTCAGGTGATGTGGTCAGGATGTGACATGTGGTCAGGTGATGATGTGATGTGGTCAGGTTGATGTGGTCAGGTTGATGTGACATGTGGTCAGGTTGATGTGGTCAGGTTGATGTGGTCAGGTGACATGTGGTCAGGTTGATGTGGTCAGGTTGATGTGACATGTGGTCAGGTTGATGTGACATGTGGTGAGGTTGATGTGGTCAGGTTGATGTGACATGTGGTCAGGTTGATGTGACATGTGGTCAGGTTGATGTGACATGTGGTCAGGTTGATGTGGTCAGGTGATGTGACATGTGGTCAGGTTGATGTGGTCAGGTTGATGTGGTCAGGTGATGTGACATGTGGTCAGGTTGATGTGGTCAGGTTAATGTGGTCAGGTTAATGTGGTCAGGTTGATGTGGTCAGGTTGATGTGGTCAGGTTGATGTGGTCAGGTTGATGTGGTCAGTGGTTGATGTGGTCAGGTTGATGTGGTCAGGTTGATGTGACATGTGGTCAGGTTGATGTGACATGTGGTCAGGTGTGATGTGGTCAGGTTGATGTGACATGTGGTCAGGTTGATGTGACATGTGGTCAGGTTGATGTGACATGTGGTCAGGTTGATGTGGTCAGGTTGATGTGACAAGTGGTCAGAGGTTGATGTGACATGTGGTCAGGTTGATGTGGTCAGGATGATGTGACATGTGGTCAGGTTGATGTGGTCAGGATGATGTGACATGTGGTCAGGTTGATGTGGTCAGGGTGATGTGGTCAGGGTGATGTGACATGTGGTCAGGTGATGTGGTCAGGTGATGTGGTCAGGTTGATGTGGTCAGGGTGATGTGACATGTGGTCAGGTTGATGTGGTCAGGTTGATGTGACATGTGGTCAGGTTGATGTGACATGTGGTCAGGTTGATGTGACATGTGGTGAGGTTGATGTGGTCAGGTTGATGTGACATGTGGTCAGGTTGATGTGACATGTGGTCAGGTTGATGTGGTCAGTTGATGTGACATGTGGTCAGGTTGATGTGGTCAGGATGATGTGACATGTGGTCAGGTTGATGTGGTCAGGGTGATGTGGTCAGGGTGATGTGACATGTGGTCAGGTTGATGTGGTCAGGTGATGTGGTCAGGTGGTCATGTGACATGTGGTCAGGTTGATGTGGTCAGGTTGATGTGGTCAGGGTTGATGTGGTCAGGTTGATGTGGTCAGGTTGATGTGGTCAGGTTGATGTGGTCAGGTTAATGTGGTCAGGTTGATGTGTCATGTGGTCAGGTTGATGTGGTCAGGTTGATGTGGTCAGGTTAATGTGGTCAGGTTGATGTGGTCAGGTTGATGTGGTCAGGTTGATGTGGTCAGGTTGGTGTGGTCAGGTTGATATGGTCAGAATGATGTGGTCAGGTTGATGTGACATGTGGTCAGGTTTATGTGGTCAGGTTGATGTGACATGTGGTCAGGTTGATGTGACATGTGGTCAGGATGATGTGGTCAGGTTGATGTGACATGTGGTCAGGATGTGACATGTGGTCAGGTTGATGTGACATGTGGTCAGGTTGATGTGGTCAGGTTGATGTGACATGTGGTCAGGTTGATGTGACATGTGGTCAGGTTGATGTGGTCAGGTTGATGTGACATGTGGTCAGGTTGTGGTGATGTGGTCAGGTTGATGTGGTCAGGTTGATGTGGTCAGGTTGATGTGGTCAGGGTGATGTGGTCAGGGATGTGATGTGGTCAGGTTGATGTGGTCAGGTTGATGTGGTCAGGTTGATGTGGTCAGGGTGATGTGTCAGGTTGATGTGGTCAGGTTGATGTGGTCAGGTTGATGTGACATGTGGTCAGGTTGATGTGACATGTGGTCAGGTTGATGTGACATGTGGTCAGGTTGATGTGGTCAGGTTGATGTGACAAGTGGTGGAGGTTGATGTGACATGTGGTCAGGTTGATGTGGTCAGGATGATGTGACATGTGGTCAGGTTGATGTGGTCAGGATGATGTGACATGTGGTCAGGTTGATGTGGTCAGGGTGATGTGGTCAGGGTGATGTGGTCATGTGGTCAGGTGATGTGTGTGGTCATGTGGTCAGGTGATGTGACATGTGGTCAGGGTGTGATGTGGTCAGGTGATGACATGTGGTCAGGATGATGTGGTCAGGTTGATGTGGTCAGGTTGATGTGGTCAGGTTGATGTGGTCAGGTTGATGTGGTCAGGTTGATGTGGTCAGGTTGATGTGGTCAGGTTGATGTGGTCAGGTTGATGTGGTCAGGTTGATGTGGTCAGGTTGTGTGGCCATGATGGTGGTCAGAATGATGTGGTCAGGTTGATGTGACATGTGGTCAGGTTTATGTGGTCAGGTTGATGTGACATGTGGTCAGGTTGATGTGACATGTGGTCAGGTTGATGTGGTCAGGTTGATGTGTCAGTGGTCAGGTTGATGTGACAAGTGGTCAGGTTGATGTGGTCAGGTTGTGGTGATGTGGTCAGGTTGATGTGACATGTGGTCAGGTTGATGTGGTCAGGTTGATGTGACATGTGGTCAGGGTCAGGTGATGTGGTCAGGTGATGTGTCATGTGGTCAGGGATGTGTGGTCAGGTGATGTGACATGTGGTCAGGTTGATGTGGTCAGGTTGATGTGACATGTGGTCAGGTTGATGTGGTCAGGTTGATGTGGTCAGGTGATGTGGTCAGGTGATGTGGTCAGGTTGATGTGGTCAGGTTGATGTGGTCAGGTTGATGTGGTCAGGTTGATGTGACATGTGGTCAGGTTGATGTGACATGTGGTCAGGTTGATGTGACATGTGGTCAGGTTGATGTGGTCAGGTTGATGTGACATGTGGTCAGGTTGATGTGACATGTGGTCAGGTTGTGTGACATGTGGTCAGGTTGATGTGGTCAGGTGGTGATGTGATGTGGTCAGGTTAATGGTGATGTGGTCAGGTGATGTGGTCAGGATGATGTGGTCAGGTTGATGTGGTCAGGTTGATGGTCATGTGGTCAGGTTGATGTGACATGTGGTCAGGTTGATGTGGTCAGGTTGATGTGACATGTGGTCAGGTTGATGTGGTCAGGTTGATGTGGTCAGGTGTGACATGTGGTCAGGTTGATGTGGTCAGGTTGATGTGACATGTGGTCAGGTTGATGTGGTCAGGTTGATGTGACATGTGGTCAGGTTGATGTGACATGTGGTCAGGTTGATGTGGTCAGGTTGATGTGGTCAGGTTGATGTGGTCAGGTTGATGTGGTCAGGTTGATGTGGTCAGGTTGATGTGGTCAGGTTGATGTGGTCAGGTGATGTGGTCAGGTGGATGTGGTCAGGTGGATGTGGTCAGGTGTGATGTGGTCAGGTTGATGTGGTCAGGGATGTGGTCAGGTGGATGTGACATGTGGTCAGGTTGATGTGGTCAGGTTGATGTGGTCAGGTTGATGTGACATGTGGTCAGGTTGATGTGGTCAGGTTGATGTGACATGTGGTCAGGTGATGTGGTCAGGTTGATGTGGTCAGGTTGATGTGGTCAGGGTGATGTGACATGTGGTCAGGTGATGTGGTCAGGTGATGTGACATGTGGTCAGGTTGATGTGACATGTGGTCAGTTGATGTGATGTGGTCAGGTTGATGTGACAATGTGGTCAGGTTGATGTGACAGTGGTCAGGTTGATGTGACATGTGGTCAGGTTGATATGGTCAGGTTGATGTGACATGTGGTCAGGTTGATGTGGTCGGGTTGATGTGGTCAGGGTGATGTGACATGTGGTCAGGATGATGTGGTCAGGTTAATGTGGTCAGGTTAATGTGGTCATGTGGTCAGGTTGATGTGACATGTGGTCAGGTTGATGTGACATGTGGTCGAGGTTGATGTGGTCAGGTTGATGTGACAAGTGGTCAGGTTGATGTGACATGTGGTCAGGTTGATGTGGTCAGGATGATGTGACATGTGGTCAGGTAGATGTGACATGTGGTCAGGTTGATGTGGCATGTGGTCAGGTTGATGTGGTCAGGTTGATGTGACATGTGGTCAGGTTGATGTGGTCAGGTTGATGTGACATGTGGTCAGGTTGATGGTCAGGTTGGTCAGGTTGATGTGGTCAGGGTGATGTGGTCAGGTGATGTGGTCAGGTGATGTGGTCAGGTTGATGTGGTCATGTGGTCAGGTTGATGTGACATGTGGTCAGGTTGATGTGACATGTGGTCAGGTTGATGTGGTCAGGTGATGTGGTCAGGGATGTGACATGTGGTCAGGTTGATGGTGACATGTGGTCAGGTTGATGTGACATGTGGTCAGGTTGATGTGGTCAGGTTGATGTGACATGTGGTCAGGTTGATGTGGTCAGGTTGATGTGACATGTGGTCAGGTTGATGTGGTCAGGTTGATGTGACATGTGGTCAGGTTGATGTGGTCAGGTGATGTGGTCAGGTTGATGTGGTCAGGTTGATGTGTCATGTGGTCAGGTTGATGTGACATGTGGTCAGGTGATGTGGTCAGGTTGATGTGACATGTGGTCAGGTTGATGTGACATGTGGTCAGGTTGATGGTGGTTGATGTGGTCAGGTTGATGTGGTCAGGTTGTCATGTGGTCAGGTTGATGTGGTCAGGTTGATGTGGTCAGGCTGATGTGGTCAGGTTGATGTGGTCAGGTTGATGTGACATGTGGTCAGGTTGATGTGACATGTGGTCAGGTTGATGTGACATGTGGTCAGGTGATGTGGTCAGGTGGATGTGGTCAGGTTGATGTGGTCAGGTTGATGTGGTCAGGTTGATGTGGTCAGGTGGATGTGGTCAGGTGATGTGGTCAGGTTGATGTGGTCAGGGTGATGTGGTCAGAATGATGTGGTCAGGTTGATGTGGTCAGGTTGATGTGATGTGGTCAGGTTGATGTGACATGTGGTCAGGTTGATGTGGTCAGGTGATGTGACATGTGGTCAGGTTGATGTGGTCAGGGTGATGTGACATGTGGTCAGGTTGATGTGGTCAGGTGATGTGACATGTGGTCAGGTTGATGTGGTCAGGTTGATGTGACATGTGGTCAGGTTGATGTGGTCAGGTTGATGTGGTCAGGGTGATGTGGTCAGGGTGATGTGGTCAGTGTGATGTGGTCAGGTGATGATGTGGTCAGGTTGATGTGGTCAGGTTGATGTGGTCAGGTCATGTGGTCAGGTTGATGTGACATGTGGTCAGGTTGATGTGACATGTGGTCAGGTTGATGTGACATGTGGTCAGGTTGATGTGGTCAGGTATGATGTGACATGTGGTCAGGTTGATGTGACATGGTCAGGTTGATGTGACATGTGGTCAGGTTGATGTGGTCAGGTTGATGTGGTCATGTGGTCAGGTGATGATGTGGTCAGGTTGATGTGACATGTGGTCAGGTTGATGTGGTCAGGTTGATGTGGTCAGGTTGATGTGGTCAGGTTGATGTGGTCAGGTTGATGTGGTCAGGTGATGGTCAGAATGATGTGGTCAGGTTGATGTGGTCAGGTTGATATGGTCAGAATGATGTGGTCAGGTTGATGTGACATGTGGTCAGGTTGATGTGACATGTGGTCAGGTTGATGTGACATGTGGTCAGGTGATGTGTCATGTGGTCAGGTTGATGTGGTCAGGTTGATGTGGTTGATGGATGTGGTCAGGTTGATGTGGTCAGGTTGATGTGGTCAGAATGATGTGGTCAGGTTGATGTGGTCAGGGTGATGTGGTCAGGGTGATGTGGTCAGGTTGATGTGGTCATGTGGTCAGGTTGATGTGACATGTGGTCAGGTTGATGTGGTCAGGTTGATGTGACATGTGGTCAGGTTGATGACATGGTCAGGTTGGTGTGACATGTGGTCAGGTGATGTGGTCAGGTTGATGTGGTCAGGTTGATGTGGTCAGGTTGATGTGGTCAGGCTGATGTGGTCAGTTGATGTGATGTGGTCAGGTTGATGTGACATGTGGTCAGGTTGATGTGACATGTGGTCAGGTTGATGTGTCAGGTTGATGTGGTCAGGTTGATGTGGTCAGGTTGATGTGGTCAGGTTGATGTGGTCAGGTGATGTGGTCAGGTGATGTGGTCAGGTGATGTGGTCAGGTTGATGTGGTCAGGTTGATGTGGTCAGGTTGATGTGGTCAGGTTGATGTGGTCATGTGGGTTGATGTGGTCAGGTTGATGTGACATGTGGTCAGGTTGATGTGACATGTGGTCAGGTTGATGTGGTCAGGTGATGTGACATGTGGTCAGGTTGATGTGGTCAGGTGATGTGACATGTGGTCAGGTTGATGTGGTCAGGTTGATGTGACATGTGGTCAGGTTGATGTGGTCAGGTTGATGTGACATGTGGTCAGGTTGATGTGGTCGTTGATGTGGTCAGGTGATGTGGTGTGGTGATGTGGTCAGGTTGATGTGGTCAGGTTGATGTGGTCATGTGGTGATGTGGTCAGGTTGATGTGACATGTGGTCAGGTTGATGTGACATGTGGTCAGGTTGATGTGACATGTGGTCAGGTTGAGGTTGATGTGGTCAGGTTGATGTGACATGTGGTCAGGTTGATGTGACATGTGGTCAGGTGATGTGTGACATGTGGTCAGGTTGATGTGGTCAGGTTGATGTGTCAGTTGATGTGGTCAGGTTGATGTGACATGTGGTCAGGTTGATGTGGTCAGGTTAATGTGGTCAGGTTAATGTGGTCAGGTTGATGTGGTCAGGTTGATGTGGTCAGGTGTGGTCAGGAATGATGTGGTCAGGTTGATGTGGTCAGGTTGATATGGTCAGAATGATGGTCAGGTTGATGTGACATGTGGTCAGGTTGATGTGGTCATGTGGTCAGGTTGATGTGACATGTGGTCAGGTTGATGTGGTCAGGTTGATGTGGTCAGGTTGATGTGGTCAGGTTGATGTGGTCAGGTTGATGTGGTCATGATATGGTCAGGTTGATGTGGTCAGGTTGATGTGACATGTGGTCAGGTTGATGTGGTCAGGTTGATGTGACATGTGGTCAGGTTGATGACATGTCAGGTTGATGTGGTCAGGTTGATGTGACATGTGGTCAGGTTGATGTGGTCAGTTGATGTGATGTGGTCAGGTTGATGTGTCATGTGGTCAGGTTGATGTGGTCAGGTTGATGTGGTCAGGTTGATGTGGTCAGGTTGATGTGGTCAGGTTGATGTGGTCAGGTTGATGTGTCATGTGGTCAGATGTGATGTGGTCAGGTTGATGTGGTCAGGTTGATGTGACATGTGGTCAGGTTGATGTGACATGTGGTCAGGTTGATGTGGTCAGGTGATGTGACATGTGGTCAGGTTGATGTGGTCAGGTGATGTGACATGTGGTCAGGTTGATGTGGTCAGGTGATGTGGACATGTGGTCAGGTTGATGTGGTCAGGTTGATGTGATGTGGTCAGGTTGATGTGGTCAGGTTGATGTGGTCAGGTTGATGTGGTCAGGGTGATGTGGTCAGGTTGATGTGGTCAGGTTGATGTGGTCAGGTTGATGGTCATGTGGTCAGGTTGATGTGGACATGTGGTCAGGTTGATGTGACATGTGGTCAGGTTGATGTGACATGTGGTGAGGTTGATGTGGTCAGGTTGATGTGACATGTGGTCAGGTTGATGTGACATGTGGTCAGGTTGATGTGTGTCATGTGGTCAGGTGATGTGGTCAGGTTGATGTGGTCAGGTTGATGTGGTCAGGTTGATGTGACATGTGGTCAGGTTGATGTGGTCAGGTTAATGTGGTCATGTTGATGTGGTCAGGTTGATGTGGTCAGGTGATGTGGTCAGGGTGATGTGGTCATGATGTGGTCAGGTGTGATGTGGTCAGGTTGATATGGTCAGAATGATGGTCAGGTTGATGTGACATGTGGTCAGGTTGATGTGACATGTGGTCAGGTTGATGTGACATGTGGTCAGGTTGATGTGGTCAGGTTGATGTGGTCAGGTTGATGTGGTCAGGTTGATGTGGTCAGGTTGATGTGACATGTGGTCAGGTTGATGTGGTCAGGTGGTGATGTGACATGTGGTCAGGTTGATGTGGTCATGTGGGTGTGATGTGGTCACATGATGGTCAGGTTGATGTGGTCAGGTTGATGTGACATGGTGGTCATGTGACATGTGGTCAGGTTGATGTGACATGTGGTCAGGTTGATGTGACATGTGGTCAGGTTGATGTGGTCAGGTTGATGTGGTCAGGTTGATGTGGTCAGGGTGATGTGGTCAGGGTGATGTGGTCAGGTGATGTGGTCAGGTTGATGTGTCATGTGGTCAGGTTGATGTGACATGTGGTCAGGTTGATGTGGTCAGGTTGATGTGGTCAGGTTGATGTGGTCAGGTTAATGTGGTCAGGTTGATGTGGTCAGGTTGGTGTGGTCAGGTTGATATGGTCAGAATGATGTGGTCAGGTTGATGTGACATGTGGTCGAGGTTGATGTGGTCAGGTTGATGTGACATGTGGTCAGGTTGATGTGGTCAGGATGATGTGACATGTGGTCAGGTTGATGTGGTCAGGCTGATGTGACATGTGGTCAGGTTGATGTGGTCAGGATGATGTGACATGTGGTCAGGTTGATGTGGTCAGGTTGATGTGACATGTGGTCAGGTTGATGTGGTCAGGTTGATGTGACATGTGGTCAGGTTGATGTGGTCAGGTTGATGTGGTCAGGTTGATGTGGTCAGGTTGATGTGGTCAGGTTGATGTGGTCAGGCTGATGTGGTCAGGTTGATGTGGTCAGGCTGATGTGATGTGGTCAGGTTGATGTGACATGTGGTCAGGTTGATGTGGTCAGGTTGATGTGGTCAGGTTGGTTGATGTGGTCAGGTTGATGTGTCATGATGGTCAGGGTGATGTGGTCAGGTGATGTGGTCATGTGGTCAGGTGATGTGACATGTGGTCAGGTGATGACATGTGGTCAGGTTGATGTGACATGTGGTCAGGTTGATGTGACATGTGGTCAGGTTGATGTGACATGTGGTCAGGTTGATGTGACATGTGGTCAGGTTGATGTGACATGTGGTCAGGTTGATGTGACATGTGGTCAGGTTGATGACAGGTTGATGTGGTCAGGTTGATGTGATGTGGTCAGGGTGTGACATGTGGTCAGGTTGATGTGGTTAGGTTGGTGTGGCCAGGTTGATATGGTCAGAATGATGTGGTCAGGTTGATGTGACGTGGTCAGGTTGATGTGGTCGGGTTGATGTGATCGGGTTGATGTGGTCAGGGTGATGTGGTCAGGGTGATGTGGTCAGGTTGATGTGGTCATGTGGTCAGGTTGATGTGACATGTGGTCAGGTTGATGTGACATGTGGTCAGGTTGATGTGACATGTGGTCAGGTTGATGTGACATGTGGTCAGGTTGATGTGACATGTGGTCGAGGTTGATGTGGTCAGGTTGATGTGACATGTGGTGAGGTGATGTGGTCAGGTTGATGTGTCATGTGGTCAGGTTGGTGTGACATGTGGTCAGGTTGATGTGGTCAGGTTGATGTGGTCAGGTGTGACATGTGGTCAGGTTGATGTGGTCAGGTTGATGTGGTCAGGTTGATGTGGTCAGGTTGATGTGGTCAGGTTGATGTGGTCAGGTTGATGTGGTCAGGTGATGTGGTCAGGTGATGTGGTCAGGAATGATGTGGTCAGGTTGATGTGACATGTGGTCAGGTTGATGTGACATGTGGTCAGGTTGATGTGGTCAGGTTGATGTGGTCAGGTTGATGTGGTCAGGTTGATGTGGTCAGGTTGATGTGGTCATGTGGTCAGGTTGATGTGGTCAGGTTGATGTGACATGTGGTCAGGTTGATGTGGTCAGGATGATGTGACATGTGGTCAGGTTGATGTGGTCAGGCTGATGTGACATGTGGTCAGGTTGATGAGTCAGGTCAGGATGATGTGACATGTGGTCAGGTTGATGTGGTCAGGTTGATGTGACATGTGGTCAGGTTGATGTGGTGACATGTGGTCAGGTTGATGTGGTCAGGTGATGTGGTCAGGTTGATGTGGTCAGGTTGATGTGGTCAGGTTGATGTGGTCAGGTTGATGTGGTCAGTTGATGATGTGGTCAGGTGATGTGACATGTGGTCAGGTTGATGTGACATGTGGTCAGGTTGATGTGACATGTGGTCAGGTTGATGTGGTCAGGTTGATGTGGTCAGGTTGATGTGGTCAGGTTGATGTGGTCAGGTTGATGTGGTCAGGTTGATGTGACATGGTCAGGTTGATGTGGTCAGGATGTGACATGTGGTCAGGTTGATGTGGTCAGGTTGATGTGACATGTGGTCAGGTTGATGTGGTCAGGTTGATGTGGTCAGTTGATGTGACATGTGGTCAGGTTGATGACATGGTCAGGTTGATGTGTCATGTGGTCAGGTGATGTGGTCAGGTGATGTGACATGTGGTCAGGTTGATGTGGTCAGGTGATGTGGTCAGGTGGTCAGGTTGATGTGGTCAGGGTGATGTGGTCAGGTTGATGTGGTCAGGTTGATGTGGTCAGGTTGATGTGGTCATGTGGTCAGGTTGATGTGTCATGGTGGTCAGGTTGATGTGGTCAGGTTGATGTGGTCAGGTTGATGTGGTCAGGTTAATGTGGTCAGGTTAATGTGGTCAGGTTGATGTGGTCAGGCTGATGTGGTCAGGCTGATGTGGTCAGGCTGATGTGGTCAGAATGATGTGGTCAGGTTGATGTGACATGTGGTCAGGTTGATGTGGTCAGGATGATGTGACATGTGGTCAGGTTGCTGTGGTCAGGGTGATGTGACATGTGGTCAGGTTGACGTGGTCAGGATGATGTGATGTGGTCAGGATGATGATGTGGTCAGGTGATGTGATGTGACATGTGGTCAGGTGTGATGTGGTCAGGTTGATGTGACATGTGGTCAGGTTGATGTGGTCAGGTTGATGTGGTCAGGTTGATGTGATGGTGATGTGGTCAGGTGATGTGGTCAGGTTGATGTGGTCAGGTTGATGTGGTCAGGTTGATGTGGTCAGGTTGATGTGGTCAGGATGTGTCATGTGGTCAGGTTGATGACATGTGGTCAGGGTTGATGTGGTCAGGGTTGATGTGGTCAGGTTGATGTGGTCAGGATGATGTGGTCAGGTTGATGTGACATGTGGTCAGGTTGATGTGGTCAGGTTGATGTGACATGTGGTCAGGTGATGTGACATGTGGTCAGGTTGATGTGACATGTGGTCAGGGATGTGACATGTGGTCAGGTTGATGTGACATGTGGTCAGGTTGATGTGGTCAGGTTGATGTGACATGTGGTCAGGTTGATGTGACATGTGGTCAGGTTGGTGTGACATGTGGTCAGGTTGATGTGGTCAGGTTGATGTGGTCAGGTTAATGTGGTCAGGTTGATGTGGTCAGGTTGATGTGGTCAGGTTGATGTGGTCAGGGTGATGTGGTCAGGGTGTGATGTGGGTTGATGTGGTCATGTGGTCAGGTTGATGTGTCATGTGGTCAGGATGATGTGGTCATGTGGTCAGGTTGATGTGACATGTGGTCAGGTTGATGTGACATGTGGTCAGGTTGATGTGACATGTGGTCAGGTTGATGTGACATGTGGTCAGGTTGATGTGACATGTGGTCAGGTTGATGTGACATGTGGTCAGGTTGATGTGGTCAGGTTGATGTGACATGTGGTCAGGTTGTGTGACATGTGGTCAGGTTGATGTGGTCAGGTTGATGTGGTCAGGTTGATGTGGTCAGGTTGATGTGGTCAGGTTGATGTGGTCAGGTTGATGTGGTCAGGTTGATGTGGTCAGGTTGATGTGGTCAGGCTGATGTGGTCAGGCTGATGTGGTCAGGCTGATGTGGTCAGGCTGATGTGGTCAGAATGATGTGGTCAGGTTGATGTGACATGCGGTCAGGTTGGTGTGACATGTGGTCAGGTTGATGTGGTCAGGTTGATGTGGTCAGGTTAATGTGGTCAGGTTGATGTGGTCAGGTTGATGTGGTCAGGTTGATGTGGTCAGGTTGATGTGACATGTGGTCAGGTTGATGTGGTCAGGTTGATGTGACATGTGGTCAGGTTGATGTGGTCAGGTTGATGTGACATGTGGTCAGGTTGATGTGGTCAGGTTGATGTGGTCAGGTTGATGTGGTCAGGTTGATGTGACATGTGGTCAGGTGATGTGGTCATGTGACATGTGGTCAGGTTGATGTGGTCAGGTTGATGTGGTCAGGTTGATGTGGTCAGGGTTGATGTGGTCACATGTGGTCAGGTTGATGTGACATGTGGTCAGGTTGATGTGGTCAGGTGATGTGACATGTGGTCAGGTTGATGTGGTCAGGTTGATGTGGTCAGGATGATGTGACATGTGGTCAGGTGATGTGGTGATGTGGTCAGGTTGATGTGACATGTGGTCAGGTTGATGTGGTCAGGTTGATGTCAGGTCATGTGGGATGTGATGTGGTCAGGTTGATGTGGTCAGGTGATGTGGTGGTGGTCAGGTTGATGTGGTCAGGTTGATGTGACATGTGGTCAGGTTGATGTGGTCAGGTTGATGTGGTCAGTGTGTGACATGTGGTCAGGTTGATGTGGTCAGGTTGATGTGGTCAGGTTGATGTGGTCAGGTTGATGTGGTCAGGTTGATGTGGTCAGGTTGATGTGGTCAGGTTGATGTGGTCAGGTTGATGTGGTCAGGTTGATGTGGTCAGGTTGATGTGACATGTGGTCAGGTTGATGTGGTCAGGTCATGATGTGACATGTGGTCAGGTGTGATGTGGTCAGGTTGATGTGTGGTCAGGATGATGTGATGTGGTCAGTTGATGTGACATGTGGTCAGGTTGATGTGACATGTGGTCAGGTTGTGGTCAGGTTGATGTGGTCAGGTTGATGTGGTCAGGTGATGTGGTCAGGTTGATGTGGTCAGGTTGATGTGGTCAGGTTGATGTGGTCAGTTAATGTGGTCAATGTGGTCAGGTTGATGTGGTCAGGTTGATGTGGTCATGTGGTCAGGTTGATGTGACATGTGGTCAGGTTGATGTGTCACATGTGGTCAGGTTGATGTGACATGTGGTCAGGTTGATGTGACATGTGGTCAGGTTGATGTGACATGTGGTCAGGTTGATGTGACATGTGGTCAGGTTGATGTGACATGTGGTCAGGTTGATGTGGTCAGGTTGATGTGGTCAGGTGATGTGACATGTGGTCAGGTTGATGTGGTCAGGATGATGTGACATGTGGTCAGGTTGATGTGGTCAGGATGATGTGACATGTGGTCAGTTGATGTGACATGTGGTCAGGGTGATGTGATGTGGTCAGGTTGATGTGGTCAGGTGATGTGGTCAGGTTGATGTGGTCAGGTTGATGTGGTCAGGTTGATGTGGTCAGGTTGATGTGGTCAGGTTGATGTGGTCAGGTTGATGTGGTCAGGTTGATGTGGTCAGGTTGATGTGGTCAGGTTGATGTGGTCAGGTTGATGTGGTCAGTTGATGATGTGGTCAGGTTGATGTGACATGTGGTCAGGTTGATGTGACATGTGGTCAGGTTGATGTGGTCAGGTTGATGTGGTCAGGTTGATGTGGTCAGGTTGATGTCAGGTTGATGTGGTCAGGTTGATGTGACATGTGGTCAGGTTGATGTGACATGTGGTCAGGTTGATGTGACATGTGGTCAGGTTGATGTGACATGTGGTCAGGTGATGTGGTCAGGTTGATGTGACAGTGGTCAGGTTGATGTGACATGTGGTCAGGTTGATGTGGTCAGGATGATGTGACATGTGGTCAGGTTGATGTGGTCAGGATGATGTGACATGTGGTCAGGTTGATGTGGTCAGGTGATGTGACATGTGGTCATGTGGTCATGTGGTCAGGTTGATGTGGTCAGGTGATGTGGTCAGGTCGATGTGGTCAGGTGATGTGGTCAGGTTGATGTGGTCAGGGTGATGTGACATGTGGTCAGGGTGATGTGGTCAGGTTGATGTGGTCAGGTTGATGTGGTCAGGTTGATGTGGTCAGGTTGATGTGGTCAGGTTGATGTGGTCAGGTTAATGTGGTCAGGTTGATGTGGTCAGGTTGATGTGGTCAGGTTGATGTGGTTAGGTTGGTGTGGCCAGGTTGATATGGTCAGAATGATGTGGTCAGGTTGATGTGACGTGGTCGAGGTTTATGTGGTCAGGTTGATGTGACATGTGGTCAGGTTGATGTGGTCAGGATGATGTGACATGTGGTCAGGTGGTGACATGTGGTCAGGCTGATGTGACGTGGTCAGGTTGACGTGGTCAGGATGATGTGACGTGGTCAGGTTGATGTGGTCAGGTTGATGTGACATGTGGTCAGGTTGATGTGACATCAGGTTGTGTGATGTGGTCAGGTTGATGTGGTCAGGTTGATGTGGTCAGGGTGATGTGGTCAGGTGATGATGTGGTCAGGTGATGTGGTCAGGTTGATGTGGTCATGATGTGGTCAGGTGATGTGGTCAGGTTGATGTGGTCAGGTTGATGTGACATGTGGTCAGGTTGATGTGACATGTGGTCAGGTTGATGTGTCATGTGGTCAGGTTGATGTGGTCAGGTTGATGTGATGTGGTCAGGTTGATGTGGTCAGGTGTGATGTGGTCAGGTTGATGTGGTCATGTGGTCAGGTTGATGTGGTCAGGTTGATGTGGTCAGGTTGATGTGGTCAGGTTGATGTGGTCAGGTTGATGTGGTCAGGTTGATGTGGTCAGGTTGATGTGGTCAGGTTGATGTGGTCAGGTGGTCAGGTTGATGTGGTCAGGTTGATGTGGTCAGGTTGATGTGACATGTGGTCAGGTTGATGTGGTCAGGTTGATGTGACATGGTCAGGGTGTGTGACATGTGGTCAGGTTGATGTGGTCAGGTTGATGATGGTCAGGTTGTGTGACATGTGGTCAGGTTGATGTGGTCAGGTTGATGTGGTCAGGTTGATGTGGTCAGGTTGATGTGGTCAGGTTGATGTGGTCAGGCTGATGTGGTCAGGTTGATGATGTGGTCAGGTTGATGTGACATGTGGTCAGGTTGATGTGTGGTCAGGTTGGTGTGACATGTGGTCAGGTTGATGTGGTCAGGTGATGTCATGTGGTCAGGTTGATGTGGTCAGGTTGATGTGGTCAGGTTGATGTGACATGTGGTCAGGGATGATGTGGTCAGGTTGATGTGGTCAGGTTGATGTGGTCAGGGTGATGTGGTCAGGTGATGTGGTCAGGTTGATGACATGTGGTCAGGTGATGTGGTCATGTGGTCAGGTTGATGTGACATGTGGTCAGGTTGATGTGACATGTGGTCAGGTTGATGTGACATGTGGTCAGGTTGTGTGACATGTGGTCAGGTTGATGGTCATGATGTGGTCAGGTTGATGTGGTCAGGTTGATGTGGTCAGGTTGATGTGGTCAGGTTGATGTGGTCAGGTTGATGTGGTCAGGTTGATGTGACATGTGGTCAGGTTGATGTGGTCAGGTTGATGTGGTCAGGTTGATGTGGTCAGGTTGATGTGGTCAGGTTGATGTGGTCAGGTTGATGTGGTCAGGTTGATGTGGTCAGGTTGATGTGGTCAGGTTGATGTGACATGTGGTCAGGTTGGTGTGACATGTGGTCAGGTTGATGTGGTCAGGTGATGTGTGGTCAGGTGATGTGGTCAGGTTGATGTGGTGACATGTGGTCAGGTTGATGTGACATGTGGTCAGGGTTGATGTGGTCAGGTGATGTGACATGTGGTCAGGTGATGTGGTCATGTGGTCAGGTTGATGTGACATGTGGTCAGGTTGATGTGACATGTGGTCAGGTTGATGTGACATGTGGTCAGGTTGATGTGGTGGTCAGGTGTGATGTGTCAGGTTGATGTGGTCAGGTGTGACATGTGGTCAGGTTGATGTGACATGTGGTCAGGTTGATGTGGTCATGATGTGGTCAGGTTGATGTGGTCAGGTTGATGTGGTCAGGGTTGATGTGGTCAGGCTGATGTGGTCAGGCTGATGTGTCAGGCTGATGTCAGGCTGATGTGGTCAGAATGATGTGGTCAGGTTGATGTGACATGTGGTCAGGTTGGTGTGACATGTGGTCAGGTTGATGTGGTCAGGTTGATGTGGTCAGGTTGATGTGGTCAGGTTGATGTGGTCAGGTTGATGTGGTCAGGTTGATGTGGTCAGGTTGATGTGGTCATGTGGTCAGGTTGATATGGTCAGAATGATGTGGTCAGGTTGATGTGACATGTGGTCAGGTTGATGTGGTCAGGTTGATGTGACATGTGGTCAGGTTGATGTGGTCAGGATGATGTGACATGTGGTCAGGTTGATGTGGTCAGGCTGATGACGTGGTCAGGTTGATGTGGTCAGGATGATGGTCATGATGTGACGTGGTCAGGTGTGATGTGGTCAGGTTGATGTGACATGTGGTCAGGTTGATGTGACATGTGGTCAGGTTGATGTGACATGTGGTCAGGTTGATGTGGTCAGGTTGATGTGGTCAGGTTGATGTGGTCAGGTGATGTGGTCAGGTTGATGTGGTCAGGTTGATGTGGTCAGGTTGATGTGGTCAGGTTGATGTGGTCAGGTTGATGTGGTCAGGTTGATGTGGTCAGGTTGATGTGACATGTGGTCAGGTTGATGTGGTCAGGTTGATGACATGTGGTCAGGTTGATGACATGGTCAGGTTGATGGTCACATGTGGTCAGGTTGATGTGGTCAGGTTGATGTGGTCAGGTTGATGTGGTCAGGTTGATGTGGTCAGGTTGATGTGGTCAGGTTGATGTGACATGT
Organism: Oncorhynchus tshawytscha; assembly: GCF_018296145.1. Classification (NCBI taxonomy): domain Eukaryota; kingdom Metazoa; phylum Chordata; class Actinopteri; order Salmoniformes; family Salmonidae; genus Oncorhynchus; species Oncorhynchus tshawytscha. The sequence goes on from NW_024609781.1 coordinate 192,499, forward strand.
GGTCAGGTTGATGTGGTCAGGTTGTGTGTCATGATGGTCAGACATGTGGTCAGGGTGATGTGACATGTGGTCAGGTCAGGTTGATGTGGTCAGGTTGATGTGGTCAGGTTGATGTGGTCAGGTTGATGTGGTCAGGTGATGTGACATGTGGTCAGGTTGATGTGACATGTGGTCAGGTTGATGTGACATGTGGTCAGGTTGATGTGACATGTGGTCAGGTTGATGTGGTCAGGTTGATGTGGTCAGGTGATGTGGTCAGGTGATGTGGTCAGGCTGATGTGGTCAGGCTGATGTGGACATGTGGTCAGGTTGATGTGGTCAGGTTGATGTGGTCAGGTTGATGTGACATGTGGTCAGGTTGATGTGACATGTGGTCAGGTTGATGTGGTCAGGTTGATGTGGTCAGGTTGATGTGGTCAGGTTGATGTGGTCAGGTTGATGTGGTCAGGTTGATGTGGTCAGGTTGATGTGACATGTGGTCAGGTTGATGTGGTCAGGTTGATGTGACATGTGGTCAGGTTGATGTGACATGTGGTCAGGTTGATGTGGTCAGGTTGATGTGGTCAGGTTGATGTGGTCATGTGGTCAGGTTGATGTGGTCAGGTTGATGTGGTCAGGTTGATGTGGTCAGGTTGATGTGGTCATGTGGTCAGGTTGATGTGGTCAGGTTGATGTGGTCACATGTGGTCAGGTTGATGTGGTCAGGTTGATGTGACATGTGGTCAGGTTGATGTGGTCAGGTTGATGTGGTCAGGTTGATGTGGTCAGGTGATGTGGTCAGGTTGATGTGACATGTGGTCAGGTTGATGTGGTCAGGTTGATGTGGTCAGGTTGATGTGGTCAGGGTGATGTGGTCAGGTTGATGTGGTCAGGTTGATGTGGTCAGGTTGATGTGGTCAGGTTGATGTGGTTGATGTGTCATGTGGGTTGATGTGTCATGTGGTCAGGTTGATGTGGTCATGTGGTCAGGTTGATGTGACATGTGGTCAGGTTGATGTGACATGTGGTCAGGTTGATGTGACATGTGGTCAGGTTGATGTGACATGTGGTCAGGTTGATGTGACATGTGGTCAGGTTGATGTGACATGTGGTCAGGTGATGTGGTCAGGTTGATGTGGTCAGGTTGATGTGGTCAGGTTGGTGGTGACATGTGGTCAGGTTGATGTGGTCAGGTTGATGTGGTCAGGATGTGGTCAGGTTGATGTGGTCAGGTTGATGTGGTCAGGCTGATGTGGTCAGGCTGATGTGTCAGTTGATGTGGTCAGGTTGATGATGTGGTCAGGTTGATGTGACATGGTCAGGTTGGTCAGGTGACATGTGGTCAGGTTGATGTGGTCATGTGGTCAGGTTGATGTGGTCAGGTTGATGTGGTCATGTGGTCAGGTGTGATGTGGTCAGGTTGATGTGACATGTGGTCAGGTTGATGTGGTCAGGTTGATGTGACATGTGGTCAGGTGATGTGACATGTGGTCAGGTTGATGTGACATGTGGTCAGGTGATGTGACATGTGGTCAGGTTGATGTGACATGGTCAGGTTGATGTGACATGTGGTCAGGTTGATGTGACATGTGGTCAGGTTGATGTGACATGTGGTCAGGTGTGATGTGGTCAGGTTGATGTGGTCATGTGACATGTGGTCAGGTGATGATGTGGTCAGGTGATGTGGTCATGTGGTCAGGTTGATGTGGTCAGGTTGATGTGGTCAGGTGATGTGGTCAGGCTGATGTGGTCAGGCTGATGTGGTCAGGTTGAATGATGTGGTCAGGTTGATGTGACATGTGGTCAGGTTGGTGTGACATGTGGTCAGGTTGATGTGTGGTTGAGGTTGATGTGGTCAGGTTGATGTGGTCAGGTTGATGTGGTCAGGTTGATGTGGTCAGGTTGATGTGGTCAGGTTGGTGTGGTCAGGTTGATATGGTCAGAATGATGTGGTCAGGTTGATGTGACGTGGTCGAGGTTTATGTGGTCAGGTTGATGTGACATGTGGTCAGGTTGATGTGGTCAGGATGATGTGACATGTGGTCAGGTTGACGTGGTCAGGCTGATGTGACGTGGTCAGGTGGTCAGGTTGATATGGTCAGGTTGATGTGGTGAGGTTGATGTGGTCAGGTTGATGTGGCCAGGTTAATGTGGTCAGGTTAATGTGGTCAGGTTGATGTGGTCAGGTTAATGTGGTCAGGTTGATGTGGTCAGGTTGATGTGGTCAGGTTGATGTGGTCAGGTTGATGTGGTCAGGTTGATGTGGTTAGGTTGGTGTGGCCAGGTTGATATGGTCAGAATGATGTGGTCAGGTTGATGTGACATGTGGTCAGGTTTATGTGGTCAGGTTGATGTGACATGTGGTCAGGTTGATGTGGTCAGGATGATGTGACATGTGGTCAGGTTGACGTGGTCAGGCTGATGTGACGTGGTCAGGTTGACGTGGTCAGGATGATGTGACGTGGTCAGGTTGATGTGACATGTGGTCAGGTTGATGTGGTCAGGTTGATGTGACATGTGGTCGGGTTGATGTGATCGGGTTGATGTGGTCAGGGTGATGTGGTCAGGTGGTGTGGTCAGTGTGATGTGGTCAGGTTGATGTGGTCAGGTTGATGTGGTCAGGTTGATGTGGTCAGGTTGATGTGGTCAGGTTGATGTGGTCAGGTTGATGTGGTCAGGTTGATGTGACATGTGGTCAGGTTGATGTGACATGTGGTCAGGTTGATGTGACATGTGGTCAGGTTGATGTGACATGTGGTCAGGTTGATGTGACATGTGGTCAGGTTGATGTGACATGTGGTCGGTTGATGTGGTCAGGTTGATGTGACATGTGGTCAGGTTGATGTGATGTGGTCAGGTTGATGTGGTCAGGTTGATGTGGTCAGGGTGTCATGTGGTCAGGTTGTGGTCAGGTGATGTGGTCAGGTTGATGTGGTCAGGTTGATGTGGTCAGGTTGATGTGGTCAGGTTGATGTGGTCATGTGGTCAGGTTGATGTGGTCATGTGATGGTTGATGTGGTCAGGTTGATGTGACATGTGGTCAGGTTGATGTGGTCAGGTTGATGTGACATGTGGTCAGGTTGATGTGGTCAGGATGATGTGACATGTGGTCAGGTTGATGTGGTCAGGCTGATGTGATGTGGTCAGGTGATGTGGTGATGATGTGGTCAGGTTGATGTGACATGTGGTCAGGTTGATGTGGTCAGGTTGATGTGACATGTGGTCAGGTTGATGTGGTCAGGTTGATGTGGTCAGGTTGATGTGGTCAGGTGATGTGGTCAGGTTGATGTGGTCAGGTTGATGTGGCAGGTGATGTGGTCATGTGGTCAGGTTGATGTGGTCAGGTTGATGTGGTCAGGTTGATGTGGTCAGGTTGATGTGGTCAGGTTGATGTGGTCAGGTTGATGTGGTTGATGTGACATGTGGTCAGGTTGATGTGGTCAGGTGATGTGACATGTGGTCAGGTTGATGTGACATGTGGTCAGGTTGGTGACATGTGGTCAGGATGATGTGACATGTGGTCAGGTGATGTGACATGTGGTCAGGTTGATGTGGTCAGGTTGATGTGACATGTGGTCAGGTTGATGTGACATGTGGTCAGGTTGGTGTGACATGTGGTCAGGTTGATGTGGTCAGGTTGATGTGGTCAGGTTGATGTGGTCAGGTGATGATGTGGTCAGGTTGATGTGGTCAGGTTGATGTGGTCAGGTTGATGTGGTCAGGTTGATGTGTCATGTGGTCAGGTTGATGTGGTCAGGTTGATGTGGGTCAGGTTGATGTGGTCAGGTTGATGGGTCAGGTGATGTGGTCATGATGTGGTCAGGTTGATGTGACATGTGGTCAGGTTGATGTGGTCATGTGGTCAGGTTGATGTGACATGTGGTCAGGTTGATGTGACATGTGGTCAGGTTGATGTGACATGTGGTCAGGTTGATGTGACATGTGGTCAGGTTGATGTGACATGTGGTCAGGTTGATGTGACATGTGGTCAGGTTGATGTGACATGTGGTCAGGTTGATGTGGTCAGGTTGATGTGACATGTGGTCAGGTTGATGTGGTCAGGTTGATGTGGTCAGGTGGTGATTGACATGTGGTCAGGTTGATGTGGTCAGGTTGATGTGGTCAGGTTGATGTGGTCAGGCTGATGTGGTCAGGCTGATGTGGTCAGGCTGATGTGGTCAGGCTGATGTGGTCAGAATGATGTGGTCAGGTTGATGTGACATGCGGTCAGGTTGGTGTGACATGTGGTCAGGTTGATGTGGTCAGGTTGATGTGGTCAGGTTAATGTGGTCAGGTTGATGTGGTCAGGTTAATGTGACATGTGGTCGGGTTGATGTGGTCGGGTTGATGTGATCGTGTTGATGTGGTCAGGGTGATGTGGTCAGGGTGATGTGGTCAGGGTGATGTGGTCAGGGTGATGTGGTCATGTGGTCAGGTTGATGTGGTCAGGATGATGTGACATGTGGTCAGGGTGGTCATGTGACATGGTCAGGTTGACGTGGTCAGGTGATGATGTGGTCAGGTTGACGTGGTCAGGATGATGTGATGTGGTCAGGTTGATGTGGTCAGGTTGATGTGTCATGTGGTCAGGTTGATGTGGTCAGGTTGATGTGGTCATGTGGTCAGGTTGATGTGGTCAGGTTGATGTGGTCAGGTTGATGTGGTCAGGTTGATGTGGTCAGATGATGTGGTCAGGTGATGTGACATGTGGTCAGGTGTGATGTGGTCAGGTTGATGTGGTCACATGTGGTCAGGTTGATGTGGTCAGGATGATGTGGTCAGGTTGATGTGACATGTGGTCAGGTTGATGTGGTCAGGTTGATGTGGTCAGGTTGATGTGGTCAGGTTGATGTGGTCAGGTTGATGTGGTCAGGTTGATGTGGTCAGGTTGATGTGGTCAGGTGGTCATGTGGTCAGGTGATGTGGTCAGGTTGATGTGGTCAGGTGACATGTGGTCAGGTGATGTGGTCATGTGGTCAGGTTGATGTGGTCAGGTTGATGTGGTCAGGTTAATGTGGTCAGGTTGATGTGGTCAGGTTAATGTGGTCAGGTTGATGTGGTCAGGTTGATGTGGTCAGGTTGATGTGGTCAGGTTGATGTGGTCAGGTTGATGTGGTCAGGTTAATGTGGTCAGGTTGATGTGGTTAGGTTGGTGTGGCCAGGTTGATATGGTCAGAATGATGTGGTCAGGTTGATGTGACATGTGGTCGAGGTTTATGTGGTCAGGTTGATGTGACATGTGGTCAGGTTGATGTGGTCAGGATGATGTGACATGTGGTCAGGTTGACGTGGTCAGGCTGATGTGACGTGGTCAGGTTGACGTGGTCAGGATGATGTGACATGTGGTCAGGTTGATGTGACATGTGGTCGAGGTTGATGTGGTCAGGTTGATGTGACATGTGGTCGGGTTGATGTGATCGGGTTGATGTGGTCAGGGTGATGTGGTCAGGTTGATGTGGTCAGGTTGATGTGGTCAGGGTGATGTGGTCAGGTTGATGTGGTCAGGTTGATGTGGTCAGGTTGATGTGGTCAGGTTGATGTGGTCAGGTTGATGTGACATGTGGTCAGGTTGATGTGACATGTGGTCAGGTTGATGTGACATGTGGTCAGGTTGATGTGACATGTGGTCAGGTTGATGTGACATGTGGTCAGGTTGATGTGACATGTGGTCAGGTTGATGTGACATGTGGTCAGGTTGATGTGACATGTGGTCGATGTTGATGTTGTCAGGTTGATGTGACAAGTGGTCATGTGGTCAGGTTGATGTGACATGTGGTCAGGTTGATGTGGTCAGGATGATGTGACATGTGGTCAGGGTGATGTGGTCAGGATGATGTGACATGTGGTCAGGTTGATGTGGTCAGGGTGATGTGACATGTGGTCAGGTGATGTGGTCAGGTCGATGTGGTCAGGTGATGTGACATGTGGTCAGGTTGATGTGGTCAGGGTGTGATGTGGTCAGGTTGATGTGGTCAGGTTGATGTGGTCAGGTTGATGTGGTCAGGTTGATGTGGTCAGGTTGATGTGGTCAGGTTGATGTGGTCAGGTTGATGTGGTCAGGTTGATGTGGTCAGGTTGATGTGGTCAGGTTAATGTGGTCAGGTTAATGTGGTCAGGTTGATGTGGTCAGGTTGGTGTGGCCAGGTTGATATGGTCAGAATGATGTGGTCAGGTTGATGTGACATGTGGTCGAGGTTTATGTGGTCAGGTTCATGTGACATGTGGTCAGGTTGATGTAGTCAGGTTGACGTGGTCAGGCTGATGTGACGTGGTCAGGTTGACGTGGTCAGGATGATGTGACGTGGTCAGGTTGACGTGGTCAGGTTGATGTGACATGTGGTCAGGTTGATGTGACATGTGGTCAGGTTGATGTGGTCGGGTTGATGTGATCGGGTTGATGTGGTCAGGGTGATGTGGTCAGGTTGATGTGGTCAGGTTGATGTGGTCAGGTTAATGTGGTCAGGTTAATGTGGTCAGGTTAATGTGGTCAGGTTGATGTGGTCAGGTTAATGTGGTCAGGTTGATGTGGTCAGGTTGATGTGGTCAGGTTGATGTGGTCAGGTTGATGTGGTCAGGTTGATGTGGTCAGGTTGATGTGACATGTGGTCAGGTGATGACATGTGGTCAGGTTGATGTGTCAGGTTGATGTGGTCAGGTTGATGTGACATGTGGTCAGGGTTGATGTGGTCAGGTGTGATGTGGTCAGGTTGATGTGGTCAGGTGGTCAGGTGATGTGACATGGTCAGGTTGATGTGGTCAGGTGGTGTGATGTGGTCAGGTTGATGTGGTCAGGTTGATGTGACATGTGGTCAGGTTGATGGGTCATGTGGTCATGATGTGATGTGGTCAGGTTGATGTGGTCAGGTTGATGTGACATGTGGTCAGGTTGATGTGGTCAGGTTGATGTGGTCAGGTTGATGTGGTCAGGTTGATGTGGTCAGGTTGATGTGGTCAGGTTGATGTGGTCAGGTTGATGTGGTCAGGTTGATGTGGTCAGGTTGATGTGGTCAGGTCAGGATGTGTCATGTGGTCAATGTGATGTCAGGTTGATGTGGTCAGGTTGATGTGGTCAGGTGTGACATGTGGTCAGAATGATGTGGTCAGGTTGATGTGACATGTGGTCAGGTTGATGTGGTCAGGTTGATGTGACATGTGGTCAGGTTGATGTGGTCAGGATGATGTGACATGTGGTCAGGTTGATGTGGTCAGGCTGATGTGACATGTGGTCAGGTTGATGTGGTCAGGATGATGTGATGTGGTCATGATGGTCATGTGGTCAGGTTGATGTGGTCAGGTTGATGTGACATGTGGTCAGGTTGATGTGGTCAGGTTGATGTGGTCAGGTTGATGTGGTCAGGTTGGACATGTGGTCAGGTTGATGTGGTCATGATGTGGTCAGGTGATGTGGTCAGGTGATGTGGTCAGGTTGATGTGGTCAGGTTGATGTGACATGTGGTCAGGTTGATGTGACATGTGGTCAGGTGATGTGACATGTGGTCAGGTTGATGTGACATGTGGTCAGGTTGATGTGGTCAGGTTGATGTGGTCAGGTGATGTGACATGTGGTCAGGTTGATGTGGTCATGGTTGATGTGGTCAGGTTGATGTGGTCAGGTTGATGTGGTCAGGTTGATGTGGTCAGGTTGATGTGGTTAGGTTGGTGTGGCCAGGTTGATATGGTCAGAATGATGTGGTCAGGTTGATGTGACGTGGTCGAGGTTTATGTGGTCAGGTTGATGTGGTCAGGATGATGTGACATGTGGTCAGGTTGACGTGGTCAGGCTGATGTGACGTGGTCAGGTTGACGTGGTCAGGATGATGTGACGTGGTCAGGTTGATGTGGTCAGGTTGATGTGACATGTGGTCAGGTTGATGTGGTCAGGTTGATGTGACATGTGGTCGGGTTGATGTGGTCGGGTTGATGTGATCGGGTTGATGTGGTCAGGGTGATGTGGTCAGGGTGATGTGGTCAGGGTGATGTGGTCATGTGGTCAGGTTGATGTGGTCATGTGGTCAGGTTGATGTGACATGTGGTCAGGTTGATGTGACATGTGGTCAGGTTGATGTGACATGTGGTCAGGTTGATGTGACATGTGGTCAGGTTGATGTGACATGTGGTCAGGTTGATGTGACATGTGGTCAGGTTGATGTGGTCAGGTTGATGTGACATGTGGTCAGGTTGATGTGACATGTGGTCAGGTTGATGTGACATGTTGTTGGGTTGATGTGGTCGGGTTGATGTGGTCGGGTTGATGTGATCGGGTTGATGTGGTCAGGGTGATGTGGTCAGGGTGATGTGGTCAGGGTGATGTGATCATGTGGTCAGGTTGATGTGGTCAGGTTGATGTGACATGTGGTCAGGTTGATGTGGTCAGGTGTGACATGTGGTCAGGTTGATGTGGTCAGGTGATGTGGACATGTGGTCAGGTTGATGTGGTCAGGTGGTGATGTGGTCAGGTTGATGTGAGGTTGATGTGGTCAGGTTGATGTGGTCAGGTTGATGTGGTCAGGGTCATGTGGTCAGGTGATGTGGTCAGGTTGATGTGTCACATGTGGTCAGGTTGATGTGGTCAGGTTGATGTGACATGTGGTCAGGTTGATGACATGTGGTCACATGTGGTCAGGTTGATGTGACATGTGGTCAGGTTGATGTGACATGTGGTCAGGTTGATGTGGTGATGTGGTCAGGTTGATGTGGTCAGGTTGATGTGTGGTCAGGTTGATGTGGTCAGGTTGATGTGGTCACATGTGGTCAGGTTGATGTGGTCAGGCTGATGTGGTCAGGTTGATGTGGTCAGGTTGATGTGGTCAGGTTGATGTGGTCATGTGGTCAGGTTGATGTGGTCATGTGGTCAGGTTGATGTGGTCAGGTTGATGTGGTGTTGATGTGGTCAGGTTGATGTGGTCAGGTTGATGTGGTCAGGTTGATGTGGTCAGGTTGATGTGGTCAGGTTGATGTGGTCAGGTTGATGTGACATGTGGTCAGGTTGATGTGACATGTGGTCAGGTTGATGTGACATGTGGTCAGGTTGATGTGGTCAGGTTGATGTGACATGTGGTCAGGTTGATGTGGTCATGTGGAGGTTGATGTGTCATGTGGTCAGGTTGATGTGGTCAGGTTGATGTGGTCAGGTTGATGTGGTCAGGTTGATGTGGTCAGGTTGATGTGGTCAGGTTGATGTGGTCAGGTTGATGTGGTCAGGTTGATGTGACATGTGGTCAGGTTGATGTGGTCAGGTTGATGTGACATGTGGTCAGGTTGATGTGGTCAGGTTGATGTGGTCAGGTTGATGTGGTCAGGTTGATGTGGTCAGGTGATGTGATGTGGTCAGGTTGATGTGGTCAGGTTGATGTGACATGTGGTCAGGTTGATGTGGTCAGGTTGATGTGACATGTGGTCAGGTGATGATGTGGTCAGGTGATGGTCAGGTTGATGTGGTCAGGTTGATGGTCAGGTTGATGTGGTCAGGTTGATGTGACATGTGGTCAGGTTGATGTGACATGTGGTCAGGTTGATGTGGTCAGGTTGATGTGACATGTGGTCAGGTTGATGTGGTCAGGTTGATGTGACATGTGGTCAGGTTGATGTGGTCAGGTGATGTGACATGTGGTCAGGTTGATGTGGTCAGGTTGATGTGGTCAGGTTGATGTGGTCAGGTTGATGTGGTCAGGTTGATGTGGTCAGGTTGATGTGGTCAGGTTGATGTGGTCAGGTTGATGTCAGGTGATGTGATGTGGTCAGGTTGATGTGGTCAGGTTGATGTGTCATGTGGTCATGTGGTCAGGTTGATGTGACATGTGGTCAGGTTGATGTGACATGTGGTCAGGTTGATGTGACATGTGGTCAGGTTGATGTGACATGTGGTCAGGTTGATGTGGTCAGGTTGATGTGTGGTCAGGTTGATGTGACATGTGGTCAGGTTGATGTGACATGTGGTCAGGTTGATGTGGTCAGGTGGTGATGTGGTCAGGTTGATGTGGTCAGGTTGATGTGGTCAGGTTGATGTGGTCAGGTTGATGTGGTCAGGTTGATGTGGTCAGGTTGATGTGACATGTGGTCAGGTTGATGTGGTCAGGTTGATGTGGTCAGGTTGACATGTGGTCAGGTTGATGTGGTCAGGTTGATGTGGTCAGGTTGATGTGGTCAGGTTGATGTGGTGATGATGTGGTCAGGTTGATGTGTGACATGTGGTCAGGTTGATGTGACATGTGGTCAGGTTGATGTGGTCAGGTTGATGTGACATGTGGTCAGGTTGATGTGGTCAGGTTGATGTGGTCAGGATGATGTGATGGTCAGGTTGATGTGGTCAGGTTGATGACATGTGGTCAGGTTGATGTGTGGTCAGGTTGATGTGGTCAGGTTGATGTGGTCAGGTTGATGTGTGGTCAGGTTGATGTGGTCAGGTTGATGTGACATGTGGTCAGGTTGATGTGGTCAGGTTGATGTGACATGTGGTCAGGTTGATGTGACATGTGGTCAGGGTTGATGTGGTCAGGTTGATGTGGTCAGGTTGATGTGGTCAGGTTACATGTGGTCAGGTTGATGTGGTCAGGTTGATGTGGTCAGGTTGATGGTCAGGTGATGTGGTCAGGTTGATGTGGTCATGATGGTCAGGTTGATGTGGTTGATGTGGTCAGGTGATGTGACATGTGGTCAGGTTGATGTGGTCAGGTTGATGTGGTCAGGTTGATGTGACATGTGGTCAGGTGATGTGACATGTGGTCAGGTGATGTGACATGTGGTCAGGTTGATGTGACATGTGGTCAGGTTGATGTGGTCAGGTTGATGTGACATGTGGTCAGGTTGATGTGACATGTGGTCAGGTTGTGTGACATGTGGTCAGGTTGATGTGGTCAGGTGGATGTGACATGTGGTCAGGTTGATGTGGTCATGATGTGGTCAGGGTGATGTGACATGTGGTCAGGTTGATGTGGTCAGGTTGATGTGGTCAGGTTGATGTGGTCATGTGGTCAGGTTGATGTGACATGTGGTCAGGTTGATGTGACATGTGGTCAGGTTGATGTGGTCAGGTTGATGTGACATGTGGTCAGGTTGATGTGATGTGGTCAGGTTGATGTGGTCAGGGTGATGTGACATGTGGTCAGGTTGATGTGACATGTGGTCAGGTTGATGTGGTCAGGTTGATGTGACATGTGGTCAGGTTGATGTGACATGTGGTCAGGTTGATGTGGTCAGGTTGATGTCATGTGGTCAGGTTGATGTGACATGTGGTCAGGTTGATGTGGTCATGTGGTCAGGTTGATGTGACATGTGTCAGGTTGATGTGACATGTGGTCAGGTTGATGTGGTCAGGATGTGACATGTGGTCAGGGTTGATGTGGTCAGGTGATGTGACATGTGGTCAGGTTGATGTGACATGTGGTCAGGTTGATGTGGTCAGGTTGATGTGGTCAGAATGATGTGATGTGGTCAGGTTGATGTGGTGACATGATGTGGTGTGGTCAGGTTGATGTGGTCAGGTTGATGTGGTCAGGTTGATGTGACATGTGGTCAGGTTGATGTGACATGTGGTCAGGTTGATGTGACATGTGGTCAGGTTGATGTGGTCAGGTTGATGTGACATGTGGTCAGGTTGATGTGACATGTGGTCAGGTTGATGTGACATGTGGTCAGGTTGATGTGGTCAGGTTGATGTGGTCAGGTTGATGTGGTCAGGTTGATGTGGTCAGGTTGATGTGTCAGGTTAATGTGGTCAGGTTGATGTGGTCAGGTTGATGTGGTCAGGTTGATGTGGTCAGGTGATGTGGTCATGTGTGGTTGATGTGGTCAGGTGTGGTCAGGTTGATGTGGTCAGGTTGACATGTGGTCAGGTTGATGTGGTCAGGTTGATGTGGTCAGGTTGATGTGACATGTGGTCATGTGGTCAGGTTGATGTGACATGTGGTCAGGTTGTGTGATGTGGTCAGGTTGATGTGGTCAGGTTGATGTGGTCAGGTTGATGTGACATGTGGTCAGGTTGATGACATGGTCAGGTTGATGTGACATGTGGTCAGGTTGATGTGGTCAGGTTGATGTGGTCAGGTTGATGTGACATGTGGTCAGGTTGATGTGTGGTCAGGTTGATGTGACATGTGGTCAGGTTGATGTGGTCAGGTGATGTGGTGATGTGGTCAGGTTGATGTGGTCAGGTTGATGTGGTCAGGGTGATGACATGTGGTCAGGTTGATGTGATGTGGTCAGGTTAATGTGGTCAGGTTGATGTGGTCATGTGGTCAGGTTGATGTGACATGTGGTCAGGTTGATGACATGTGGTCAGGTTGATGTGGTCAGGTTGATGTGACATGTGGTCAGGTTGATGTGACATGTGGTCAGGTTGATGTGGTCAGGATGATGTGACATGTGGTCAGGTTGATGTGGTCAGGATGTGACATGTGGTCAGGTTGATGTGGTCATGTGGTTGGTTGATGTGGTCAGGTTGATGTGGTCAGGTTGATGATGTGGTCAGGTTGATGTGGTCAGGTTGTGTGACATGTGGTCAGGTTGATGTGGTCAGGTTGATGTGGTCAGGTGATGTGGTCAGGTTGATGTGGTCATGTGGTCAGGTTGATGTGACATGTGGTCAGGTTGATGTGACATGTGGTCAGGTTGATGTGGTCAGGTTGATGGTCAGGTTGATGTGACATGTGGTCAGGTTGATGTGACATGTGGTTGAGGTTGATGTGACATGTGGTCAGGTTGATGTGGTCAGGTTGATGTGACATGTGGTCAGGTTGATGTGGTCAGGTTGATGTGACATGTGGTCAGGTTGATGTGGTCAGGTTGATGTGACATGTGGTCAGGTTGATGTGGTCATGTGGTCAGATTGATGTGGTCAGGGTGATGTGGTCAGGATGGTGATGTGGTCAGGTTGATGTGGTCAGGTTGATGTGACATGTGGTCAGGTTGATGTGACATGTGGTCGAGGTTGATGTGGTCAGGTTGATGTGACATGTGGTCAGGTTGATGTGACATGTGGTCAGGTTGATGTGACATGTGGTCAGGTTGATGTGGTCAGGTTGATGTGGTCAGGTGACATGTGGTCAGGGTGTGATGTGGTCACATGTGGTCAGGTTGATGTGGTCAGGTTGATGTGACATGTGGTCAGGGATGTGACATGTGGTCAGGTTGATGTGACATGTGGTCAGGTTGATGTGGTCAGGTTGATGTGGTCATGTGGTCAGGTTGATGTGGTCAGGTTGATGTGGTCAGGTTGATGTGGTCAGGTTGATGTGGTCAGGTTGATGTGGTCAGGTTGATGTGGTCAGTTGATGTGGTCAGAGGGATGTGATGTGGTCAGGTTGATGTGACATGTGGTCAGGTTGATGTGACATGTGGTCAGGTTGATGTGGTCAGGTGATGTGACATGTGGTCAGGGTTGATGTGGTCAGGTGATGTGACATGTGGTCAGGTTGATGTGGTCAGGTAGATGTGACATGTGGTCAGGTTGACATGTGGTCAGGTTGATGTGACATGTGGTCAGGGTTGATGTGGTCAGGTTGATGTGGTCAGGTTGATGTGGTCAGGTTGATGTGACATGTGGTCAGGTTGATGTGGTGGTCAGGTTGATGTGACATGTGGTCATGTGGTCAGGTTGATGTGACATGTGGTCAGGTTGATGACATGTGGTCAGGTTGATGTGACATGTGGTCAGGTTGATGTGGTCAGGATGATGTGACATGTGGTCAGGTTGATGTGGTCAGGTTGGTGTGACATGTGGTCAGGTTGATGTGGTCAGGTTGATGTGGTCAGGTTGATGTGGTCAGGTTGATGTGACATGTGGTCAGGTTGATGTGGTCAGGTTGATGTGGTCAGGTTGATGTGGTCAGGTTAATGTGGTCAGGTTGATGTGGTCAGGTTGATGTGTCAGGTTGATGTGGTCAGGTTGATGTGGCCAGGTTGATATGGTCAGAATGATGTGGTCAGGTTGATGTGACATGTGGTCAGGTTGATGTGACATGTGGTCAGGTTGATGTGACATGTGGTCAGGTTGATGTGGTCAGGTTGATGTGGTCAGGTTGATGTGGTCAGGAATGATGTGGTCAGGTTGATGTGGTCAGGTTGATGTGGTCAGGTTGATGTGGTCAGGTTGATGTGACATGTGGTCAGGTTGATGTGGTCAGGATTGATGTGACATGTGGTCAGGTTGATGTGGTCAGGTTGATGTGGTCAGGTGATGTGACATGTGGTCAGGTTGATGTGGTCAGGTTGATGTGACATGTGGTCAGGTTGGTGTGACATGTGGTCAGGTTGATGTGGTCAGGTTGATGTGGTCAGGTTGATGTGGTCAGGTTGATGTGGTCAGGTGATGTGGTCAGGGTGATGTGGTCAGGTTGATGTGGTCAGGTGGTCAGGTTGATGTGACATGTGGTCAGGTTGACATGTGGTCAGGATGATGTGACATGTGGTCAGGTTGATGTGACATGTGGTCAGGTGATGTGACATGTGGGTGTGGAGGTTGATGTGGTCAGGTTGATGTGACATGTGGTGAGGTGTGATGTGGTCAGGTTGATGTGACATGTGGTCAGGTTGATGTGGTCAGGTTGATGTGACATGTGGTCAGGTTGATGTGGTCAGGGTTGATGTGGTCAGGTTGATGTGGTCAGGTTGATGTGGTCAGGTTGATGTGGTCAGGTTGATGTGACATGTGGTCAGGTTGATGTGACATGTGGTCAGGTTGATGTGACATGTGGTCAGGTTGATGTGGTCAGGTTGATGTGACATGTGGTCAGGTTGATGTGACATGTGGTCAGGTTGATGTGACATGTGGTCAGGTTGATGTGGTCAGGTTGATGTGACATGTGGTCAGAGGTTGATGTGACATGTGGTCAGGTTGATGTGGTCAGGATGATGTGACATGTGGTCAGGTTGATGTGGTCAGGATGATGTGACATGTGGTCAGGTTGATGTGGTCAGGGTGATGACATGGTCAGGTGATGTGACATGTGGTCAGGTTGATGTGGTCAGGTGATGTGGTCAGGTTGATGTGGTCAGGTGATGTGACATGTGGTCAGGTTGATGTGGTCAGGTTGATGTGGTCACATGTGGTCAGGTTGATGTGGTCAGGTTGATGTGGTCAGGTTGATGTGACATGTGGTCAGGTTGATGTGACATGTGGTCAGGTTGATGTGACATGTGGTCAGGCTGATGTGGTCAGGTTGATGTGACATGTGGTCAGGTTGATGTGACATGTGGTCAGGTTGATGTGACATGTGGTCAGGTTGATGTGGTCAGGTTGATGTGGTCAGGTTGATGTGGTCAGGTTGATGTGGTCAGGTTGACATGTGGTCAGGTTGATGTGGTCAGGTTGATGTGGTCAGGTTGATGTGGTCAGGTTGATGTGACATGTGGTCAGGTTGATGTGGTCAGGTTGATGTGGTCATGATGTGGTCAGGTTGATGTGGTCAGGTTAATGTGGTCAGGTTGATGTGGTCAGGTTGATGTGGTCAGGTTGATGTGGTCAGGTTGATATGGTCAGGTTGATGTGGTCAGGTTGATGTGGTCAGGTTGATGTGACATGTGGTCAGGTTGATTGATGTGGTCAGGTTGATGTGGTCAGGTTGATGTGACATGTGGTCAGGTTGATGTGGTCAGGTTGATGTGACATGTGGTCAGGATGATGTGGTCAGGTTGATGTGTGGTCAGGTTGATGTGACATGTGGTCAGGTTGATGTGGTCAGGTTGATGTGACATGTGGTCAGGTTGATGTGGTCAGGTTGATGTGACATGTGGTCAGGTTGATGTGACATGTGATGTGACATGTGGTCAGGTTGATGTGACATGTGGTCAGGTTGATGTGGTCAGGTTGATGTGGTCAGGTGATGTGGTCAGGTTGATGTGGTCAGGTGGATGTGGTCAGGTGATGTGGTCAGGTGATGTGGTCAGGTTGATGTGGTCAGGTTGATGTGGTCAGGTTGATGTGACATGTGGTCAGGTTGATGTGAGGTTGATGTGGTCAGGGATGTGACATGTGGTCAGGTGATGTGGTCAGGTGATGTGACATGTGGTCAGGTTGATGTGACATGTGGTCAGGTTGATGTGGTCAGGTTGATGTGACATGTGGTCAGGTTGATGTGGTCAGGTGGATGTGACATGTGGTCAGGTTGATATGGTCAGGTGGATGTGACATGTGGTCGGGTTGATGTGGTCGGGTTGATGTGGTCAGGGTGATGTGACATGTGGTCAGGATGATGTGGTCAGGTTAATGTGGTCAGGTTAATGTGGTCATGTGGTCAGGTTGATGTGACATGTGGTCAGGTTGATGTGACATGTGGTCGAGGTTGATGTGGTCAGGTTGATGTGACAAGTGGTCAGGTTGATGTGACATGTGGTCAGGTTGATGTGGTCAGGATGATGTGACATGTGGTCAGGTTGATGTGACATGTGGTCAGGTTGATGTGGTCAGGTTGATGTGACATGTGGTCAGGTTGATGTGGTCAGGTTGATGTGGTCAGGTTGATGTGACATGTGGTCAGGTTGATGTGAGTGGTCGAGGTTGATGTGGTCAGGTTGATGTGACAAGTGGTCAGGTTGATGTGACATGTGGTCAGGTTGATGTGGTCAGGTGGATGTGACATGTGGTCAGGTTGATGTGGTCAGGTTGATGTGACATGTGGTCAGGTTGATGTGGTCAGGTGATGTGACATGTGGTCAGGTTGATGTGGTCAGGTGTGGTCAGGATGTGACATGTGGTCAGGTTGATGTGGTCAGGTTGATGTGGTCAGGTGATGTGGTCAGGGTGATGTGGTCAGGTGATGTGGTCAGGTTGATGTGGTCAGGTTGATGTGGTCAGGTTGATGTGACATGTGGTCAGGTTGATGTGACATGTGGTCAGGTTGATGTGACATGTGGTCAGGTTGATGTGGTCAGGATGATGTGACATGTGGTCAGGTTGATGTGACATGGTCAGGTGATGTGACATGTGGTCAGGTTGATGTGGTCAGGTTGATGTGGTCAGGTTGATGTGGTCAGGTTGATGTGGTCATGTGGTCAGGTTAATGATGGTCAGGTTGATGTGGTCAGGTTGATGTGGTCAGGTGGATGTGGTCATGTGGATGTGGTCAGGATGACATGTGGTCAGGTTGATGTCAGGTGGTCAGGTGGATGTGGTCAGGTGATGTGGTCATGTGGTCAGGTTGATGTGACATGTGGTCAGGTTGATGTGGTCAGGTTGATGTGGTCAGGTTGATGTGACATGTGGTCAGGTTGATGTGGTCAGGTTGATGTGACATGTGGTCAGGTTGATGTGGTCAGGTTAATGTGGTCAGGTTGATGTGGTCAGGTGATGTGACATGTGGTCAGGTGATGTGGTCAGGTTGATGTGACATGTGGTCAGGTTGATGTGACATGTGGTCGAGGTTGATGTGGTCAGGTTGATGTGACATGTGGTCAGGTTGATGTGTGGTCAGGTTGATGTGACATGTGGTCAGGTTGATGTGGTCAGGTGATGTGACATGTGGTCAGGTTGATGTGGTCAGGTTGATGTGGTCAGGTTGATGTGACATGTGGTCAGGTTGACATGTGGTCAGGTTGATGTGGTCAGGTTGATGTGGTCAGGTGATGTGACATGTGGTCAGGATGATGTGGTCAGGTTGATGTGGTCAGGTTAATGTGTCATGTGGTCAGGTTGATGTGACATGTGGTCAGGTTGATGTGACATGTGGTCAGGTTGATGTGGTCAGGTTGATGTGACATGTGGTCAGGTTGATGTGACATGTGGTCAGGTTGATGTGGTCAGGATGATGTGACATGTGGTCAGGTGATGTGACATGTGGTCAGGTTGATGTGACATGTGGTCAGGTTGATGTGGTCAGGTTGATGTGACATGTGGTCAGGTTGATGTGGTCAGGTTGATGTGACATGTGGTCGGGTTGATGTGGTCAGGCTGATGTGTCAGGGATGTGGTCAGGTGATGTGGTCAGGTGATGTGGTCAGGTTGATGTGTCATGTGGTCAGGATGTGACATGTGGTCAGGTTGATGTGACATGTGGTCAGGTTGATGTGGTCAGGTTGATGTGACATGTGGTCAGTTGATGTGACATGTGGTCAGGTTGATGTGACATGTGGTGAGGTTGATGTGGTCAGGTTGATGTGACATGTGGTTGATGTGACATGTGGTCAGGTTGATGTGACATGTGGTCGAGGTTGATGTGGTCAGGTTGATGTGACATGTGGTCAGGTTGATGTGGTCATGTGGTCAGGTTGATGTGGTCATGTGGTCAGGTGATGTGGTCAGGTTGATGTGGTCAGGTTGATGTGGACATGTGGTCAGGTTGATGTGACATGTGGTCAGGTTGATGTGGTCAGGTTGATGTGACATGTGGTCAGGTTGATGTGACATGTGGTCAGGGTGATGTGACATGTGGTCAGGTTGATGTGGTCAGGTTGATGTGGTCAGGTTGATGTGGTCAGGTTGATGTGGTCATGATGGTCAGGAATGATGTGGTCAGGTTGATGTGGTCATGTGGTCAGGTTAATGTGACATGTGGTCAGGTTGATGTGACATGTGGTCAGGTTGATGTGGTCAGGTTGATGTGGTCAGGTTGATGTGGTCAGGTTGATGTGGTCAGGTGATGTGGTCAGGTTGATGTGGTCAGGTTGATGTGGTCAGGGTGATGTGATGATGTGGTCATGTGGTCAGGTTGATGTGACAATGTGGTCAGGTTGATGTGACATGTGGTCAGGTTGATGTGGTCAGGTTGATGTGACATGTGGTCATGTGGGTTGATGTGATGTGGTCAGGTTGATGTGACATGTGGTCAGGTGATGTGGTCAGGTGATGTGACATGTGGTCAGGTTGATGTGACATGTGGTCAGGTTGATGTGGTCATGTGTGGTCAGGTTGATGTGGTCAGGTTGATGTGGTCATGTGGTCATGTGGTCAGGTTGATGTGACATGTGGTCAGGTTGATGTGACATGTGGTCAGGTTGATGTGACATGTGGTCAGGTTGATGTGGTCAGGAGATGTGTGGTCAGGTTGATGTGACATGTGGTCAGGTTGATGTGACATGTGGTCAGGTTGATGTGGTCAGGTTGATGTGGTCAGGTTGATGTGGTCAGGTTGATGTGACATGTGGTCAGGTTGATGTGGTCAGGTTAATGTGGTCAGGTTAATGTGGTCAGGTTGATGTGGTCAGGTTAATGTGGTCAGGTTGATGTGACATGTGGTCAGGTTGATGTGGTCAGGTTGATATGGTCAGGTTGATGTGGTCAGGTTGATGTGACATGTGGTCAGGTTGATGTGGTCATGTTGGTGGTGATGTGACATGTGGTCAGGTTGATGTGGTCGGGTTGATGTGGTCAGGTTGATGTGGTCAGGTTGATGTGGTCAGGGTGATGTGGTCAGGTTGATGTGGTCAGGTTGATGTGACATGTGGTCAGGTTGATGTGACATGTGGTCAGGTTGATGTGACATGTGGTCAGGTTGATGTGGTCAGGTTGATGTGACATGTGGTCAGGTTGATGTGACATGTGGTCAGGTTGATGTGACATGTGGTCAGGTTGATGTGGTCAGGTTGATGTGGTCAGGTTGATGTGGTCAGGTTGATGTGACATGTGGTCATGTTGATGTGACATGTGGTCAGGTTGATGTGACATGTGGTCAGGTTGATGTGACATGTGGTCATGTTGATGTGACATGTGGTCAGGATGATGTGACATGTGGTCAGGTTGCTGTGGTCAGGGTGATGTGGTCAGGGTGATGTGACATGTGGTCAGGTCGATGTGGTCAGGTCGATGTGGTCAGGTTGATGTGGTCAGGTTAATGTGGTCAGGTTGATGTGGTCAGGTTGATGTGGTCAGAATGATGTGGTCAGGTTGATGTGACATGTGGTCAGGTTGATGTGACATGTGGTCAGGTTGATGTGACATGTGGTCAGGTTGATGTGACATGTGGTCAGGTTGATGTGACATGTGGTCAGGTTGATGTGGTCAGGTTGATGTGGTCAGGTTGATGGTCAGATGATGTGGTCAGGTGATGTGACATGTGGTCAGGTTGATGTGACATGTGGTCAGGTTGATGTGGTCAGGTTGATGTGACATGTGGTCAGGTTGATGTGGTCAGGGTGATGTGACATGTGGTCAGGTTGATGTGGTCAGGTGATGTGACATGTGGTCAGGTTGATGTGGTCAGGGATGTGACATGTGGTCAGGTGATGTGGTCAGGTTGATGTGGTCAGGGTTGATGTGGTCAGGTTGATGTGACATGTGGTCAGGTTGATGTGACATGTGGTCAGGTTGATGTGACATGTGGTCGAGGTTGATGTGGTCAGGTTGATGTGACATGTGGTCAGGTTGATGTGACATGTGGTCAGGTTGATGTGGTCAGGATGATGTGACATGTGGTCAGGTTGATGTGGTCAGGATGATGTGACATGTGGTCAGGTTGATGTGGTCAGGTTGATGTGACATGTGGTCAGGTTGATGTGGTCAGTTGTTGATGTGGTCAGGTTGATGTGACATGTGGTCAGGTTGATGTGACATGTGGTCAGGTTGATGTGACATGTGGTCAGGTTGATGTGACATGTGGTCAGGTTGATGTGGTCAGGTTGATGTGACATGTGGTCAGGTTGATGTGACATGTGGTCAGGTTGATGTGACATGTGGTCAGGTTGATGTGGTCAGGTTGATGTGACATGTGGTCAGGTTGATGTGGTCAGGTTGATGTGGTCAGGATGATGTGACATGTGGTCAGGTTGATGTGGTCAGGTTGATGTGACATGTGGTCAGGTTGATGTGGTCAGGTTGATGTGGTCAGGTGTGACATGTGGTCAGGTTGATGTGGTCAGGTTGATGTGGTCAGGTTGATGTGGTCAGGTTGATGTGGTCAGGTTGATGATGTGGTCAGGTTGATGTGGTCAGGTTGATGTGGTCATGTGGTCAGGTTGATGTGGTCATGATGGTCATGTGGTTGATGTGACATGTGGTCAGGTTGATGTGACATGTGGTCAGGTTGATTGGTCAGGTTGATGTGACATGTGGTCAGGTTGATGTGACATGTGGTCAGGTTGATGTGGTCAGGTTGATGTGACATGTGGTCAGGTTGATGTGGTCAGGTTGATGTGACATGTGGTCAGGTTGATGTGACATGTGGTCGGGGATTGATGTGGTCAGGTTGATGTGGTCAGGTTGATGTGGTCAGGTTGATGTGGTCAGGTTGATGTGGTCAGGTTGATGTGGTCAGGTTGATGTGTGGTCAGGTTGATGTGACATGTGGTCAGGTTGATGTGGTCAGGTTGATGTGACATGTGGTCAGGTTGATGTGGACATGTGGTCAGGTTGATGTGACATGTGGTCAGGGTTGATGTGGTCAGGTTGATGTGACATGTGGTCAGGTTGATGTGGTCAGGTTGATGTGACACATGTTGATGTGGTCAGGTTGATGTGACATGTGGTCAGGTTGATGTGACATGTGGTCAGGTTGATGTGGTCAGGATGATGTGACATGTGGTCAGGTTGATGTGGTCAGGATTGATGTGGACATGTGGTCAGGTTGATGTGACATGTGGTCAGGTTGATGTGGTCAGGTTGATGTGACATGTGGTCAGGTTGATGTGACATGTGGTCAGGTTGATGTGACATGTGGTCAGGTTGATGTGGTCAGGTTGATGTGACATGTGGTCAGGTGATGTGACATGTGGTCAGGTTGATGTGGTCAGGTTGATGTGACATGTGGTCAGGTTGATGTGGTCAGGTTGATGTGGTCACATGTGGTCAGGTTGATGTGGTCAGGTGATGATGGTGACATGTGGTCAGGTTGATGTGGTCAGGTTGATGTGACATGTGGTCAGGTGATGATGGTCAGGACATGGTGGTCAGGTTGATGTGACATGTGGTCAGGTTGATGTGGTCAGGTTGATGTGACATGTGGTCAGGTTGATGTG
Source organism: Oncorhynchus tshawytscha (assembly GCF_018296145.1). Taxonomy (NCBI): domain Eukaryota; kingdom Metazoa; phylum Chordata; class Actinopteri; order Salmoniformes; family Salmonidae; genus Oncorhynchus; species Oncorhynchus tshawytscha. Next base: position 214,357 of record NW_024609781.1, read on the forward strand.
GTCAGGTTGATGTGACATGTGGTCAGGTTGATGTGACATGTGGTCAGGTTGATGTGTGGTCAGGTTGATGTGACATGTGGTCGGGTTGATGTGGTCGGGTTGATGTGGTCAGGTTGATGTGGTCAGGTGATGTGGTCAGGTTGATGTGGTCAGGTTGATGGCCATGTGGTCATGATGTGGTCAGGTTGATGTGACATGTGGTCAGGTTGATGTGACATGTGGTCAGGTTGATGTGACATGTGGTCAGGTTGATGTGACATGTGGTCGCAGGTTGATGTGGTCAGGTTGATGTGACATGTGGTCAGGTTGATGTGACATGTGGTCAGGTTGATGTGACATGTGGTCAGGTTGATGTGGTCAGGTGATGTGACATGTGGTCAGGGTTGATGTGGTCAGGTGATGTGACATGTGGTCAGGATGATGTGGTCAGGTTAATGTGGTCAGGTGATGTGGTCAGGTGTGATGTGGTCAGGTTGATGTCAGGGTGACATGTGGTCAGGTTGATGTGACATGTGGTCAGGTTGATGTGACATGTGGTCAGGTTGATGTGACATGTGGTCAGGTTGATGTGACATGTGGTCAGGTTGATGTGGTCAGGTTGATGTGACATGTGGTCAGGTTGATGTGGTGTGACATGTGGTCAGGTTGATGTGATGTGGTCAGGTTGATGTGACATGTGGTCAGGTTGATGTGGTCAGGTTGATGTGACATGTGGTCATGGTCAGGTTGATGTGACATGTGGTCAGGTTGATGTGGTCAGGTTGATGTGGTCGAGGTTGGGTGATGATGTGACATGTGGTCAGGTTGATGTGACATGTGGTCAGGTTGATGTGACATGTGGTCAGGTTGATGTGACATGTGGTCAGGTTGATGTGGTCATGTGGTCAGGTTGATGTGTCATGTGGTCAGGTTGATGTGACATGTGGTCATGTGGTTGATGTGGTCAGGTTGATGTGAGGTGATGTCAGGATGTGACATGTGGTCAGGTTGATGTGACATGTGGTCAGGTTGTTGTGGTCAGGTTGATGTGACATGTGGTCAGGTTGATGTGGTCAGGTTGATGTGACATGTGGTCAGGGCTGATGTGGTCAGGGTTGATGTGGTCAGGTTGATGTGGTCGGGTTGATGTGACATGTGGTCAGGTTGATGTGACATGTGGTCAGGTTGATGTGACATGTGGTCGAGGTTGATGTGGTCAGGTTGATGTGGTCAGTGGTCAGGTTGATGTGACATGTGGTCGAGGTTGATGTGGTCAGGTTGATGTGACATGTGGTCAGGTTGATGTGGTCAGGCTGATGTGACATGTGGTCAGGTTGTTGACATGTGGTCAGGTTGATGTGATGTGGTCAGGTTGATGTGACATGTGGTCAGGTTGATGTGACATGTGGTCAGGTTGATGTGACATGTGGTCAGGTTGATGTGACATGTGGTCAGGTTGATGGTCAGGATGATGTGGTCAGGTTGATGTGACATGTGGTCAGGTTGATGTGACATGTGGTCAGGTTGATGTGACATGTGGTCAGGTTGATGTGGTCAGGATGATGTGACATGTGGTCAGGTTGATGTGGTCAGGATGATGTGACATGTGGTCAGGTTGATGTGGTCAGGTTGATGTGACATGTGGTCAGGTTGATGTGGTCAGGTTGATGTGACATGTGGTCATGTGGTCAGGTTGATGTGATGTGGTCAGGTTGATGTGGTCAGGTTGATGTGACATGTGGTCGGGTTGATGTGGTCGGGTTGATGTGGTCGGGTGATGTGGTCAGGGTGATGTGGTGTGGTCAGGGTGATGTGGTCAGGTGATGTGGTCAGGGTGATGTGGTCATGTGGTTGATGTGGTCAGGTTGATGTGACATGTGGTCAGGTTGATGTGGTCAGGGGATGTGACATGTGGTCAGGATGATGTGGTCAGGTTGATGTGGTCAGTATGATGTGACATGTGGTCAGGTTGATGTGGTCAGGTTGATGTGACATGTGGTCAGGTTGATGTGGTCAGGTTGATGTGACATGTGGTCAGGTTGATGTGACATGTGGTCAGGTTGATGTGGTCAGGTTAATGTGGTCAGGTCAGGTGATGTGGTCAGGTGGATGTGGTCAGGTGGATGTGGTCAGGTGGATGTGACATGTGGTCATGTGGTTGATGTGACATGTGGTCAGGTTGATGTGGTCAGGTTGATGTGGTCAGGTTGATGTGGTCAGGTTGATGTGGTCAGGTTGATGTGGTCAGGGTCAGGTTGATGTGGTCAGGTTGATGTGGTCAGGTGGATGATGGTCAGGTTGATGTGGTCAGGTTGATTGATGGTGTGATGTGACATGTGGTCAGGATGATGTGACATGGTCAGGTTGATGACATGTGGTCATGATGTGGTCAGGATGATGTGACATGTGGTCAGGTTGATGTGGTCAGGTTGATGTGACATGTGGTCGGTTTGATGTGGTCGGGTTGATGTGGTCATGATGTGGTCAGGGTGATGTGGTCATGTGGTCAGGTTGATGTGACATGTGGTCAGGTTGATGTGACATGTGGTCAGGTTGATGTGACATGTGGTCAGGTCGAGGTTGATGTGGTCGAGGTTGATGTGACATGTGGTCGAGGTTGATGTGGTCAGGTTGATGTGACATGTGGTCGAGGTTGATGTGGTCAGGTTGATGTGACAAGTGGTCAGGATGATGTGACATGTGGTCAGGTTGATGTGGTCAGGATGATGTGACATGTGGTCAGGTTGATGTGGTCAGGATGATGTGACATGTGGTTAGGTTGACGTGGTCAGGTTGATGTGACATGTGGTCAGGTTGATGTGGTCGGGTTGATGTGGTCGGGTTGATGTGGTCAGGTTGATGTGGTCAGGTTGATGTGGTCATGTGGTCAGGTGACATGTGGTCAGGTTGATGTGACAAGTGGTCAGGTTGATGTGACATGTGGTCAGGGTGATGTGGTCAGGATGATGTGACATGTGGTCAGGTTGATGTGGTCAGGATGATGTGACATGTGGTCAGGTTGATGTGGTCAGGATGATGTGACATGTGGTCAGGTTGATGTGACATGTGGTCAGGTGATGTGTGACATGTGGTCAGGTTGATGTGGTCAGGTTGATGTGTGGTCAGGTTGATGTGACATGTGGTCAGGTTGATGTGGTCAGGTTGATGTGGTCGGGTTAATGTGGTCGGGTTAATGTGGCCAGGTTGATTTGGCCAGGTTGATGTGGCCAGGTTGATGTGGCCAGGTTGATGTGGCCAGGTTGATGTGGTCAGGTTGATGTGGTCAGGTTGATGTGACATGTGGTCGAGGTTGATGTGACATGTGGTCGAGGTTGATGTGACATGTGGTCGAGGTTGAGGTGGTCAGGTTGATGTGACAAGTGGTCGAGGTTGATGTGGTCAGGTTGATGTGACAAGTGGTCAGGTTGATGTGACATGTGGTCAGGTTGATGTGACATGTGGTCAGGTTGATGTGACAAGTGGTCAGGTTGATGTGACATGTGGTCAGGTTGATGTGACATGTGGTCAGGTTGATATGGTCAGGTGGATGTGACATGTGGTCGGGTTGATGTGGTCAGGGTGATGTGACATGTGGTCAGGATGATGTGGTCAGGTTAATGTGGTCAGGGTGATGTGGTCAGGTTGATGCGGTCATGTGGTCAGGTTGATGTGACATGTGGTCAGGTTGATGTGACATGTGGTCAGGTTGATGTGACAAGTGGTCAGGTTGATGTGACATGTGGTCAGGTTGATGTGACAAGTGGTCAGGATGATGTGACATGTGGTCGGGTTGATGTGGTCGGGTTGATGTGGTCGGGTTGATGTGGTCGGGTTGATGTGACATGTGGTCAGGATGATGTGACATGTGGTCAGGTTGATGTGGTCAGGTTGATGTGACATGTGGTCAGGTTGACGTGGTCAGGTTGATGTGACATGTGGTCAGGTTGACGTGGTCAGGTGATGTGACATGTGGTCAGGTTGATGTGGTCAGGTTGATGTGACATGGTGGTCAGGCTGATGTGACATGTGGTCAGGTTGATGTGATGTGGTCGGGTTGATGTGACATGTGGTCAGGTTGATGTGGTCAGGTTGATGTGACATGTGGTCAGGGTTGATGTGGTCAGGTTGATGTGGTCATGTGGTCAGGTTGATGACATGTGGTCAGGTTGATGTGACATGTGGTCAGGTTGATGTGGTCAGGTTGATGTGACATGTGGTCAGGCTGATGTGGTCAGGTTGATGTGACATGTGGTCAGGTTGATGTGACATGTGGTCAGGTTGATGTGACATGTGGTCAGGTTGATGTGACATGTGGTCAGGTTGATGTGTCAGGTTGATGTGGTCGAGGTTGATGTGGTCAGGTGTGATGTGGAGGTTGATGTGGTCAGGTTGATGTGGTCAGGTTGACGTGGTCAGGTTGATGTGACATGTGGTCAGGTGGTCAGGTTGATGTGACATGTGGTCAGGTTGATGTGACATGTGGTCGGGTTGATGTGGTCAGGTTGATGTGGTCGGGTTGATGTGGTCGGGTTGATGTGGTCAGGTGATGTGGTTGAGGGTGATGTGGTCAGGTTGATGTGACATGTGGTCAGGATGATGTGACATGTGGTCAGGTTGATGTGGTCAGGATGATGTGACATGTGGTCAGGTTGATGTGACATGTGGTCAGGTTGATGTGACATGTGGTGAGGTGATGTGGTCAGGTTGATGTGACATGTGGTCAGGTTGATGTGACATGTGGTCAGGTTGATGTGACATGTGGTCAGGTTGATGTGGTCAGGATGATGTGACATGTGGTCGGGTTGATGTGGTCGGGTTGATGTGGTCAGGTTGATGTGGTCGGGTTGATGTGACATGTGGTCAGGATGATGTGACATGTGGTCAGGTTGATGTGGTCAGGTTGATGTGACATGTGGTCAGGTTGATGTGGTGAGGTTGATGTGACATGTGGTCAGGTTGACGTGGTCAGGTTGATGTGACATGTGGTCAGGTTGACGTGGTCAGGTTGATGTGACATGTGGTCAGGCTGATGTGGTCAGGTTGATGTGACATGTGGTCAGGTTGATGTGACATGTGGTCAGGTTGATGTGACATGTGGTCAGGTTGATGTGACATGTGGTCGGGTTGATGTGGTCAGGTTGATGTGGTCAGGGTGTGATGTGGTCGGGTTGATGTGGTCAGGTTGATGTGGTCGGGTTGATGTGGTCAGGTTGATGTGGTCAGGTTGATGTGACATGTGGTCAGGTTGACGTGGTCAGGTTGATGTGACATGTGCAGGTTGATGTGACATGTGGTCGGGGCTGATGTGGTCAGGGTTGATGTGGTCAGGTTGATGTGGTCGGGTTGATGTGACATGTGGTCAGGTTGATGTGATGTGGTCGGGTTGATGTGACATGTGGTCAGGTTGATGTGACATGTGGTCAGGTTGATGTGACATGTGGTCGGGTTGATGTGGTCAGGTTGATGTGACATGTGGTCAGGTTGATGTGATGTGGTCAGGTTGATGTGACATGTGGTCGAGGTTGACGTGGTCAGGTTGATGTGACATGTGGTCAGGTTGATGTGACATGGTTGATGATGACATGTGGTCAGGTTGATGTGACATGTGGTCAGGTTGATGTGGTCAGGATGATGTGACATGTGGTCGAGGTTGATGTGGTCAGGTTGATGTGACATGTGGTCAGGTTGATGTGGTCAGGATGATGTGACATGTGGTCAGGTTGATGTGGTCAGGTTGATGTGACATGTGGTCAGGTTGATGTGACATGTGGTCAGTTGATGTGGTCAGGGATGTGACATGTGGTCAGGGGTGATGTGGTCAGGTTGATGACATGGTGACATGTGGTCAGGATGATGTGACATGGTGGTCGATGTGGTCAGGATGATGTGACATGTGGTCAGGTCGATGTGGTCAGGATGATGTGACATGTGGTCAGGTGTGATGTGGTCAGGATGATGTGACATGTGGTCATGATGTGACATGTGGTCAGGTTGATGTGGTCAGGATGATGTGACATGTGGTCAGGATGATGTGACATGTGGTCAGGTCGATGTGGTCAGGATGATGTGACATGTGGTCAGGTCGATGTGGTCAGGATGATGTGACATGTGGTCAGGTTGATGTGGTCAGGATGATGTGACATGTGGTCAGGATGATGTGACATGTGGTCAGGATGATGTGACGTGGTCAGGTTGATGTGGTCAGGTTGATGTGACATGTGGTCAGGTTGATGTGGTCATGTGGTCAGGTTGATGTGGTCAGGTTGATGTGGTCAGGTTGATGTGGTCAGGTTGATGTGACATGTGGTCAGGTTGATGTGACATGTGGTCGAGGTTGATGTGGTCAGGTTGATGTGACATGTGGTCGGGTTCATGTGGTCAGGTGATGTGGTCAGGGTGATGTGGTCAGGGTGATGTGGTCAGGTTGGTGATGTGGTCAGGGTGATGTGGTCAGGGTGATGTGGTCAGGGAGATGTGGTCAGGTTGATGTGGTCAGGTGATGTGGTCATGTGGTCAGGTTGATGTGGTCAGGTTGATGTGACATGTGGTCGAGGTTGATGTGGTCAGGGGATGTGACATGTGGTCAGGATGATGTGGTCAGGTTGATGTGGTCAGGTATGATGACATGTGGTCAGGTTGATGTGGTCAGGTTGATGTGACATGTGGTCAGGTTGATGTGGTCAGGTTGATGTGACATGTGGTCAGGTTGATGTGACATGTGGTCAGGTTAATGTGGTCAGGTTAATGTGGTCAGGTGGATGTGGTCAGGTGGATGTGGTCAGGTGGATGTGGTCAGGTGGATGTGGTCAGGTGGATGTGACATGTGGTCAGGTTGATGTGACATGTGGTCAGGTTGATGTGGTCAGGTTGACATGTGGTCAGGTTGATGTGGTCAGGTTGATGTGGTCAGGTTGATGTGGTCAGGTTGATGTGGCCAGGTTGATGTGGCCAGGTTGATGTGGCTGATGTGGTCAGGTTGAGGTTGATATGGTCAGAATGATGTGGTCAGGTTGATGTGACATGTGGTCAGGTTGATGTGACATGTGGTCAGGTTGATGTGACATGTGGAGGTGGTGGATGTGACATGTGATCGGGTTGATGTGGTCAGGGTGATGTGACATGTGGTCAGGATGATGTGGTCAGGTTAATGTGGTCAGGTTGATGTGGTCATGTGGTCAGGTTGATGTGGTCAGGATGATGTGACATGTGGTCAGGTTGGTGTGGTCAGGTTGATGTGACATGTGGTCGGTTTGATGTGGTCGGGTTGATGTGGTCAGGGTGATGTGGTCAGGGTGATGTGGTCATGTGGTCAGGTTGATGTGACATGTGGTCAGGTTGATGTGACATGTGGTCAGGTTGATGTGACATGTGGTCGAGGTTGACGTGGTCGAGGTTGATGTGACATGTGGTCGAGGTTGATGTGGTCAGGTTGATGTGACATGTGGTCAGGTTGATGTGGTCAGGTTGATGTGACAAGTGGTCAGGATGATGTGACATGTGGTCAGGTTGATGTGGTCAGGATGATGTGACATGTGGTCAGGTTGATGTGGTCAGGATGATGTGACATGTGGTTAGGTTGACGTGGTCAGGTTGATGTGACATGTGGTCGGGTTGATGTGGTCGGGTTGATGTGGTCGGGATGTGATGTGGTCAGGTTGATGTGGTGGTCAGGTTGATGTGATGTGGTCAGGTTGATGTGACAAGTGGTCAGGTTGATGTGACATGTGGTCAGGTTGATGTGGTCAGGATGATGTGACATGTGGTCAGGTTGATGTGGTCAGGATGATGTGACATGTGGTCAGGTTGATGTGGTCAGGATGATGTGACATGTGGTCAGGTTGATGTGGTCAGGATGATGTGACATGTGGTCAGGTTGATGTGACATGTGGTCAGGATGATGTGACATGTGGTCAGGTTGACGTGGTCAGGTTGATGTGACATGTGGTCGGGTTGATGTGGTCGGGTTGATGTGGTCGGGTTAATGTGGTCGGGTTAATGTGGCCAGGTTGATGTGGCCAGGTTGATGTGGCCAGGTTGATGTGGCCAGGTTGATGTGGCCAGGTTGATGTGGCCAGGTTGATGTGGCCATGTGGCCAGGTTGATGTGGTCAGGTTGATGTGACATGTGGTCATGTTGATGTGACATGTGGTCGAGGTTGATGTGACATGTGGTCGAGGTTGATGTGACATGTGGTCGAGGTTGAGGTGGTCAGGTTGATGTGACATGTGGTCGAGGTTGATGTGACATGTGGTCGAGGTTGAGGTGGTCAGGTTGATGTGACAAGTGGTCGAGGTTGATGTGGTCAGGTTGAAGTGACAAGTGGTCAGGTTGATGTGACATGTGGTCAGGTTGATGTGACAAGTGGTCAGGTTGATGTGACATGTGGTCAGGTTGATGTGACATGTGGTCAGGTTGATATGGTCAGGTGGTCGGGTTGATGTGGTCAGGGTGATGTGACATGTGGTCAGGATGATGTGGTCAGGTTAATGTGGTCAGGGTGATGTGGTCAGGTTGATGCGGTCATGTGGTCAGGTTGATGTGACATGTGGTCAGGTTGATGTGACATGTGGTCAGGTTGATGTGACAAGTGGTCAGGTTGATGTGACAAGTGGTCAGGTTGATGTGACATGTGGTCAGGTTGATGTGGTCAGGATGATGTGACATGTGGTCGGGTTGATGTGGTCGGGTTGATGTGGTCGGGTTGATGTGGTCGGGTTGATGTGGTCGGGTTGATGTGACATGTGGTCAGGATGATGTGACATGTGGTCAGGTTGATGTGGTCAGGTTGATGTGACATGTGGTCAGGTTGACGTGGTGAGGTTGATGTGACATGTGGTCAGGTTGACGTGGTCAGGTTGATGTGACATGTGGTCAGGTTGACGTGGTCAGGTTGATGTGACATGTGGTCCGGCTGACATGTGGTCGGGTTGATGTGGTCGGGTTGATGTGGTCAGGTTGATGTGACATGTGGTCAGGTTGATGTGACATGTGGTCAGGTTGATGTGACATGTGGTCGGGTTGATGTGGTTGATGTGGTCAGGTTGATGTGGTCGGGTTGATGTGGTCGGGTTGATGTGGTCGGGTTGATGTGGTCAGGTTGATGTGGTCAGGTTGACGTGGTCAGGTTGATGTGACATGGTGGTCAGGTTGATGTGACATGTGGTCAGGTTGATGTGACATGTGGTCAGGTTGATGTGGTTGATGTGGTCGGGTTGATGTGACATGTGGTCGGGTTGATGTGGTCATGTGGTCGGGTTGATGTGACATGTGGTCAGGTTGATGTGACATGTGGTCAGGTTGATGTGACATGTGGTCGGGTTGATGTGTCGGGTTGATGTGGTCGTCAGGGTTGATGTGACATGTGGTCAGGTTGATGTGACATGTGGTCAGGTTGATGTGACATGTGGTCGAGGTGACGTGGTCAGGTTGATGTGACAGGTGGTCAGGTTGATGTGACATGTGGTCAGGTTGATGTGACAAGTGGTTAGGTTGATGTGACATGTGGTCAGGTTGATGTGACATGTGGTCAGGTTGATGTGGTCAGGATGATGTGACATGTGGTCAGGTTGACGTGGTCAGGTTGATGTGACATGTGGTCGGGTTGACGTGGTCGGGTTGATGTGACATGTGGTCGGGTTGATGTGACATGTGGTCGGGGTGATGTGGTCGGGGTGATGTGGTCAGGGTGATGTGGAGGGTGATGTGGTCAGGGTGATGTGGTCATGTGGTCAGGTGATGTGGTCAGGTTGATGTGACATGTGGTCAGGTGATGTGGTCAGGTTGATGTGACATGTGGTCAGGTTGTGGTCAGGATGATGTGACATGTGGTCAGGTTGATGTGGTCAGGTTGATGTGACATGTGGTCAGGTGATGTGGATGTGGTCAGGGTGATGTGTGGTGATGTGGTCAGGGTGTGATGTGGTCATGGGTGATGTGGTCAGGGTGATGTGGTCAGGGTGATGTGGTCAGGATGATGTGACATGTGGTCAGATGATGTGATGTGGTCAGGTCAGGATGATGTGACATGTGGTCAGCATGATGTGACATGTGGTCAGGGCGATGTGGTCAGGATGATGTGACATGTGGTCAGGTCGATGTGGTCAGGATGATGTGACATGTGGTCAGGGAGACGTGGTCAGGGAGACGTGGTCAGGGAGACGTGGTCGGGTTGATGTGGTCGGGTTGATGTGGTCGGGTTGATGTGGTCGGGTTGATGTGGTCAGGTTAATGTGGTCAGGTTAATGTGGTCAGGTTGATGTGACATGTGGTCGAGGTTGATGTGACATGTGGTCAAGGTTGAGGTGGTCAGGTTGATGTGACATGTGGTCAGTTGATATGGTCAGGTGGATGTGACATGTGGTCGTGTTGATGTGGTCAGGTTGATGTGACATGTGGTCAGGTTTATGTGACATGTGGTCAGGTTGATGTGACATGTGGTCAGGTTGATGTGACAAGTGGTCGAGGTTGATGTGGTCAGGTTGATGTGACATGTGGTCAGGTTGATGTGGTCAGGGTGATGTGGTCAGGGGGATGTGGTCAGGGGGATGTGGTCAGGTTGGTGTGGTCAGGTTGGTGTGGTCAGGTTGGTGTGGTCAGGGTGATGTGGTCAGGTTGGTGTGGTCAGGGTGATGTGGTCAGGTCGATGTGACATGTGGTCAGGGTGATGTGGTCAGGTCGATGTGACATGTGGTCAGGGTGATGTGGTCAGGTCGATGTGACATGTGGTCAGGGTGATGTGGTCAGGTCGATGTGACATGTGGTCAGGGTGATGTGGTCAGGTCGATGTGACATGTGGTCAGGGTGATGTGGTCAGGTCAATGTGACATGTGGTCAGGGTGATGTGGTTAGGGCGACATGCTCAGGGCGACGTGCTCAGGGTGATGTTACCGACCTTTAAACCTTCACAACGTGTTGACACCAGCTATAACACAAGGCTTGTGACAGACAAGGAAGTCTCATGCAGATGAAGATGGCTGACTGTTGTGTTCAGTACAAGCTGAGTCCCGGCACGGGGGGGGGGATGATGTAACAGCCCAGTCAGCCAAGCAGAGTCCTGGTACTGGGGGGGGTGATGTAACAGCCCAGTCAGCCAAGCAGAGTCCTGGTACTGGGGGTGGGGGGTGATGTAACAGCCCAGTCAGCCAAGCAGAGTCCTGGTACTGGGGGGGGGGGTGATGTAACAGCCAGGCAGAGGAGAGACTGTTCACACTACATTTCATCTGCCAGAGCAGAGAGAACAAAACAGCACTCAAAATGGTACTGAATGTGGAGCTGCTTACAAACAGGGGAACTGGGCCGAGGGGGTAGCCTAGCAGACTGGGCCGAGGGGGTAGCCTAGCAGACTGGGCCGGGGGGTAGCCTAGCAGACTGGGCCGAGACTGGGCCGGGGTAGCCTAGCAGACTGGGCCGAGGGGGTAGCCTAGCAGACTGGGCCGACTGGGCCGGGGGTAGCCTAGCAGACTGGGCCGAGGGGGTAGCCTAGCAGACTGGGCCGAGGGGGTAGCCTAGCAGACTGGGCCGAGGGGGTAGCCTAGCAGACTGGGCGAGGGGGTAGAGCAGGGGTGAGCCTAGCAGACTGGGCCGAGGGGGTAGCCTAGCAGACTGGGCCGAGGGGGTAGCCTAGCAGACTGGGCCGAGGGGGTAGCCTAGCAGACTGGGCCGAGGGGGTAGCCTAGCAGACTGGGCCGAGGGGGTAGCCTAGCAGACTGGGCCGAGGGGGTAGCCTAGCAGACTGGGCCGAGGGGGTAGCCTAGCAGACTGGGCCGAGGTGGTAGCCTAGCAGACTGGGCCGAGGGGGTAGCCTAGCAGACTGGGCCGAGGGGGTAGCCTAGCAGACTGGGCCGAGGGGGTAGCCTAGCAGACTGGCAGACTGGGCCGAGGGGGTAGCCTAGCAGACTGGGCCGAGGGGGTAGCCTAGCAGACTGGGCCGAGGGGGTAGCCTAGCAGACTGGGCCGAGGGGGCAGACTGGGCCGGGTAGCCTAGCAGACTGGGCCGAGGGGGTAGCCTAGCAGACTGGGCCGAGGGGGTAGCCTAGCAGACTGGGCCGAGGGGGTAGCCTAGCAGACTGGGCCGGGTAGCCTAGCAGACTGGGCCGAGGGGGTAGCCTAGCAGACTGGGCCGAGGGGGTAGCCTAGCAGACTGGGCCGAGGGGGTAGCCTAGCAGACTGGGCCGAGGGGGGGGCAGCCTGGGCAGACTGGGCCGAGGGGGTAGCCTAGCAGACTGGGCCGAGGGGGTAGCCTAGCAGACTGGGCCGAGGGGGTAGCCTAGCAGACTGGGCCGAGGGGGTAGCCTAGCAGACTGGGCCGAGGGGGTAGCCTAGCAGACTGGGCCGAGGTGGTAGCCTAGCAGACTGGGGAGGGGGTAGCCTAGCAGACTGGGCCGAGGGGGTAGCCTAGCAGACTGGGCCGAGGGGGTAGCCTAGCAGAGCCTAGCAGACTGGGGCCGCAGACTGGGCCGAGGGGTAGCCTAGCAGACTGGGCCGAGGGGGTAGCCTAGCAGACTGGGCCGAGGGGTAGCCTAGCAGACTGGGCCGAGGGGGTAGCCTAGCAGACTGGGCCGAGGGGTAGCCTAGCAGACTGGGCCGAGGGGGTAGCCTAGCAGACTGGGCCGAGGGGTAGTAGCAGACTGGGCCGAGGGGTAGCCTAGCAGACTGGGCCGAGGGGGTAGCCTAGCAGACTGGGCCGAGGGGGTAGCCTAGCAGACTGGGCCGAGGGGGTAGCCTAGCAGACTGGGCCGAGGGGGTAGCCTAGCAGACTGGGCCGAGGGGGTAGCCTAGCAGACTGGGCCGAGGGGGTAGCCTAGCAGACTGGGCCGAGGGGGTAGCCTAGCAGACTGGGCCGAGGTGGTAGCCTAGCAGACTGGCCCCAGCTAGCAGACTGGGTAGCCTAGCAGACTGGGCCGAGGGGGTAGCCTAGCAGACTGGGCCGAGGGGGTAGCCTAGCAGACTGGGCCGAGGGGGTAGCCTAGCAGACTGGGCCGAGGGGGTAGCCTAGCAGACTGGGCCGAGGGGGTAGCCTAGCAGACTGGGCCGAGGGGGTAGCCTAGCAGACTGAGGGGTAGCCTAGCAGACTGGGCTGAGGGGGTAGCCTAGCAGACTGGGCTGGGGGGTAGCCCCTAGCAGACTGGGCCAGAGCGGGGTAGCCTAGCAGACTGGGCCGGGGGGGTAGCCTAGCAGACTGGGCCGAGGGGGTAGCCTAGCAGACTGGGCCGAGGGGTAGCCTAGCAGACTGGGCGAGGGGGTAGCCTAGCAGACTGGGCCGAGGGGGTAGCCTAGCAGACTGGGCCGAGGGGGTAGCCCAGCAGACTGGGCCGAGGGGGTAGCCTAGCAGACTGGGCCGAGGGGGTAGCCTAGCAGACTGGGCCGAGGGGTAGCCTAGCAGACTGGGCCGGGGGGCCCCAGCCTACAGAGCGGGGCAGACTGGGCCAGAGGGGGCTAGCCTGCCCCAGCAGAGAGCGGGGGCTGGTGCCCCAGCTAGCTACAGAGCGGGGGGCTGGTCGCGGGGGTAGCCTGCCCCAGCAGACGGGGCTGGTCGGTGCCCCAGCTAGCTACAGAGCGGGGCTGGTCGCGTGCCCCAGCTAGCTACAGAGCGGGGCTGGTCGCGTGGCCCCAGCTAGCTACAGGGGCTGGTCGCGGGCTAGCTACAGAGCGGGGGTCGCGTGCCCCAGCCCCAGTGCCCCAGCTACAGAGCGGGGGGGGCTGGTCGCGTGCCCCAGCTAGCTACAGAGCGGGGGCTGGTCGCGTGCCCCAGCTAGCTACAGAGCGGGGGCTGGTCGCGTGCCCCAGCTAGCTACAGAGCGGGGGCTGGTCGCGTGCCCCAGCTAGCTACAGAGCGGGGGCTGGTCGCGTGCCCCAGCTAGCTACAGAGCGGGGGCTGGTCGCGGCCCCCAGCTAGCTACAGAGCGGGGGCTGGTCGCGGCCCCCAGCTAGCTACAGAGCGGGGGCTGGTCGCGGCCCCCAGCTAGCTACAGAGCGGGGCCAGGGAGAAGCAGTCAGAGATGATCACGACAGCCAAAGCCTAGGAGCTCTGCCTGAACAGTGTTGGACAGAGCTCCCTGTCTGATACCACATGGAACCAGCCCTATGGGCACAGGTCTAAAGTAGTGCACTATATAGGGAATAGGGTGGGTCCTGGTCTAAAGTAGTGCACTATATTGGGAAGAGGGTTCCGGGTTCCATTTGGGACACAGCATGTCCTCTCCCCGTAGAGGGCTTGGCGCTGCTCACGGTGCCGCCTGGCATGGCAGTAGGTCTGGCTGTTGCATTAAATATCAGCAGCCGTCCAGCTGACTAGACTACAGGAGCAGACTGGTGATTAACTGTACTGTTCACAGCTATAGTCAGAGAGAAGACTGACGGGATGATTGGTTGAGTCTATTGAACCAAATGTACCAATCTGAATGATGTACCAATGACAGGGCTCCTGACTGTGGTGGGTCCATAAAGAAAGGAACATTCCCACAACACAACAGGACCCTAATTTAATAGCTGTGGGCCTCATGTGTGAAGGGAGGTGATGGACACAGCGCGACAACTTCATGGTTGAATCAGACACGTCGCGCATCATCCAGTGTGAAGACGTCACATGACAGAGGTACTCAACTCACAAGGTCAATCAATAATAATAAATATTTAGGTTTCCTGGAAATTGAATTTATATTTTCAAACTGAACCTACAGACATGGATAATGTGAATTATGAGCTAGACAGCAGGCTGGATAACAGAGAAATGATGTATTCAATGGAGCGTTGCTATTTGCACGAGATCGCTGAGCTCGCTGGCTGTCTGTTATCACCCTCCATACTGGCCAATGGCCTGCAACAGTAGTTCCACACAATCTCACAAAGGCTATCCCGTGTATCTGTAACAGTTGCGAAAGTACTATGTGAATTTCACCAGGTTCATGTATTAATTTTTGTATTCGAAAATGATTTTGATGCACTGAGAGAGAAAGAGGCGACGATTCTCAGAACAGATGTGGCTCTACAAATGTTTTATTTCCTTTTGGATGCAGAGAGTGAGTTCTGCTTGATTAAAACGACCTGATCTCCAAAGTCCACGTCTATAGTCTCAATCAACCACACACACAACGCAGAGTTACAGATCAACCACATCGGGCTAGTAGCAGGATAAATTATTAGAAACATATTTACAAACGTCGATTAAATCTGGTCAACCGCTGGCGAGGAAGAGAAAAGGCGTCTCCTAATTGACCCTGCAGCCTCCGCAGCTGCTAGTGCGCTGAGCAGATCTAGTGCATCAGATCTAGTGCGCTGATCAGATCTAGTGCATCAGATCTAGTGCGCTGAGCAGATCATCAGATCTAGTGCGCTGATCAGATTCTAGTGTGCTGATCAGATTCTAGTGTATCAGATTCTAGTGCGCTGATCAGATCTAGTGTATCAGATTCTAGTGCGCGGATCAGATCTAGTGCACTTAGTATCCTTGGAGACGCACTTTCCAACTTTCCAACAGTGGTGAGACCACCCCCATCTAGCTTGCTGGCTAGCTACAGTACATCATTAAAAAGGGGCAACTATTAAACCCTAACAGTAAAGACGGTAGCTCCCTATCCCCAAAGCAACGTAAACTACACATTTTACAGTAAAATACAGCCATCAGTCTTACCTGAAAATGTAGCCAAATCAGAGGAACACAACACACCAAGATGAGAAACTGGAGCTGTAGCGCCCCCTGCTGAGAAGTAGCGGTAGCTGCTTTGAGTACGTTTACATGCGCAGTAATAATTAGTAGTGATGGACCAGTATGACATTTTTGTCTGATACCATATCCAATATTTAGCTTGCATGTAGGAGTCTCTGCACTCTACTGTATTATAGTCTGACTACATGTAGGAGTCTCTGCACTCTACTGTATTATAGTCTGACTACATGTAGGAGTCTCTGCACTCTACTGTATTATAGTCTGACTACATGTAGGAGTCTCTGCACTCTACTGTATTATAGTCTGACTACGTGTAGGAGTCTCTGCACTCTACTGTATTATAGTCTGACTACGTGTAGGAGTCTCTGCACTCTACTGTATTATAGTCTGACTACATGTAGGAGTCTCTGCACTCTACTGTATTATAGTCTGACTACATGTAGGAGTCTCTGCACTCTACTGTATTACAGTCTGACTACATGTAGGAGTCTCTGCACTCTACTGTATTATAGTCTGACTACGTGTAGGAGTCTCTGCACTCTACTGTATTATAGTCTGACTACATGTAGGAGTCTCTGCACTCTACTGTATTATAGTCTGACTACATGTAGGAGTCTCTGCACTCTACTGTATTATAGTCTGACTACATGTAGGAGTCTGCTTTTTGTTTGAAGTTAGCTAAAACACAGTCTCAGAATACATATAAAATAGAAATAGGCATCTCTGTCCAGTTATTTAACATCTACATTTCAAAAACATAAAAAGCGAGCAAAATGTTTGACAAATCTTTATTTGATCAGGTTCATTTACAATCACAACAACATATAATATAAACCATGTGCTTTTTTAAAGCATGTGCCATTTCTAATAGAAAACCAAAGTAGGGAACAATGATTGAGTTGATGGTGGAAAACCTCCTCCTGGCCCAGCACGGAGATTACTCTTGAGTTCATCAGTAGGTCAACTGACCAAAACCCCATATAAACCCTGTCACATGACATCAGCCATGCCAACTCTCTTCAAGTTGTACTGGGCATCAAATTCAGTCAAATGTTTCTAGTCTGCTAGCTCTACGCAGACCCCCAGAGGATAGGATATAGAGCTGTAGTCTGCTCCATGTCAACCCCCAGAGGAAAGGATATAGAGCTGGAGTCTGCTCCATGTCAACCCCCAGAGGATAGGTTATAGAGCTGTAGTCTGCTCCATGTCAACCCCCAGAGGATAGGTTATAGAGCTGTAGTCTGCTCTATGCAGACTCCCAGAGGATAGGATAGAGCTGTAGTCTGCTAGCTCTATGCAGACCCCCAGAGGATAGGCTTTAGAGCTGTAGTCTGCTGCATGTCAACCCCCAGAGGATAGGTTATAGAGCTGTAGTCTGCTAGCTCTATGCAGACCCCCAGAGGATAGGCTATAGAGCTGTAGTCTGCTCCATGTCAACCCCTAGAGGATAGGTTATAGAGCTGTAGTCTGCTAGCTCTATGCAGACCCCCAGAGGATAGGCTATAGAGCTGTAGTCTGCTAGCTCTATGCAGACCCCCAGAGGATAGGCTTTAGAGCTGTAGTCTGCTAGCTCCATGCAGACCCCCAGAGGATAGGATATATAGAGCTGTAGTCTGCTAGCTCTATGCAGACCCCCAGAGAATAGGATATATAGAGCTGTAGTCTGCTAGCTCTATGCAGACCCCCAGAGAATAGGATATAGAGCTGTAGTCTGCTCCATGCAAACCCCCAGAGAATAGGATATAGAGCTGTCATCTGCTAGCTCTTTGCGGACCCCCAGAGGAGACGATATAGAGCTGTAGTCTGCTCCATGCAGACCCCCAGAGGATAGGCTTTAGAGCTGTCATCTGCTAGCTCTTTGCAGACCCCCAGAGGAGACGATATAGAGCTGTAGTCTGCTCCATGCAGACTCCCAGAGAATAGGATATAGAGCTGTAGTCTGCTAGCTCTATGCAGACCCCCAGAGGATAGGCTTTAGAGCTGTAGTCTGCTAGCTCTATGCAGACCCCCAGAGGATAGGATATAGAGCTGTAGTCTGCTAGCTCTATGCAGACCCCCAGAGGATAGGCTATAGAGCTGTAGTCTGCTCCATTCAGACCCCCAGAGGATAGGCTTTAGAGCTGTAGTCTGCTAGCTCTATGCAGACCCCCAGAGGATAGGCTTTAGAGCTGTAGTCTGCTAGCTCTATGCAGACCCCCAGAGGATAGGATATAGAGCTGTAGTCTGCTAGCTCCATGCAGACCC
Source organism: Oncorhynchus tshawytscha (assembly GCF_018296145.1). Lineage (NCBI taxonomy): Eukaryota > Metazoa > Chordata > Actinopteri > Salmoniformes > Salmonidae > Oncorhynchus > Oncorhynchus tshawytscha. The sequence goes on from NW_024609781.1 coordinate 232,244, forward strand.
CCAGAGAGAATAGGATATAGAGCTGTAGTCTGCTAGCTCTATGCAGACCCCCAGAGGATAGGATATAGAGCTGTAGTCTGCTAGCTCTATGCAGACCCCCAGAGGATAGGCTATAGAGCTGTAGTCTGCTCCATTCAGACCCCCAGAGGATAGGATATAGAGCTGTAGTCTGCTAGCTCTATGCAGACCCCCAGAGGATAGGATATATGAATGAGACGTTGTGACGTTGCCAGGAGTGGAACCAATGAGACGTTGTGACGTTGCCAGGAGTGGAACCAATGAGACGTTGTGACGTTGCCAGGAGTGGAACCAATGAGACGTTGTGACGTTGCCAGGAGTGGTACCAATGAGACGTTGGGACGTTGCCAGGAGTGGTACCAATGAGACGTTGGGACGTTGCCAGGAGTGGAACCAATGAGACGTTGGGAAGTTGCCAGGAGTGGAACCAATGAGACGTTGGGACGTTGCCGGGCCTGAAGCAGTGCACTATCTAGGGATTAGGGTGCCATATTGGACAAAGGCTTCATAGTTCATTCTTCCATATGACCATCAGTGCTCCAGTACAGGCCACACTACAGATGCAGTGACCCAGCAGTCCTCACTGACCCAGAGCAGCAGTCCTCACTGACCCAGAGCAGCAGTCCTCACTGACCCAGAGCAGCAGTCCTCACTGACCCAGAGCAGCAGTCCTCACTGACCCAGAGCAGCAGTCCTCTTGGTCAGTCAGGGCAGGGCCTCACCAGTCAGCTGGATAGCGATGTTTCCACTGGTATCCGTCTGAACCAACAGCAGGCTGGAGTGGTTGCCAGTTACAACCGGCTTGAACTGGACTGGCAGGTGGATGTAGCGTTGGCATCTGGAGGGCAGGGAGAAACGGGAAGAAATCAAAACATGGACTAAGTATTTAGGGGGCAGGGCACTCGGACCAGTCACTAGGGACCCGAGAGGTTTCGACACTAGGGACCCGAACCAACACACAGGACCTGAGAGGCAGACGACACTAGGGACCCGAGAGGCAACTGACACTAGGCAGGTGGATGAGGCAGACGACACTAGGGACCCGAGAGGAGACGACACTAGGGAAGAAATCAAAACATAGGGACCCGAGAGGCAGACGACACGACACAGGGACCCGAGAGGCAGACGACACTAGGGACCCGAGAGGCAGACGACACTAGGGACCCGAGAGGCAGACGACACTAGGGACCCGAGAGGCAGACGACACTAGGGACCCGAGAGGCAGACGACACTAGGGACCCGAGAGGCAGACGACACTAGGGACCCGAGAGGCAGACGACACTAGGGACCCAGAGAGGCAGACGACACTAGGGACCCGAGAGGCAGACGACACTAGGGACCCGAGAGGCAGACGACACTAGGGACCCGAGAGGCAGACGACACTAGGGACCCGAGAGGCAGACGACACTAGGGACCCGAGAGGCAGACGACACTAGGGACCCGAGAGGCAGACAGACGACACTAGGGACCCGAGAGGCAGACGACACTAGGGACCCGAGAGGCAGACGACACTAGGGACCCGAGAGGCAGACGACACTAGGGACCCGAGAGGCAGACGACACTAGGGACCCGAGAGGCAGACGACACTAGGGACCCGAGAGGCAGACGACACTAGGGACCCGAGAGGCAGACGACACTAGGGACCCGAGAGGCAGACGACACTAGGGACCCGAGAGGCAGACGACACTAGGGACCCGAGAGGCAGACGACACTAGGGACCCGAGAGGCAGACGACACTAGGGACCCGAGAGGCAGACGACACTAGGGACCCGAGAGGCAGACGACACTAGGGACCCGAGAGGCAGACGACACTAGGGACCAGAGAGGCAGACGACACTAGGGACCAGAGAGGCAGACGACACACGGACCAGAGAGGCAGACGACACTAGGGACCCGAGAGGCAGACGACACTAGGGACCAGAGAGGCAGACGACACTAGGGACCAGAGAGGCAGACGACACTAGGGACCAGAGAGGCAGACGACACTAGGGACCAGAGAGGCAGACGACACTAGGGACCAGAGAGGCAGACGACACTAGGGACCAGAGAGGCAGACGACACTAGGGACCAGAGAGGCAGACGACACTAGGGACCAGAGAGGCAGACGACACAACGGACCAGAGAGGCAGACACAACACGGACGAGAGGCAGACACAACACGGACCCGAGAGGCAGACACAACACGGACCCGAGAGGCAGACACAACACGGACCCGAGAGGCAGACACAACACGGACTGAGAGGCAGACACAACACGGACTGAGAGGCAGACACAACACGGACTGAGAGGCAGACACAACACGGACTGAGAGGCAGACACAACACGGACTGAGAGGCAGACACAACACGGACTGAGAGGCAGACACAACACGGACTGAGAGGCAGACACAACACGGACTGAGAGGCAGACACAACACGGACTGAGAGGCAGACACAACACGGACTGAGAGGCAGACACAACACGGACTGAGAGGCAGACACAACACGGACTGAGAGGCAGACACAACACGGACCCGAGAGGCAGACACAACACGGACTGAGAGGCAGACACAACACGGACTGAGAGGCAGACAATACAGACTGAGGCAGACTTTGAGCTGTGATTGTTGTTAGAATAGAACAGTGTCACCTGACAGGTACAGTACAGGAAGCACCAAATCTCACGTTGAAGAAAATACTGTGATAAAAATGTAGTAACAAATGTTAATTCCACATGGCGATGACGTGTGAATGAAAACGCTATGCACCATGGGAGGAGTCAGGACATGCAGCAAGGTGCCATTCGCCACACAGCACCACCACACCTACTTCAGTAGATAACACAGTGACCTGCTGTCCAGACACTCTCAGGCCCAGAGCCTGACCAACACAGTGACTTGCTGTCCAGAGCCTGGCCAAAACAGTGACCTGCTGTCCAGACGCTCTCAGGCCCAGAGCCTGGCCAAAACAGTGATCTGCTGTCCAGACGCTCTCAGGCCCAGAGCCTGGCCAACACAGTGAGTGGCCTGCTGTCCAGACACTCTCAGGCCCAGAGCCTGACCAACACAGTGAGTGGGCCTGCTGTCCAGACGCTCTCAGGCCCAGAGCCTGGCCAACACAGTGAGTGGCCTGCTGTCCAGACACTCTCAGGCCCAGAGCCTGACCAACACAGTGAGTGGGCCTGCTGTCCAGACACTCTCAGGCCCAGAGCCTGACCAACACAGTGAGTGGGCCTGCTGTCCAGACGCTCTCAGACCCAGAGCCTGACCAACACAGTGAGTGGGCCTGCTGTCCAGACGCTCTCAGACCGACCCCTTTGAGTTTCCACAGCATTAGGAGCAGGAAGTCACACTCAGGTTACACACAGCACCAATCACAGCCTTTCAGTACATCATAGCCTGGTCCCAGACCTGGTTGTGCCTTCTTGGTCAACTTCTATGGTCATGGTATAGCTCTGTGGCCAGGTTAACCAGGACACTGATTACAGAAGAGGAATGACAGTCACCAAGCGGCGTGGACTCACCTTAGGGAATATTTGGAATGCTTGATGTGGAATGGCTCTTTAGGGGTTAGGAACATCAGCTGCAACATCAGACAAGCTCAACATCAAATCCATGCAATGCAAAGCATTCTGGGTAGTTATCACATCCATCACAGTTCATGCAATTATTCTGTGTGTGTGTTGCTCACCGCATGCGTTTCCAAGGAGTTGTTTCTCATGTTGACCTTCAGTGTGCTGGTCTCCCCTACCCTGGTAGGGGGGAATGAGTAGTGGTCCTGGGGGGCGTATACCCCCCTACACAGAGCCTCCTCCTGACTGGAACACACAACATCATCCACACATTTAACATCGACCTGAACCTTCCTCCTCCATGGGGCTCTGAGCTTCCTGAACCTTCCTCCTCCATGGGGCTCTGAGCGTCCTGAACATCTACCTGAACCTTCCTCCTCCATGGGGCTCTGAGCTTCCTGAACCTTCCTCCATGGGGCTCTGAGCTTCCTGAACCTTCCTCCTCCATGGGGCTCTGAGCGTCCTGAACATCTACCTGAACCTTCCTCCTCCATGGGGCTCTGAGCTTCCTGAACCTTCCTCCATGGGGCTCTGAGCTTCCTGAATCTTCCTCCTCCATGGGGGCTCTGAGCTTCCTGAACCTTCCTCCTCCATGGGGCTCTGAGCGTCCTGAACATCTACCTGAACCTTCCTCCTCCATGGGGCTCTGAGCTTCCTGAACCTTCCTCCTCCATGGGGCTCTGAGCTTCCTGAACCTTCCTCCTCCATGGGGCTCTGAGCTTCCTGAACCTTCCTCCTCCATGGGGCTCTGAGCTTCCTGAACCTTCCTCCTCCATGGGGCTCTGAGCTTCCTGAACGTCTACCTGAACCTTCCTCCTCCATGGGGCTCTGAGCTTCCTGATCACTTATCCTTCAGAACAAATCAAGAACTATATCTGAACATTAACCAGATAGCCAGCTAGTTAGCCAGCTGACTGACTAACTAGCTGGCTAACCAGTGCTCCCTGTTTGGTGATTCATCCTCCACTGTGCTCTGGACTGTGGAGGATCAACCTTGTTTTTCTAGTCATCACTAGTGAGACCTGACTGCCAGTCATCACTAGTGAGACCTGACTGCCAGTCATCACTAGTGAGACCTGACTGCCAGTCATCACTAGTGAGACCTGACTGCCAGTCATCACTAGTGAGACCTGACTGCCAGTCATCACTAGTGAGACCTGACTGCCAGTCATCACTAGTGAGACCTGACTGCCAGTCATCACTAGTGAGACCTGACTGCCAGCCAGTCATCACTAGTGAGACCTGACTGCCAGTCAGTCATCACTAGTGAGACCTGACTGCCAGTCATCACTAGTGAGACCTGACTGCCTGGTCATCACTAGTGAGACCTGACTGCCAGTCATCACTAGTGAGTGTCATCACTAGTGAGACCTGACTGCCAGTCATCACTAGTGAGACCTGACTGCCAGTCATCACTAGTGAGACCTGACTGCCAGCCCTTACCCAGTCATCACTAGTGAGACCTGACTGCCAGCCCTTACCCAGTCATCACTAGTGAGACCTGACTGCCAGCCCTTACCCAGTCATCACTAGTGAGACCTGACTGCCAGCCCTTACCCAGTCATGCCACCATCAGCAACCGGGTCAGGTCTTCTCCTGGTCTTAAAGGCTTCAGTCTTCACCAGAGAACAGTCTGCTTCCTGAGGAGCCACCGCTGGACCAACCTTCACACCCTGAAAAACATCATCATCATCATCATCATCATCATCATCATCATCATGGCAACCCTCCACCGCATTCGTCACCCTCCTCCACGCCACGTCGTATTCATTAGGGGACACCATATCCAAAAGGGTCGTATTCATTAGGGGACACCATATCCAAAAGGGTCGTATTCATTAGGGGACACCCTATCCAAAAGGGTCGTATTCATTAGGGGACACCCTATCCAAAAGGGTCGTATTCATTAGGGGACACCATATCCAAAAGGGTCGTATTCATTAGGGGACACCATACCCAAAAGGGTCGTATTCATTAGGGGACACCATACCCAAAAGGGTCGTATTCATTAGGGGACACCACACCCAAAAGGGTCGTATTCATTAGGGGACACTTCATAAACGGGAAGACACCCTGCAGTATAATGATGTCCTATAACAGTCTACCTTTACAGTCTCCTGGCAGTATAATGATGTCCTATAACAGTCTCCTGGCAGTATAATGATGTCCTGTAACAGTCTACCTTTACAGTCTCCTGGCAGTATAATGATGTCCTATATCAGTCTCCTGGCAGTATAATGATGTCCTATATCAGTCTCCTGGCAGTATAATGATGTCCTATATCAGTCTCCTGGCAGTATAATGATGTCCTATAACAGTCTCATGGCAGTATAATGATGTCCTATATCAGTCTCCTGGCAGTATAATGATGTCCTATAACAGTCTCCTGGCAGTATAATGATGTCCTATAACAGTCTCCTGGCAGTATAATGATGTCCTATAACAGTCTCCTGGCAGTATAATGATGTCCTATATCAGTCTCCTGGCAGTATAATGATGTCCTATATCAGTCTCCGGGCAGTATAATGATGTCCTATAACAGTCTCCTGGCAGTATAATGATGTCCTATAACAGTCTACCCACAGTGCCACAGAGCTGGAAGCGTATCCTGGTCTTGTGCTGAGGCTCAGCCACTGGGTGACACTCCAGGTCCCAGAACTGAGCATAGTCCCCTCGGTCCCTGGGCAGGAAGGTGATGGGCACCTGGAGGAGAGGAGGAGACACCAACAGGAGGAGATGAGACATCAACACCACCATCATGGTCAAAGCCCTACAGGACATCCTATTGACCAAAGACACATTGTTCTGGGGACCAGGGGTGTGACTGGGTAAAGCTGGGTGGTCAGTAACCCCCCCGAATAAAGATATGTTCTGGGGACCAGGGGTGTGACTGGGTAAAGCTGGGTGGTCAGTAACCCCCCAAATAAAGATATGTTCTGGGGACCAGGGGTGTGACTGGGTAAAGCTGGGTGGTCAGTAACCCCCCCGAATAAAGATATGTTCTGGGGACCAGGGGTGTGACTGGGTAAAGCTGGGTGGTCAGTAACCCCCCGAATAAAGATATGTTCTGGGGACCAGGGGTGTGACTGGGTAAAGCTGGGTGGTCAGTAACCCCCAAATAAAGATATGTTCTGGGGACCAGGGGTGTGACTGGGTAAAGCTGGGTGGTCAGTAACCCCCAAATAAAGATATGTTCTGGGGACCAGGGGTGTGACTGGGTAAAGCTGGGTGGTCAGTAACCCCCGAATAAAGATATGTTCTGGGGACCAGGGGTGTGACTGGGTAAAGCTGGGTGGTCAGTAACCCCCCTAATAAAGATATGTTCTGGGGACCAGGGGTGTGACTGGGTAAAGCTGGGTGGTCAGTAACCCCCCCGAATAAAGATATGTTCTGGGGACCAGGGGTGTGACTGGGTAAAGCTGGGTGGTCAGTAACCCTAATAAAGTCATAGGTAGGGGTAGAGATGGAGTAATCACCTGCATCTTGTGGTATGCTCCCAGGGTTCCAGAGACTCTGGGACATCTGAAGGCTGTGTAGGTGGCCCGGTACACATCCCCACTGCTGTCCACCCCCTTTACATAGGGAGGGGCGAAGGAAGACAGGTACCACCTCACCTGCTCTCCTCTGTTCTCCACCTCCACAGAGGACTCTGACGAAAGAAGAGACGGCTTTAGATCAAAACACTGGAAACAGGAACATTCTTCAAGAACACACACAGCATTTTGGTATTATCTAGAGGGGAAATAGGGCTATCGACTGGCAACTGCAAACTCCAGAGATTATAGATATGTCCCAACACTGAGTCAGAGATTATAGATATGTCCCAACACTGGGACTCAGATTATAGATATGTCCCAATGCTGAGTAACGCTGGGAGTCAGAGATTATAGATATCTTCCAATGCTGAGATTATAGATATGTCCCAATTCTGAGTCAGAGATTATAGATATGTTCCAATGCTTAGATTATAGATATGTCCCAATGTTTAGATTATAGATATCTCCCAATGCTGAGATTATAGATGTGTCCCAACACTGAGATTACAGATGTGTCCCAATGCTGAGTAACGCTGGGAGTCAGAGTGTCTCCTACCTGAGGTTTCTCCTGAGGGCGTGGCAGGAAACACGATGGTACGGTTACTGATCTCTACCGTGGCTGGAGCTGTCCTGGTCAGGGGGGGTTGGCCTGCAGGGGGCAGCATGGTGGTGGGCATGGGGCTAGCAGTCTGAGGAGGAAGGGGGGCTAGGCTCCGGTCTGCTGGGGCCGTTGATACATCCAGAGCCAGGTCCTGACGGATCTGGACTTTGATGAACTGGACAGCAGGAGGAGAGAAAATAACATCATTAAGGGGAGGCCACTACATCAAGACATTGAGGGGGGGGCCACATCAAGACATTGAGGGGGGCACCACATCAAGACATTGAGGGGGGCCCCCACATCAAGACATTGAGGGGGGAACCACATCAAGACATTGAGGGGGCACCACATCAAGACATTGAGGGGGCCCCCACATCAAGACATTGAGGGGGACATCAAGACATCAAGACATTGAGGGGGGCACCACATCAAGACATTGAGGGGGGCACCACATCAAGACATTGAGGGGGGGGCACCACATCAAGACATTGAGGGGGGGCACCACATCAAGACATTGAGGGGGGGGGCACCACATCAAGACATTGAGGGGCCCACAACATCATCACTACCTTCTGTTGATTGTCACACTGGACATAGATTTGGCCACTCCATGGAAACATGGATGTCCTGGTTGCTAGGGACGGATTAGGACTGATGAGGATCTGGAGGTGGCACCTGGGAACAAAAAACTACTGTGAAACACCCCTAGTAATACAGTCACCTGGTAAAACTAACTAACTATGGTGAAAGAAGGCCATGTTGAGGCGTACCGGTTACCATCCGAGGGGTCCTACTGCGGTTCTATCTAGAAGGCCATGTTGTGGCGTACCGGTTACCGTCCGAGGCTTCCTACTGCGGTTCTATCTAGAAGGCCATGTTGAGGTGTACTGGTTACCGTCCGAGGCTTCCTACTGCGGTTCTATCTAGAAGGCCATGTTGAGGTGTACTGGTTACCGTCCGAGGGGTCCTATCTAGAAGGCCATGTTGAGGTGTAACGGTTGGCTGGCCAGGATAACACAAAGCTGTGTGTGTGTGTGTGTGTGTGTGTGTGTGTGTGTGTGTGTGTGTGTGTGTGTGTGTGTGTGTGTGTGTGTGTACATACTGTGGTTCTATGACTCCATGTTGAGGGGTAACAGTGAGACAGTGGGCTGGCCAGGACAACTCAAAGCTCAGCTCTCTGGATGATGAGTGGTTCTGGATCAGGACATGTCTGGTGTTGGAGGCTCCGTCTGGACAACATACATTATAAACCAAAGGAAAGGGTTTAATTATATTCTATTAAAAACTACAAAAAAAAACGTTTTATGAACAGAAAATCTGGAGCGTCAATGTTTCTGTCCTGAGAGACCTTGCTCAGGCTGCAAAGAGCACAGAGTTGGTCTCAAACAGTGAGATGATAATACTGACTGATAGTGGGAGAGGTGAGGACCAGCTGTTCAGGCTGGAGGCTCCAGGAGTCCCTGTGGTCCCCTGGTTCTGTCCCCGTCCCAGAGGCCTCTGTCCTGGGTAACGCGGGGCCTTGAGGACCCTTCACAGGCAGTACATCCAGAGACACGTTGCTGATGTGACGGTCTGAGTTCCCAAAACCACTACAACATGATAAGACAACGTTATATAACCATTAACACCATAATGTTAGTATAACACCCCCACTACAACGTTATATAACCATTAACACCACCACTACAACAACATTATATAACCATTAACACCCCTACTACAACATTCTATAACCATTAACACCACCACTACTACAACATTATATAACCATTAACACCACCACTACTACAACATTATATAACCATTAACACCACCACTACTACAACATTATATAACCATTAACACAACCCTACCACTAACATTAAACATTATATAACCATTAACACCACCACTACTACAACATTATATAACCATTAACCCCACCACTACTACAACATTATATAACCATTAACACCACCACTACAACATTATATAACCATTAACACCACCACTACTACATTATATAACCATTAACCCCACCACTACTACAACATTATATAACCATTAACACCACCACTACAACATTATATAACCATTAACACCACCACTACAACATTATATAACCATTAACACCACTACTACAACATTATATAACCATTAACACCACTACTACAACATCATATAACCATTAACACCACCACTACAACATCATATAACCATTAACACCCCCACTACAACATTATATAACCATTAACACCACCACTACTACATTATATAACCATTAACACCACTACTACAACATTATATAACCATTAACACCACTACTACAACATTATATAACCATTAACACCCCCACTACAATGTTATATAACCATTAACACCACCACTACAACATTATATAACTACAACATTATATAACCATTAACACCACCACTACTACAACATTATATAACCATTAACACCACCACTACAACAACATTATATAACCATTAACACCCCTACTACAACATTCTATAACCATTAACACCACCACTACTACAACATTATATAACCATTAACACCACCACTACTACAACATTATATAACCATTAACACCACCACTACTACAACATTATATAACCATTAACACCACCACTACTACATTATATAACCATTAACACCCCCACTACAACATTATATAACCATTAACACCCCCACTACAACATTATATAACCATTAACACCCCCACTACAACATTATATAACCATTAACACCCCCCCACATTATATAACAACATTATATAACCATTAACACCACTACTACATTATATAACCATTAACACCACTACTACAACATTATATAACCATTAACACCACCACTACTACAACATTATATAACCATTAACCCCACCACTACTACAACATTATATAACCATTAACACCACCACTACAACATTATATAACCATTAACACCACCACTACTACATTCTATAACCATTAACCCCACCACTACTACAACATTATATAACCATTAACACCACTACTACAACATCATATAACCATTAACACCACTACTACAACATTATATAACCATTAACACCACTACTACAACATCATATAACCATTAACACCACTACTACAACATCATATAACCATTAACACCACTACTACAACATCATATAACCATTAACACCACCACAACATTATAACCATTAACACCACCACTACTACATTATATAACCATTAACACCACTACTACTACATTATAAACCATTAACACCACTACTACTACATTATATAACCATTAACACCACTACAACATTATATAACCATTAACACCACTACAACATTATAAACCATTAACAGCCTGTATGTTCTAAGCAGAGAGAAACACTCTAGAAACCAAATGAGGTGTGAGATGAAAACATTCGTATGATTACGTTCTTTCCTAAAGGTATGATATTCAGTCCCAGTACCTGTCAGCCTCCGAGCCTCTCCTGGTGACAGCTAGGGGGGGCTGGACATGGAGGTCAGTCCTTCCAGAGTCCAAGGTCTCTGTGCTGCCCAGCACTGACAACACCACCTTACTCAGGTTCCCATAGAACAACTGGGCCTGGTTGGGGCTCTGGGGCAGGTCGTAGGCTGGAGACAACAGCATGGGAAACCATGAGCTAAACATAGTGGGTCAACACATACATTATACACTATTATATATACACACACACACATATATAGTTGATGTCAGAAGTTTACATACACCTTAGCCAAATACATTTAAACTCAGTTTCTCCATAATTCCTGACATTTAATCCTAGTAAAAATTCCCTGTTTTAGGACTTTTAGGATCACCACTTTATTTTAAGAATGTGAAATGTCAATAATAGTAGAGAGAATGATTTATTTCAGCTTTTATTTCTTTCATCACATTCCCAGTGGGTCAGAAGTTACATACACTCAATTAGTATTTGGTAGCATTGCCTTTAAACTGTTTGACTTGGGTCAAACGTTTCGGGTAGCCTTCCACAAGCTTCCCACAATAAGTTGGGTGATTTTTGCCCATTCCTCCTGACAGAGCTGGTGGAACTGAGTCAGGTTTGTAGGTCGTCTTGCTCGCACACGCTATTTCAGTTCTGCCAACAAATATTCTATCCAATTGAGGTCAAGGCTTTGTGATGGCCACTCCAATACCTTGACTGTTGTCCTTAAGCCATTTTGCCACAACTTTGGAAGTATGCTTGGGGTCATTGTCCATTTGGAAGACCCATTTGTGACCAAGCTATAACTTCCTGACTGATGTCTTGAGCTGTTTCAATAAATACACATTTGGCTTCTCATGATGCCATCTATTTTGTAAAGTGCACCAGTCCCTCCTGCAGAAAAGCACCCCCACAACATGATGCTGCCACCCCCGTGCTTCACGGTTGGGATGCTGTTCTTCGGCTTGCAAGCACTTTTAAAGGCACAGTAATCTTAGTGTATGTAAACTTCTGACTCACTGGAATTGTGATACAGTGAATTATAAGTGAAATAATCTGTCTGTAAACAATTGTAGGAAAAATCACATGTGTCATGCACAAAGTAGATGTCCTAACTGACTTGCCAAAACTATAGTTTGTTAACAAGAAATTTGTGGAGTGGTTGAAAAATGAGTTAATGACGCTAATCTAAGTATGTAAACTTCCGACTTCAACTGTGTGTGTGTGTGTGTGTATATATATATATATATAAACATTTCCACAACAAACAAGTTTGAATAACAAGTTGTCCAGAGTAGGAAATCCTCACTGGTTCCCAGGTGTATAGAACAGGCGTCTCCAACAGGTTGATCTACCAGTAACTCACAGACCACCTACGAGTAGCTCGCCAAACAATTCTGACCGCAAAATGTCACTAACAAATCCCGCAAGTATCAGACACCGCAAGCTCCCAGCTCCTATCTCATCAAAGCAACATTATCCCACCTCTGTTCTAGAAAGACCCATGACCCTTACCCTCCAGGACCTGCTCCTCCCCCAGGAACCTCTCGTTGAAGTTGAGTCCTTTCAGCAGACTGTTCTCTGACAGAATCTTCCTGCCTGCATCAGGCTTTGACAGCAGCAACCTGGGGGACAGGAGATGGAGGTGAAATCAGTCTCCTTAGTGTTGTAAATCAAACTAGAGGGCCTGGAGAACAGAAACAGACAGTAGTGGTTCAAACGGTTCTGTCTGACAGCCTGGAACAACCTCCTCAAAGCCTCTAATGCTATTGCTTCACAAGATGGATGTTTAAAAGTCAGGTTAATGACAGCCCATGTAAGAAACAGAGGGACAGGTCCTCACCTCCTGAACTGTTGTCGTGAGACCTCGTCTCCACAGAAGAGACAGACTGTGGACAGGACGGCATTAGCTGAATGACACAGAGTCTGCTCTCTCTGGGTCACCTTCATCAGAACCGTGATCACCTGGAGAAAGAACCAGTTCAAACCAATTATTAATGATAGAAACATCTCTCCTGTCAGGAAGTCCAGATCAAACCAGAACCTCCTTTCTGACCACAACAAGTCATGTGACCTACCTCCTGTGTCCTCTCCTTCAGGACGAACTGAGACGGAGAGAGGCTGATGTCCGAGGAGTCCATGACAGAGCGTGTGTGTAGGTCAGAGTAGGGAACAGCCTTAATGAAGGCAGCCCTGCATCCAGTGTTTCTCACACAGACACACAGCTTGGAGACCTGGCCTGCTGCCACCCCCATTAGCATAGCCACGTAGCTGTCTGAACGCTTCCTGTGATCTTCCAGAATAATGTTACTGGTCCCTCCATAGCCTGATAGGGGGATCTGGGGGGGCGAGAGAGAGAGACAGAGGGCTGTTTGTATATCTCTATTTATTGAGATGTGAGGCATATAGCCAGAGCTACATAACCCATACGTCGCCACAGACTCACAAGCCATACGTCGCCACAGACTCACACAACCCATACGTCGCCACAGACTCACACAACCCATACGTCGCCACACTCACACAACCCATACGTCGCCACACTGACACAACCCATACACAGACACACAACCCATACGTCGCCACAGACTCACACAACCCATACGTCGCCACACACTCACACAACCCATACGTCGCCACACACTCACACAACCCATACGTCGCCACACACTCACACAACCCATACGTCGCCACACTCACACAACCCATACGTCGCCACACTCACACAACCCATACGTCGCCACACTCACACAACCCATACGTCGCCACACACTCACACAACCCATACGTCGCCACACTCACACAACCCATACGTCGCCACACTCACACAACCCATACGTCGCCACACTCACACAACCCATACGTCGCCACAGACACATACGTCGCCACAGACACATACGTCGCCACAGACACATACGTCGCCACAGACACATACGTGGCCACAGACTCATAACCCACACGTGGCCACAGACTCATAACCCACACGAGGCCACAGACTCATAACCCACACGTGGCCACAGACTCATAACCCACACGTGGCCACAGACTCATAACCCACACGTGGCCACAGACTCATAACCCACACGTGGCCACAGACTCATAACCCACACGTGGCCACAGACACATAACCCACACGTGGCCACAGACACATAACCCACACGTGGCCACAGACACATAACCCACACGTGGCCACAGACACATAACCCACACGTGGCCACAGACACATAACCCACACGTGGCCACAGACACATAACCCACACGTGGCCACAGACACATAACCCACACGTGGCCACAGACACATAACCCACACGTGGCCACAGACACATAACCCACACGTGGCCACAGACACATAACCCACACGTGGCCACAGACACATAACCCACACGTGGCCACAGACACATAACCCACACGTGGCCACAGACACATAACCCACACGTGGCCACAGACACATAACCCACACGTGGCCACAGACACACAACCCACACGTGGCCACAGACACACAACCCACACGTGGCCACAGACACACAACCCACACGTGGCCACAGACACACAACCCACACGTCGCCACAGACACATAACCCATACGTCGCCACAGACTCATAACCCATGTCGCCACACTCACACAACCCATACGTCGCCACAGACACATAACCCATACGTCGCCAGACACATACGTCGCCAGACATAAGCCATACGTCGCCACAGACTCACAACCCATACGTCGCCACAGACACATACGTCGCCAGACACATAACCCATACGTCACCACAGACTCATAACCCATACGTCGCCACAGACACATAACCCATACGTCGCCACAGACTCATAACCCATACGGCGCCACAGACACATAACCCATACGTCGCCACAGACACATAACCCATACGTCGCCACAGACTCATTGTGAAGTCTGAAAACATTAGACAAACTTTAAAAAGTGTAATGTCCCTTTAAGATCAGAAACCACCACTGAAAATCAGTCTGGTCACTTCAATAAGTAGCTAGATCCTCGGAACCCATAGATTTTCACGTTTCTGTTGTTGGCCTTGCACTACACACCGGACTCAAATAACCACGTCATCATCAAGCCTTTGATTCGTGGAATCAGGAGTGTAGTTAGTGCTAGGGCAACAACTACGGCCCAGGATGAAGAAACATTAGTCTATAGGATGGTTAGGGTAGAGAGGGCCTCACAGTAAACCAGGATGGTTAGGGTAGAGAGGGCCTCACAGTAAACCAGGATGGTTAGGGTAGAGAGGGCCTCACAGTAAACCAGGATGGTTAGGGTAGAGAGAGTCTCACAGTAAACCAGGATGGTTAGGGTAGAGAGAGTCTCACAGTAAACCAGGATGGTTAGGGTAGAGAGGGCCTCACAGTAAACCAGGATGGTTAGAGTAGAGAGGGCCTCACAGTAAACCAGGATGGTTAGGGTAGAGAGGGCCCAGGATGGTTAGGGTAGAGAGGGCCTCACAGTAAACCAGGATGGTTAGGGGAGAGAGGGCCTCACAGTAAACCAGGATGGTTAGGGTAGAGAGTCTCACAGTAAACCAGGATGGTTAGGGTAGAGAGGGCCTCACAGTAAACCAGGATGGTTAGGGTAGAGAGGGCCTCACAGTAAACTAGGATGGTTAGGGTAGAGAGGGCCCAGGATGGTTAGGGTAGAGAGAGCCTCACAGTAAACCAGGATGGTTAGGGTAGAGAGGGCCCAGGATGGTTAGGGTAGATAGGGCCTCACAGTAAACTAGGATGGTTAGGGTAGAGAGGGCCCAGGATGGTTAGGGTAGAGAGGGCCTCACAGTAAACCAGGATGGTTAGGGTAAAGAGGGCCCAGGATGGTTAGGGTAGAGAGGGCCTCACAGTAAACTAGGATGGTTAGGGTAGAGAGGGCCCAGGTTGGTTAGGGTAGAGAGGGCCTCACAGTAAACCAGGATGGTTAGGGTAGAGAGGGCCCAAGATGGTTAGGGTAGAGAGGGCCCAGGATGGTTAGGGTAGAGAGGGCCCAGGATGGTTAGGGTAGAGAGGGCCCAGGATGGTTAGGGTAGAGAGGGCCTCACAGTAAACTAGGATGGTTAGGGTAGAGAGGGCCTCACAGTAAACTAGGATGGTTAGGGTAGAGAGGGCCCAGGATGGTTAGGGTAGAGAGGGCCTCACAGTAAACCAGGATGGTTAGTGTAGAGAGGGCCCAGGATGGTTAGGGTAGAGGGCCTCAGAGTAAACCAGGATGGTTAGGGTAGAGAGGGCCTCACAGTGAACCAGGATGGTTAGGGTAGAGAGGGCCTCACAGTAAACCAGGATGGTTAGGGTAGAGAGGGCCTCACAGTGAACTTGATGCCAGGCTGTGAGGGCCTCACAGTGAACCAGGATGGTTAGGGTAGAGAGGGCCTCACAGTAAACCAGGATGGTTAGTGTAGAGAGGGCCTCACAGTAAACCAGGATGGTTAGGGTAGAGAGGGCCTCACAGTAAACTAGGATGGTTAGGGTAGAGAGGGCCCAGGATGGTTAGGGTAGAGAGGGCCTCACAGTAAACCAGGATGGTTAGGGTAGAGAGGGCCTCACGGTAAACCAGGATGGTTAGGGTAGAGAGGGCCCAGGATGGTTAGGGTAGAGAGGGCCTCACAGTAAACCAGGATGGTTAGGGTAGAGAGGGCCCAGGATGGTTAGGGTAGAGAGGGCCCAGGATGGTTAGGGTAGAGAGGGCCCAGGATGGTTAGGGTAGAGAGGGCCTCACAGTAAACTAGGATGGTTAGGGTAGAGAGGGCCCAGGATGGTTAGGGTAGAGAGGGCCTCACAGTAAACCAGGATGGTTAGGGTAGAGAGGGCCCAGGATGGTTAGGGTAGAGAGGGCCCA
This sequence comes from Oncorhynchus tshawytscha, assembly GCF_018296145.1. NCBI lineage: Eukaryota > Metazoa > Chordata > Actinopteri > Salmoniformes > Salmonidae > Oncorhynchus > Oncorhynchus tshawytscha. Next base: position 249,229 of record NW_024609781.1, read on the forward strand.
GGATGGTTAGGGTAGAGAGGGCCTCACAGTAAACCAGGATGGTTAGGGTAGAGAGAGGGCCCAGGATGGTTAGGGTAGAGAGGGCCTCACAGTAAACCAGGATGGTTAGGGGAGAGAGGGCCTCACAGTAAACCAGGATGGTTAGGGTAGAGAGTCTCACAGTAAACCAGGATGGTTAGGGTAGAGAGGGCCTCACAGTAAACCAGGATGGTTAGGGTAGAGAGGGCCTCACAGTGAACTTGATGCCAGGCTGTGAGAGCCTCACAGTGAACCAGGATGGTTAGGGTAAAGAGGGCCTCACAGTAAACCAGGATGGTTAGGGTAGAGAGGGCCTCACAGTGAACTTGATGCCAGGCTGTGAGAGCCTCAGAGTGAACCAGGATGGTTAGGGTAGAGAGGGCCTCACAGTAAACCAGGATAGTTAGGGTAGAGAGGGCCTCACAGTGAACTTGATGCCAGGCTGTGAGGGCCGTACTCCAGACTGTTTGATCTCCAGCTTGGACAGGGTGCAGGCCACCCGGGTTGGGGCAAACAGCAGGTGGACAACAACATCCTCCCTGGGCCGGATAGACAGCTCTCTGTGTCGGGTCAACCTCTCCTCCTGTCCAAAACTACTCTGGAGCTGGGAGAGAGATATTACATTAATATATAGACAGGAGAGACACACAGATGGAGAGAGAGACACAGATGGAGAGAGCGAGAGAGAGAGACACAGATGGAGAGAGAGACACAGATGGAGAGAGAGACACAGATGGAGAGAGCGAGAGAGAGAGACACAGATGGAGAGAGAGAGACACAGATGGAGAGAGAGAGACACAGATGGGAGAGAGAGACACAGATGGAGAGAGAGAGACACAGATGGGAGAGAGAGACACAGATGGAGAGAGAGAGACACAGATGACACAGATGGAGAGAGAGACACAGATGGAGAGAGAGAGAGACACAGATGGAGAGAGAGAGAGACACAGATGGAGAGAGAGAGACACAGATGGAGAGAGAGAGACACAGATGGAGAGAGAGACATGACTGTTCACTCTAATGGCTTCAAACACCACAGGAGTCTCCAGGCAAGCAGTCTGACACAGAGCTGTTGTGATTGATATCTGAAGAGTAGCTGGAGAGGGTTAAGGAGCAGTCTGACACAGAGCTGTTGTCATTGATATCTGAAGAGTAGCTGGAGAGGGTTAAGGAGCAGTCTGACACAGAGCTGTTGTCATTGATATCTGAAGAGTAGCTGGAGAGGGTTAAGGAGCAGTCTGACACAGAGCTGTTGTCATTGATATCTGAAGAGTAGCTGGAGAGGGTTAAGGAGCAGTCTGACACAGAGCTGTTGTCATTGATATCTGAAGAGTAGCTGGAGAGGGTTAAGGAGCAGTCTGACACAGAGCTGTTGTGATTGATATCTGAAGAGTAGCTGGAGAGGGTTAAGGAGCAGTCTGACACAGAGCTGTTGTGATTGATATCTGAAGAGTAGCTGAAGGCCACATGGAGCTGGACAAGTCAAGGAGGTTTGGTTCTTACCTGGAAACAGCTGTGGTCTTGTCCTCGGATCAGCAGACGCAGGTGATGTGTTGTGTTGGGGGAGTTATTACGAAGAACCAGCTTCTGTTGTCTGTACAGGTAGAAGACCACATCCAGAGCTCCAACACCACCACAACACCACCAAAATATATTCAACCTTTATTTAACTAGGCAAGACAGTTAAGAACAAATTCTTATTTACAACGATGGCCAAACCCGGACAACGCTGGGCCAATTGTGCGCCGCCCTATGGGACTCCCAATCCCGGCCGGGTATGATACAGCCTGGAATCGAACCAGGGACTGTAGTGACGCCTCTTGCAGTGAGATGCAGTGCCTTAGACCGCTGCGCCACTCGGGAGCAACTATGTATGGATGAATCATTATGACTAACATGGAAGAGTCTAGTAAAATGTTCCTTACACAGCCCTGCCCAGCGTGACCCCTCCCCAGGCCACAAACTGCTTGTTGGAGAGGATGGGGGGCACCTCACTGTGGGGCAGCATACCCAGGGCAGAGACAGGACCAGGGGCAGCAGGGTTCACCCCCTCCTCTGGTACCACCTGTCCCTTCAGAACCACCTCATACTGAGGACCAGACGGCAGCACCAAGATGGTCAGAACACTGGAGGGTCAAGCACAGAGAAACATCAGAACAGGAAGTATCATGAAAACACAAGGACACAGAACAACCACGCAGGGAGAAGTCTGAGCTACCAGGACAAGGATCAGAGAGTAACAGATAGATTACACTCTGTAAAGTACAACACTGAGTAATGTAGAAGGCTTTCTACAAGGCTAGACAGTCAGAGCACTGAGTAATGTAGAAGGCTTTCCACAAGGCTGGATGCTCAGAACTCTGAAGTATGTAATAAATAACTAAATAATAAAAAGTACCTCTCTCGGTTCTTCCTGCCGCCCTGAGAGCTGAACGAGACCACAATGCCTTGCTCCTCCCCGGCACGCAGACACAGGTCAACAGGACTCACAGAGAAACAGCCATCACCACCGCTGTTCTGTAGACAAGCACCCCACAGGAGGTCATATCAACCAACAGTCAGCACCCCACAGGAGGTCATATCAACCAACAGTCAGCACCCCACAGGAGGTCATATCAACCAACAGTCAGCACCCCACAGGAGGTCATATCAACCAACAGTCAGCACCCCACAGGAGGTCATATCAACCAACAGTCAGCACCCCACAGGAGGTCATATCAACCAACAGTCAGCACCCCACAGGAGGTCATATCAACCAACAGTCAGCACCCCACAGGAGGTCATATCAACCAACAGTCAGCACCCCACAGGAGGTCATATCAACCAACAGTCAGCACCCCACAGGAGGTCATATCAACCAACAGTCAGCACCCCACAGGAGGTCATATCAACCAACAGTCAGCACCCCACAGGAGGTCATATCAACCAACAGTCAGCACCCCACAGGAGGTCATATCAACCAACAGTCAGCACCCCCAGGCTTATCAACCAACAGTCAGCATCCCCCAGGCTTATCCAAACCACACACCCCCCAGGCTTATCCAAACCACACACCCCCAGGCTTATCCAAACCACACCCCCCAGGCTTATCCAAACCACACACCCCCCAGGCTTATCCAAACCACACCCCCCAGGCTTATCCAAACCACCCCCCAGGCTTATCCAAACCACACCCCCCAGGCTTATCCAAACCACACCCCCCAGGCTTATCCAAACCACACCCCCCAGGCTTATCCAAACCACACCCCCCAGGCTTATCCAAACCCACACCCCCCAGGCTTATCCAAACCACACCCCCCAGGCTTATCCAAACCACACCCCCCAGGCTTATCCAAACCACACCCCCCAGGCTTATCCAAACCCACCCCCCCCAGGCTTATCCAAACCACACCCCCCAGGCTTATCCAAACCACACCCCCCAGGCTTATCCAAACCACACCCCCCCAGGCTTATCCAAACCACACCCCCCAGGCTTATCCAAACCACACCCCCCAGGCTTATCCAAACCACACACCCCCCCAGGCTTATCCAAACCACAGCTTAAACAGGGAAGTAAAAGGGACAGAATACCTTAAGTTTCAGCTGAACATCAATGTTGCCTGCATTCTTCAGAGGCAGAGTCTGCGTACTGGATTGACCCAACGCTGCCGAGAGGTTAACATTCTGCCCCTCCCCAAAAAAATGATATGAGGAAAGAATTACAGAAATATCAACATCACACAAAAGGTCAACCCTAACTCTAATACGGAATGTGTTATTAAGGCAATACAACACACTGGTTTCCCAGTTAAACCCTGAATATAAAGACTAGTCTCATGTCAGCAGTGCTGCGGGTCAGTTCCTACCTGCAGGTCTTTAGGGGCGTGTACTCTGGCTGTTCCAGACCTGGCTCTGAGAGGGACGCTCCTGATCACATGACTGGGGCCTGGACAGTCCACCTCGATGTCCACCCGCGCACTGTACTCATCCGCTGGACCTAGATCACCTGTATGACATCACTGTACTCATCAGCTGGACCTAGATCACCTGTATGACATCACTGTACTCATCAGCTGGACCTAGATCACCTGTATGACATCACTGTAGTCCTCAGCTGGACCTAGACCACCTGTATGACACAATGACATCACTGAACTCCTCAGCTGGACCTAGACCACCTGTATGACACAATGACATCACTGAACTCCTCAGCTGGACCTAGACCACCTGTATGACACAATGACATCACTGAACTCCTCAGCTGGACCTAGACCACCTGTATGACATCACTGTACTCATCTGCTGGACCTAGACCACCTGTATGACACAATGACATCACTGTACTCATCAGCTGGACCTAGAACACCTGTATGACATTAGACATGACAAACATCAGCTGTGATTGGTGGCTGAATGGCATCTTCGTGTATTAATATTCATGGAGCCAGGACAGGGGTCATACCTGAACAGGACTGGTACTTCTGTGGAGCGTGGAAGTGGACCCAAACCATGAAGCTCTCTGGATTCTGAAATACAACACAAAACAACATTCCAAAACATCCCTCAAACTACTCAGCTATTGAAGTCACAAGTCACTGAGACTAGGTCACTCCAGGGTTACTCACCTCTCCGTAGCTGGCGTGCATCACGTGGTTCATGACGGACGGAGCGGCCAGTGATGTCAGAGTTCCCGCCTGCAGCAAGCCCTCAGCTGTCATGGCAACGGGACTCTTGGAGAAGGTGAAGCAGCGCCAGGCTGTGGCGTTCTAGAAATACGACATCACAAAAGACGATATCTATCAAAGAGGGCTTGTACAGCCAAATATTTTAACAAAATCTAAGTGTTTTTGAGTAACAGAAAGATGACATCAGGCCTGGAATGTCAGGATTTTAGGAGCAAGGCCATTGGCATTTAAGTGGTGCCCGACAGCCTGGCATATTGAGCCTCAGGCGACAGCCTGGCATATTGAGCCTCAGGCGACAGCCTGGCATATTGAGCCTCAGGCGACAGCCTGGCATATTGAGCCTCAGGCGACAGCCTGGCATATTGAGCCTCAGGCGACAGCCTGGCATATTGAGCCTCAGGCGACAGCCTGGCATATTGAGCCTCAGGCGACAGCCTGGCATATTGAGCCTCAGGCGACAGCCTGGCATATTGAGCCTCAGGCGACAGCCTGGCATATTGAGCCTCAGGCGACAGCCTGGCATATTGAGCCTCAGGCGACAGCCTGGCATATTGAGCCTCAGGCGACAGCCTGGCATATTGAGCCTCAGGCGACAGCCTGGCATATTGAGCCTCAGGCGACAGCCTGGCATATTGAGCCTCCACTCTCATGTCCTGACCGATGCTGCCAGGAGGGAAGTGCCAGACAATGTTGCAGGCTAGATGACAGTAATGCTTGACCAATAGGATCATTATTAATATCTAAAGGCTTGAATCTGTCATACTGGAGGCACTGGTCCTTTTGCCAGGAGTTGGCTGATGAACAGTTGATGTGTGCCTCCGGATTCCATAAGGACGGGCGCTGTTGCATCTCTGATGAGTCCGTCTTCACTTGTAGCCTACTTCGATGAGTCCGTCTTCACTTGTAGCCTACTTCGATGAGTCCGTCTTCACTTGTAGCCTACTTCGATGAGTCCGTCTTCACTTGTAGCCTACTTCGATGAGTCCGTCTTCACTTGTAGCCTACTTCGATGAGTCAGTCTTCACTTGTAGCCTATGGCGATGTTGAGATGACTGTCAGAAGGACCTGATCAGGACCTCCTGAGTGGCCAAGTGGTCTAAGGCACTGCATCGCAGTGCTAGCTGTGCCACTAGAGATTCTGGGTTAGAGTCCAGGCTCTGTCGCAGCCGGCTGGGGCGGCAAACACTCAGCACAGCGTCGTCCGGGTTAGGGGAGGGGTTTGGCCGGCAGGGATGTCATTGTCCCATCGCACACTAGCGACTCCTGTGGCGGGGACGGGCGCAGTGCAGGACCTGATCACATGACAAACATTGACTAATATGAATTGAGATAACTGACAGAGCCATGTGAGTGAGGTGCTTCGGAGCACGGCGATTGGCAGCGGGGAGAAGGGAATTATAATTATTATACTAATCCAAAGGGCACAACGGACACTTTGGCTGTAAGGAATGTACTACATTAGGTAGCATTACGGCTGGCCACACAAGGGGACATCGAGGGCCATGGCTGTTGAAATTGAGGGCAGCAGGACAAAGTTCTGCACAACCCAGACAGAAGAGTACTGACCCACACAACATTAGTTATTGTCCCGAAGCTGTACTGCATAGCATCGTACCGCACTGCACCGCACAGCATTGTACCGCACAGCACAGCACAGCATCGTACCGCACCGCACAGCACCGCACAGCATCGCACCGCACAGCATCGTACCGCACCGCACAGCATCGTACCGCACCGCATCGTACTGCACCGCATCGTACGCACCGCACCGCACGCATCGCACCGCACCGCACCGCACGCACAGCACTGCACAGCACCGCACCGCACGCACAGCACAGCACCGCACAGCACCGCACTGCACACTGCACTGCACGCACTGCACAGCACCGCACTGCACCGCACTGCACCACTGCCGCACCGCACTGCACGCCGCACACACACCGCAGCACGCACCGTACTGCACCGCACAGCACCGCACACTGCACCGCACAGCACACAGCACAGCACCGTACTGCACCGCTGCACCGCACAGCACCGCACTGCACCGCACTGCACCGCACCGTACTGCACCCACTGCACTGCACTGCACAGCACCGTACTGCACCGCACCGCACTGCACTGCACAGCACCGCACCGCACTGCACGCACAGCACCGCACTGCACTGCACAGCACACTGCACTGCACTGCACTGCACAGCACCGTACTGCACTGCACAGCATCGTACTGCACAGCACAGCATCGTACTGCACAGCACTGCACAGCACCGCACAGCACTGCACAGCACCGTACTGCACTGCACAGCACCGCACTGCACAGCACTGCCACCGTACTGCACTGCACCGCACTGCACTGCAGCACCGTACTGCACAGCACGCACCGCACTGCACGTGCAGCACTGCACACCGCACACAGCACCGCACCGCACTGCACAGCACCGCACAGCACAGCACCGCACAGCACTGCACAGCACCGTGCACAGCACCGCACCGCACAGCACCGTACTGCACAGCACAGCACAGCACTGCACAGCACCGCACTGCACAGCACCGCACTGCACTGCACGCACAGCACTGCACTGCACAGCACTGCACTGCACCGCACAGCACCGTACTGCACCACTGCACTGCACTGCACAGCACTGCACTGCACAGCATCGCACTGCACTGCACGCACCGCACCGCACCGCACAGCACCGCACTGCACCGTACTGCACTGCACCGCTGCACCGCACCGCACCGTACTGCACCGCACCGCACTGCACTGCACCGCACAGCCGCACTGCACACCGTACTGCACTGCACCGTACTGCACTGCACCGTACTGCACAGCACCGTACGCACCGCACTGCACAGCACTGCACCGTACTGCACGTACTGCACACGCACTGCACTGCATGGTACTGCACCGTACTGCACTGCACAGCACCGCACTGCACAGCACCGTGCACAGCACTGCACTGCATCGTACCGCACTGTGCACTGCATCGTACTGCACTGCACAGCATTGCATCGTACTGCACTGCACAGCATTGCATCGTACTGCACTGCACAGCATTGCATCGTACTGCACTGCACAGCATTGCATCGTACTGCACTGCACAGCATTGCATCGTACCGCACTGCACTGCACAGCATTGCATCGTACTGCACTGCACAGCATTGCATCGTACTGCACTGCACAGCATTGCATCGTACTGCACTGCACAGCATTGCATCGTACTGCACTGCACAGCATTGCATCGTACTGCACTGCACAGCATTGCATCGTACTGCACTGCACAGCATTGCATCGTACTGCACTGCACAGCATTGCATCGTACTGCACTGCACAGCATTGCATCGTACTGCACTGCACAGCATTGCATCGTACTGCACTGCACAGCATTGCATCGTACTGCACTGCACAGCATTGCATCGTACTGCACTGCACAGCATTGCATCGTACTGCACTGCACAGCATCGCACGCACACTGCACTGCACAGCATTGCGTACCGCACGCACAGCATCGCACTGCACAGCACAGCATCGTACTGCATCGCACAGCATTGCACAGCACTGCACGTACTGCACAGCTTGCATCGTGCACTGCACAGCATTGCATCGTACTGCACAGCATTGCATCGTACTGCACAGCACTGCATCGTACTGCACTGCACAGCATCACTGCACAGCATTGCACAGCACTGCACAGCACAGCACAGCACAGCACAGCACAGCACTGCATCGTACCGCACAGCACTGCATCGTACCGCACAGCATTGCAGCACAGCATTGCATCGTACTGCACAGCATTGCATCGTACTGCACTGCAGTGTGTTGCATCGTACTGCACTGCAGTGTATTGCATCGTACTGCACTGCAGTGTATTGCATCGTACTGCACTGCAGTGTATTGCATCGTACTGCACTGTAGTGTATTGCATCGTAATGTACTGCATAGCATTGTATTGTACTGCATGGTAATGTAGCGCATAGCATTGTACTGTATTGTAATGTACTGCATTGTATTGTATGGTAATGTAGTGCATTGTATTGTCTTACAGCACTGATAACCAGTCTAATAGGTACGGTGGCCTGAGTCCTGTTCAGCAGCTTCAGAGGGAGAGCTTTGGCACTGCCACCTGCCAGGTCTCCGAAGTCCAGACTGCCACACTTCCCCACATCCACCTGGAGAGGAGAAACCACCCAGAACACAGTGTGTTACAGTGGAGAAACCACCCAGAACACAGTGGAGAAACCACCCAGAACACAGTGGAGACACCACCCAGAACACAGTGTGTTACAGTGGAGAAACCACCCAGAACGCAGTGTGTTACAGTGGAGAAACCACCCAGAACGCAGTGTGTTACAGTGGAGAAACCACCCAGAACGCAGTGTGTTACAGTGGAGAAACCACCCAGAACGCAGTGTGTTACAGTGGAGAAACCACCCAGAACGCAGTGTGTTACAGTGGAGAAACCACCCAGAACGCAGTGTGTTACAGTGGAGAAACCACCCAGAACGCAGTGTGTTACAGTGGAGAAACCACCCAGAACGCAGTGTGTTACAGTGGAGAAACCACCCAGAACGCAGTGTGTTACAGTGGAGAAACCACCCAGAACGCAGTGTGTTACAGTGGAGAAACCACCCAGAACGCAGTGTGTTACAGTGGAGAAACCACCCAGAACGCAGTGTGTTACAGTGGAGAAACCACCCAGAACGCAGTGTGTTACAGTGGAGAAACCACCCAGAACGCAGTGTGTTACAGTGGAGAAACCACCCAGAACGCAGTGTGTTACAGTGGAGAAACCACCCAGAACGCAGTGTGTTACAGTGGAGAAACCACCCAGAACGCAGTGTGTTACAGTGGAGAAACCACCCAGAACGCAGTGTGTTACAGTGGAGAAACCACCCAGAACACAGTGTGTTACAGTGGAGAAACCACCCAGAACGCAGTGTGTTACAGTGGAGAAACCACCCAGAACGCAGTGTGTTACAGTGGAGAAACCACCCAGAACGCAGTGTGTTACAGTGGAGAAACCACCCAGAACGCAGTGTGTTACAGTGGAGAAACCACCCAGAACACAGTGTGTTACAGTGGAGAAACCACCCAGAACACAGTGTGTTACAGTGGAGAAACCACCCAGAACACAGTGGAGAAACAAAATAACTGATATCAAACAACTAGAACAGAAACCTTGAGGTTTTTCACAACTGTTATATCAAAACACTGAAATATAAGAAGTAAAACAAACCAAACAGGAAGTATGCCCACGTCCTGACATGGACTCAAAGCTAACTAATGATCGATCTTGGGACTCAAGCCAACAACTGATCAGCCGCACCCCCCCTTACCTCCAGAGCAGGGTTCTCTGCCATGGCGACGAGGACCACCCTCTTGGCGAACACCTCGGCGCGGGCGACAGCCTGGGCCTCAGCGGAGGCAGGCCAGGAGGAGACACTGAGGACAGCTTGGTACACCCCGGCCTGAGGTGGGATGAACAACACCTTCTGCTCCTCCGTGCTCTTAGGGCCAATGATGGTCTTGTTCTTCACTATCAGCCACTGGTACGGGAATGAATCAACCTGGGTGGGACAGGAAATGGTCATTACGGTTCGACAGCAGTTCCTAGTTCTTCACCATCAGCCACTGGTACGGGAATGAATCAACCTGGGTGGGACAGGAAATGGTCATTATGGTTCGACAGCAGTTCCTAGTTCTTCGGAGTGGTTACATATTCTCTAGCATTTAATTATTTTTTATTTTTTTACATTTGCTGACACTATTTCAGACCATACACTTCTCTCTAAATCATTGTCCTCTTTACAAATGTATTAGAAACAAAATGACACCTTCTCTCCGTTGATGGCCAGACTGGTGACGGTGATGGAGACCTGCTGCCAGCGCTCGGAGGGATTGAAGATGCCCAGTGAGGTCTGAGAGGAGATGCCCACACAGCAGGCATGGGGGAACCTCAGCTCCTCAGGGATCACGACCTGGGCTGGAGGATTGGAGAGGGAGAGAGGGGTCCAGGATTATCTTAAAGCTTACAAAATTACATGTATTTAAAAATGAACCATTTTGAACTATTCCTACACACCCTTTTATCTCGAGTGATTCAAGAGAACATTCCAGAACTGATTGAAGACTTACCTGTGGGTTCAGGAAGGCTGCCGTCAGACCACGAGGCTACACAGTGCTGGTTGTAGGGGTTCCCCTCCATCAGTCCTGCGTCCAAGGGTTTGAGGTGGGGGTTAGAGCAGTGGTACAGACCCCCGGGACCTCCTGGTCCACCTGGCCCAGAGACACCCAGACCCCCAGAGCTGTGGAGGTGTCCGACTGAGGGGTCAACGTTGGGTCCTAACCGTGAGGACATAGCGTGACCATACAGGCCGTTCCCTGCTGCTGTCATGTGGTGGTAGGGAGCAGGCAGAGGGAGACCAGGGTGAAGAGCTCCATCCGAGCCCAGTTTCTGCTGTGCCAGCTGGGAACTGAAGAGGGAGCGACCCGTCAGGAGGCTAGGGACCCCTGGAGGCAGGTCCACCATGGAGCCCTGGGGCTTGAAGCTGGAGATGGGCATGTAGCACAGGTCCTCTGAGGAAGGCAGCCCGAAGACCGTCCTGGCCCCAGGATAGACCTCACGCCCCTGGGCTGAGACTCCAGACCACTGCTGGTTCCCCTGGCCCCCCATACCGCTGGGCTGCTGGATGTTCAGGTTGCTGGAGTAGCCAGAATCCAACTTGGTGAGAAGGTGCGAGTTGGGTTCGGAGTGGCGTTTCTGCTGGTTGTAGTCTCTATTGTTCCCACAGTGATAGTTACACTCACTCTGGCTGCGTGTGAAGCCCAGACCTGAACCACTCCGCAGGTCTACCGAGCCACTACGAGGACCGTTCGAGTGGTGAGGAGACTCTGGGCTCTTGGACTGTCTAGGAGGACAGAGGCCATCTGTAGAGCGGTGAGGAGGTAGCTCCTGACCTGTAGGACTCTGGGTATCAGCCCCTTCTACTGGCGGGGTGGGACTGGCCCTGATGATAGTGGTGCTCAGAGACATGGTGCCATGACTCTGGGGAAGGGAGAGAGATATCACGCAGTCAGTTGGTTATTCCTTCATGTGGTAACTCCACGACATGACATAGCTGAGTATTTCCAGGCAGATGACCATCATTCAACAACAAGCAAGACAAGCACCCAAAACTCAAGGTTACTTCACCTCGGTTCTCTGATGAGAGATTTAGCGCCGTCAGAAAATATTCACATCCCTTTGACTTTTTCCACAAAATACTTTGTCAAATGTCAAAGTGGAAGAAAAATGTGAACATTTGTAAAACATTTCTGTAAAAATGAATCACTAATAGATGTTGCCTAGACAAGTCTTCAACCCCCTGAGTCAAAGCATGTGGACAGTGATTACTGCTGTGAGTCTTTCTGGGTAAATCTAAGAGCGTTCCACATTGGCCCATTCTTCTTCATGTTCTGTCAAATGGGTTGCTGATCATTGCCAGACAACCATTTTCAGGTCTTGCCATAGATTTTTAAGCAGAATTAGGTCAAAAGTGTAAACTTGGCCACTCAAACATTCACTGGTCTTCTTGGTAAGCAACTCCAGGGTATATTTGGTCTTGTGTTTTAGGTTATTGTCCTGCTGAAAGGTGAATCCCAGTGTCTGGTGGAAAGCAGACTGAACCAGGGTTTCCTCTAGGATTTTGCCTGTGATTAGCTCCATTCTGTTTCTTTTTATCCTAAAAAAAACTCCTCAACGATGACAAGCATACCCATAACATGACGCAGTCACCACAATGCTTAAAAATTATGAAGAGTGGTGCTCAGTGTTGTGTTGTATTGGATTTGAACCAAACATAACACTTTGTATTCAGGACAAAAAGTTAATTGCGTTGCCACATGTGTTTTGCAGTTTTACTTTAGTGCCTTGTTACATGTTTTGGAATATTTGTATTCTATACAGACCTTTTCACTATGTGAATTAGGTTAGTATTGTGGAGTAACTACAATGTTGATCCTTCCTCAGTTTTCTCCTATCACAGCAATTAAACTAACTGTTTTGAAGTCACCATTGAAATCACTGAGGGGTTTCCTTCCTCTCCGGCAACTGAGTTAAAAAGGAAGCCTGTATCGTTTTAGTGACTGGGTGTATTGATACACCATCCAAAGTGTAATTATTAACTTCACCATGCTCAAAGGGTTATTCAATGTCAGATTGTTTTATTTTGACCCATCTACCAACAGGTACCTTTCTTTACGAGGCATTGAAAAACCTCCCTTGTTTTTGTGGTTGAATCTGTGTTTGAAATGCGCTGCTTGACTGAGGGACCTTAGATAATTGTATGTGTGGGGTACAGAGATGAGGTAGTCTTTCAAAAATAATGTTAAACACTATTATTGCCCACAGAGTGAGTCCATGGAAATTATTACGTGACGAAAGGACATTAATAACACTGAACTTACCTAGACTTGCCAAAACAAAATGGTTGAACACTTATCGACTCAAGACCGTATGAGGGAAAGCCCAAAATACTGAATCGCAAACAGATGCCTTTGACAGTGCCCATGAGGTACCCACACCTCTGGTGGAATGAGCCATCAAGCCCTCTGGGGTAAACCCTTTCCATTATAACACAACATAACAGCCTACAGTATCAATCCAGTGGTTAGCCGTTGACAGGAGGGACCTCCCTTTGGGACCTCTGCACGTCAGCAGATGAAGCGGTCCAGCAGGCTAGCCAAAGGGAACAGCACTTCGGCAGCTGGCTAGCCAAAGGGAACAGCACAGCAGATCGGTCCAGATGAACAGCACGTCGGCAGATGAAGTCCAGCAGGCTAGCCAAAGGGAACCAGCAGAGGTCCAGCTAGCCAAAGGGAACACAGCACGTCGGCCAGCTGGCTAGCCAAAGGGAACAGCACTTCGGCAGATGAAGCATTCCAGCAGGCTAGCCAAGTTAGCTTAAGCCTCACAGCATGGGTTAACCAAGTCGGGATGGCTAGCCCTGTCACGTTAGCTACCACCAGAGACAGAAGTAGAAAACACATTTTCCTTTCGCTAAGTACCGAACACTATGGACTCCATTGACCTCACGGTTTTAACTGAACTGTTAAGCAGGAAGACAGGAATTAAAGTCATATTGAGGAGAGCTTCAGGAGCCATCCTGATCACTTCCTGATCACTTCCGGCCCTCGGTCAGACGACGTGTGATTGATCTCTTGGTCATTTGTAAACTGCCTGATGGAATCTCACTGAGACATGGAAAGGAGTATTTGAAAGAGAAGCCTGTACGAGGTCCAGTCCCTGCCTACTATACCTTGTGTCTGTCAGGAGTTGGGACGCCGGTTGTGTTGAGAGCCGTGCTGTCATTCAGGGAGATGTATGTCAGTCTGCTGAGGCTGGGACTAGAACAGCTCCACTCAGACTGGGGAGGAGTGAGATCACTGGGACGTCTCCTGTCCCCTACACTGGGGGAGGGGGGCGACACAGTCCTGTCGGGGCACCAGAGAGAAAGAGAAGATTTAGGAAGTAGTTACACATCGGATTGATTTAATAATTGATTGATTGATTTGAAGCAGCCGTGTACCCTTCTTGGCTGGGGAAGGAGGTCTGTGAGGGGGAGGAGTGGGTGAGAGGAGAGGTGGAGGGTCTGAAGGTGCACTGGCTCTGCTCTGGTCCTCCGGCATGATGCACAGGAGTACCTGGAGACACATCTACAGAGAACAACACATTACTATCATCACCTGACCAGGACATTAAAACAACACATTACTATCATCACCTGACCAGGACATTAAAACACATTACTATCATCACCTGACCAGGACATTAATACAACACATAACCAGAGAACATCACCTGACCAGGACATTAAAACAACTAACATTAGAACATCACCTGACCAGGACATTAATACAACACATTAACCAGAGAACATCACCTGACCAGGACATTAATACAATCTAACCAGAGAACATCACCTGACCAGGACATTAATACAATCTAACCAGAGAACATCACCTGACCAGGACATTAATACAATCTAACCAGAGAACATCACCTGACCAGGACATTAATACAATCTAACCAGAGAACATCACCTGACCAGGATATTAATACAATCTAACCAGAGAACATCACCTGACCAGGACATTAATACACTCCTTAGCCAATGAACTAAATCCTCCTTTATCATTATCTGCAGAACACAAGACCAGGAAATCACCTCAAATAAACTATAATCAACATTGAAAAACCAGATGTCCCAATCCGGCCGGAAGGACCAGGAAAAGAATGGGATCGAAACTAAGCTAAGCTTAACAAACATGTTTATTCCTCTCTTAAATGAGTTGAAGAGCTGAATAAGGTTGTTGATTGGACCAGAGACTGACCGTACGTTGTGTGTCCAGCAGCAGGCTGGGGGCTGTGACACGAGGAAGTAAAACCAACATGTTTGGCCACAGCGTTGGGAGGAGCTTCTCCAACACTCTTCTCCAGGCCACTGGGTTTCTCCTGCTGGGTTGTACTGCTCCCTGTAGCGTGGGTCTTCACTGTGCTCCTCCTGGTTATCTGGGAGGGGGATGTGATGTCTTTGAGGGACAGTGGCCCTGACAGACCCTTCCTCAGACCAGGGGAGGTCTTAGGGCCTGGGGCAGGAGATGCGGAGGGGTCCTCTACCTTCTGGGCTGGGGTGTTGTTGGGTGTTGGACGGACTGCTCCTAGTTCAGCCCCACCACTCTCTGTGTTGCTCCTGCTCAGTACAGCAGCTGGCTGGGGCTCACTGTTATTCCCTACAGCCTTCCTGTTAGCAGCTGGTTTGGCTGGGGAGATGGTGGTTGAGGAGAACTGTCCAGAGCCCACAGACCTCCTCCCTGGTTTACCAGAGGCTGTAGGGATGGAACTGGCCCTGGGACGGGGGATGGAACTCCTCCTCACCTCCATCTTGTTAGCTGGGCCTACTCCACTCTGACCAGAACCTGGATGTAGCCCAGCAGAGACTGGACGGGTCATAGCAGCAGGGTAACCTTGTGTCAAACCTGCCTTAGCCTCTACGCCAGAGGAGATATCTCCCTTGGTGCTAGCCTGGTATTCGGTAGCCTGGTGTTGATAACCTGAGCTCTCGTTCTCCACAGTAACAACAAGTGACGCAGCCTGGGACTTCCTGTGGGCGGAGTTGACGCTGTCGGCCCAGCTGAGGAAGTCAAAGGTGTAGTGGGAGGAGCCTGACTGGTCGCTGTCGCTGCTGGTGGATACCTCGGTCTGCTTCAGGTACTTTTCAACGTCGAAGGCACTCAGGTCCCCGGCACACTGGCTCCTCTGTAGAGTCTCCAGCAGGTCCCCGGCACACTGGCTCCTCTGTAGAGTCTCCAGCAGGTCCCCGGCACACTGGCTCCTCTGTAGAGTCTCCAGCAGGTCCCCGGCACACTGGCTCCTCTGTAGAGTCTCCAGCAGGTCCCCGGCACACTGGCTCCTCTGTAGAGTCTCCAGCAGGTCCCCGGCACACTGGCTCCTCTGTAGAGTCTCCAGCAGGATTCTCTGGTCCAGTTGAACCTGGTTAGGGCTGGGCTGGTCCAGTTGAACCTGGTTAGGGCTGGGTGTTTGCTCTTCCAGGACAGAGGCTGGGAAACATAATCAAATCTCCTTTACATTATTCATGACCTGGTGAAGTGGTGCTGACATCACCTTCCAACAAACACACAGAAGTAAAGAGTAACATGTCAGATGTAGTATGAACATGGGGTACCTGGCGGTGGACTCGGCACACCTTTCTGGTGTTGCCTCTGTACCCTACTCCTCTTGGACAGCTCCATGATCATGGCAGCCAGCTGGGAGGGCTCGGAGGAGATGGAGGCATCTGCGATGGCCGAGGCAATGGTGCTGATAGACAACATGAGGTTAGATTGGTCTGTGCCGGGGCTGGGGCCCAGGCTGCCGGGGGAGGCTGAGGGAAGGGTCTGGCTGGGGGAGAGCAGGGCCTCAGGGAGGGGGGAGGCTGAGGGAAGGGTCTGGCTGGGGGAGAGCAGGGCCTCAGGGAGGGGGGAAGAGGCTGATTCACAAGGCTCTGGCTCGTCATCTCCTGTAGGTGACACCCTGTCTGAATCTGCCTCCACAGTCTTGTCCAAGTCCTCTACAAAAACAACACATTGGAAGTATCAGTCACCATATGTGATACTCTGATTATGACTGATGACTTTAAAATGAGGAATAAAGATGACTGTGATCAAGTAAGAAGAATGGTGCCAAACCAAGTCAGAATGTACCGTACTGGCCTCACAGTGAGAATCAGGAATAAGTGTCTTACCGCCTGGCCTCACAGTGAGAATCAGGAATAAGTGTCTCACAGCCTGGCCTCACAGTGAGAATCAGGAATAAATGTCCCTACTGCCTGGCCTGCCTCACAGTGGGAATCAGGAATAAATGTCCCTACTGCCACTGCCTCCAGTGGGAATCAGGAATAAGTGTCTTACCGCCTGGCCTCACAGTGAGAATCAGGAATAAGTTTCTCACAGCCTGGCCTCACAGTGAGAATCAGGAATAAGTGTCTCACAGCCTGGCCTCACAGTGAGAATCAGGAATAAGTGTCTCACAGCCTGGCCTCACAGTGGGAATCAGGAATAAGTGTCTCACAGCCTGGCCTCACAGTGAGAATCAGGAATAAGTGTCTCACAGCCTGGCCTCACAGTGAGAATCAGGAATAAGTGTCTCACAGCCTGGCCTCACAGTGAGAATCAGGAATAAGTGTCTCACAGCCTGGCCTCACAGTGAGAATCAGGAATAAGTGTCTCACAGCCTGGCCTCACAGTGAGAATCAGGAATAAGTGTCTCACAGCCTGGCCTCACAGTGAGAATCAGGAATAAGTGTCTCACAGCCTGGCCTCACAGTGAGAATCAGGAATAAGTGTCTCACAGCCTGGCCTCACAGTGAGAATCAGGAATAAGTGTCTCACAGCCTGGCCTCACAGTGAGAATCAGGAATAAGTGTCTCACAGCCTGGCCTCACAGTGAGAATCAGGAATAAGTGTCTCACAGCCTGGCCTCACAGTGAGAATCAGGAATAAGTGTCTCACAGCCTGGCCTCACAGTGAGAATCAGGAATAAGTGTCTCACAGCCTGGCCTCACAGTGAGAATCAGGAATAAGTGTCTCACAGCCTGGCCTCACAGTGAGAATCAGGAATAAGTGTCTCACAGCCTGGCCTCACAGTGAGAATCAGGAATAAGTGTCTCACAGCCTGGCCTCACAGTGAGAATCAGGAATAAGTGTCTCACTGCCTGGCCTCACAGTGAGAATCAGGAATAAGTGTCTCACTGCCTGGCCTCACAGTGAGAATCAGGAATAAGTGTCTCACTGCCTGGCCTCACAGTGAGAATCAGGAATAAGTGTCTCACTGCCTGGCCTCACAGTGAGAATCAGGAATAAGTGTCTCACTGCCTGGCCTCACAGTGAGAATCAGGAATAAGTGTCTCACTGCCTGGCCTCACAGTGAGAATCAGGAATAAGTGTCTCACTGCCTGGCCTCACAGTGGAAATCAGGAATAAGTGTCCGGGACGTCCAGACGGTACGTACCTGTGTTCATGGTGCGGTCGTGGTCAGTGTGTGTGAGGGTGTCGTTGTGGACCGAGCTGTCCTGAGAGAGGAAGTCTGATGGTTGAATCAGAGGAAACGGTTCCCTCTTCTCTGGAGAGGTGATGACGTAACCAAACGACGGCTGGAGAGAAGATACAACAAACTGGTCAAGTCAGAAGGGTGATGGGAAAAAAAAAAAATCACAGGCTTAAACCCTCAGTGGTAGTCTCAAACATGGCTTCCCTTCTGTCCCCTATGCACCGCGGGTAGGTTATCCCGGACCGAGATGAAGCCTCGTATTCCTGAACTAAAAGGACACCAACCCTAAGAGACTACGTGAATAGTGAAAGAGATGAGCAGTGGCCTGCAGAGCGGCGTCCCGCAGAGCGGCGTCAACAGGACACTGAACAAGTCCCATACCCGTTTGACTGTATCGTCCTCCCGGTCGTCCCCTAGACAGCCCAGGGCCTCAGAGCGCTGCTGGAAGAAGGTCCCTAGAGACAGACGGAGGTAGCTCTGGTTCCCTCTGTCCAGCTCCTGGGACACCTGGCTGGCCCTCATCAGGATGTGGCTGCTGGCTGGGAGTCTCCAGGACGTGTCAGATAGGAGACCTGGACTGGTGGAGGCAGGCTCCATCACCTCCTCTTGCATGAACTGGTTCTCCTTCTCAAACTCCTTCTGGTCTTCTATGATCTTCTCTATGGCGTTACCTGGAACACAAAACAGGACACCTGCAGCACACTGCTGATCTGTCTATGGTGTTACCTGGAACACAAAACAGGACACCTGCAGCACACTGCTGATCTGTCTATGGCGTTACCTGGAACACAAAACAGGACACCTGCAGCACACTGCTGATCTGTCTATGGTGTTACCTGGAACACAAAACAGGACACCTGCAGCACACTGCTGATCTGTCTATGGTGTTACCTGGAACACAAAACAGGACAACTGCAGCACACTGCTGATCTGTCTATGGTGTTACCTGGAACACAAAACAGGACAACTGCAGCACACTGCTGATCTGTCTATGGTGTTACCTGGAACACAAAACAGGACAACTCCAGCATACCGCTGATCTGGACTCTTCCCAACACTGATTGAAGCCATAAGGCACGCGAGGCAGTGCTGTACGATGAATACAGTCCCTGTTAAATGGGGTTCGGCCCGTCACAACAGCGTAGGGCCAGTCAACCCATTTACCTGGGGTTCGGCCCGTCACAACAGCATAGGGCCAGTCAACCCATTTACCTGGGGTTCGGCCCGTCACAACAGCATAGGGCCAGTCAACCCATTTACCTGGGGTTCGGCCCGTCACAACAGCATAGGGCCAGTCAACCCATTTACCTGGGGTTCGGCCCGTCACAACAGCATAGGGCCAGTCAACCCATTTACCTGGGGTTCGGCCCGTCACAACAGCATAGGGCCAGTCAACCCATTTACCTGGGGTTCGGCCCGTCACAACAGCATAGGGCCAGTCAACCCATTTACCTGGGGTTCGGCCCGTCACAACAGCATAGGGCCAGTCAACCCATTTACCTGGGGTTCGGCCCGTCACAACAGCGTAGGGCCAGTCAACCCATTTCAACCCATTTACCTGGGGTTTACCCCGTCACAACAGCGTAGGGGCCAGTCAACCCATTTACCTGGGGTTCGGCCCGTCACAACAGCAGCCAGTAGGGCCAGTCAACCCATTTACCTGGGGTTCGGCCCGTCACAACAGCATAGGGCCAGTCAACCCATTTACCTGGGGTTCGGCCCGTCACAACAGCATAGGGCCAGTCAACCCATTTACCTGGGGTTCGGCCCGTCACAACAGCATAGGGCCAGTCAACCCATTTACCTGGGGTTCGGCCCGTCACACAACAGCATAGGGCCAGTCAACCCATTTACCTGGGGTTCGGCCCAGTCACACAGCATAGGGCCAGTCAACCCATTTACCTGGGGTTCGGCCCGTCACAACAGCATAGGGCCAGTCAACCCATTTACCTGGGGTTCGGCCCGTCACAACAGCATAGGGCCAGTCAACCCATTTACCTGGGGTTCGGCCCGTCACAACAGCATAGGGCCAGTCAACCCATTTACCTGGGGTTCGGCCCGTCACAACAGCATAGGGCCAGTCAACCCATTTACCTGGGACAGCATTTACCATACAGCACTGCCTCGGGTGACTCATCGCTTTTTATAAGACTGTTACCGACATATTAAACAACGATAACATCTTTACATTGAAATGTTATTTAGATTATTGCACAGGAAGAGAAAATCTGGTTGTTCGTGATTTGGGTCACGTTGCTACAGACCCGACCCAGTCCTTAATTATTTCAGCATAGTTTCTATGAAAAAGGACTGTTCATTCGTTCTACGCAGGCTGGATGACGTTCTGGTCGCTTGCTAGCCAGACATTTTTCAGCTGACTCAGTCACGTCAAACATTGAACCTGGAATGACAGGACAGTAGCTGCGTTCGTTTGAGCTGGTTTTCTATTGGCATTTACTTGGGTAAGTCCATGATGATGACAGTGACGCGTGATTTTGCCTGACTCAGAAAAAAGTTATTCTGGGCACCGTTCATGTCTGGTACTAAAGAGAGCTAAATCCCAAAGTGAAACATTGTTTACGAGGTCAGAAAGGCAGACAGCTTGGCTGATACTAACGCCCCGGCTATAGCAAACTAAACGCTAGGCTGATACTAACCCCCAGCTGTACCAAACCAAACGCTAGGCTGATACTAACCCCCAGCTGTACCAAACTAAACGCTAGGCTGATATTAACCCCCGGCTGTACCAAACCAAACGCTAGGCTGATATTAACCCCCGGCTGTACCAAACCAAACGCTAGGCTGATACTAACCCACCAGCTGTACCAAACCAAACGCTAGGCTGATACTAACCCACCAGCTGTACCAAACCAAACGCTAGGCTGATACTAACCCACCAGCTGTACCAAACCAAAGGCTGATACTAACCCACCAGCTGGCTGAGGCTGATAACCCCCAGCTGTACCAAACCAAACGCTAGGCTGATACTAACCCACCAGCTGTACCAAACTAAACGCTATTCTGATATTAACCCCCGGCTACAGCAAACTAAACGCTAGGCTGATATTAACCCCCAGCTGTACCAAACCAAACACTAGGCTGATATTAACCCCCGGCTACAGCAAACTAAACGCTAGGCTGATATTAACCCTGGCCCCCAGCTAGGCTGTAACCAAACCAAACACTAGGCTGATATTAACCCCCGGCTAACCCCCCGGCTAGCAGCTGCAAACTAAACGCTAGGCTGATATTAACCCCCCCGGCTACAGCAAACTAAACGCTAGGCTGATATTAACCCCCAGCTGTACCAAACTAAACGCTAGGCTGATATTAAACCCCCCGGCTGTACCAAACTAAACGCTCGGCTGATACTAAACGCTAGGCTGGAAGAGAAAAAATAATGTGCAAGTTGAGATGATTGGGACAGCAACATGATATTTTGACGAGGCCCAGTGATCATTCGAGACAGCAAACTGATATTCTGACGAGGCCCAGTGATCATTCGAGACAGCAACTTGATATTCTGACGAGGCACAGTGATCATTCAGGACAGCAACATGATATTCTGACGAGGCACGATGATCATTCGGGACAACATGATATTCTGATGAGGCACAGTGATCATTCGGGACAGCAACATGATATTCTGACGAGGCACGGTGATCATTTTCAGATGGAACTTAACAGCCAATAGAGCACGGTTTGGAACGCTGTTCGTTCAATCAGCATCCAGGATCCAAACAAGCTGTTTTAATAATGGATCTTTGGTACCAACGTTACGGTGCGGAACACCAACCCCTAGTTAGAACCAAAATAACAATACACAAATCCCTATTTCCATGTACAGCTAAACGAACAGTTTGACAATAGCCCCTCTACTTACTGCCTGGAACGAAGTCCTCAGCCTGGAACTGGTCTGCTACCTCCGGCAGCTGGTTTCCATCCACCTCCTTCTCAAAGGACGAGTAGTAAGCCAGATCAGTCACCCACTTCCCCTCCTCGTTCTGGTAGACCACACTGTGAGAGGCTGGAACACAGACACACACACAGGGAGGACAATGAACCACACAGACCTGATGGAGACCCTGTTCTATAAACCAGGGTACCAGTGAGGATTTACTACAGCTGGACAACTTGGTACAGCTGTTAAGTCATTAAAAATAAAATCAGACAATTGTTTTCAAGTCATTAAGATGAGGGTGGATCATAGCGATATTCAATCAAATTCACCCGTTGATTTAAAACCGGTTTCACCCGGTATCGTGGTTGGTGTCTTGACGGATCGGTCCAAAATCAAGTCACATAAAACAATAATTTTCTGTCCATGAATTTATAGCAGTGTAAGTTGTTACATCATATATTAAGCATTAATCAGTTAAATTAGATATTAAACATGACCCCTGTAAGGATCCTGGGTCTAGTTGTTACATCAGATAGTTGAATGAGAGCTCAGAAATGCAGTATTAAACATGACCCATTTAGTGTCTCCTTATGTTACGGGTTGTTAAAACACTTCTCCTGACACCCTGTAAATCCCCAAAGTTGTGTTGAATAGAGACAGAAATGCAGTGTAGCATTTAGTGTAAAATGTGAAAACACACAAATCCCCAAAATGTAAAACACACAAATCCCCAAAATGTAAAACACACAAATCCCCAAAATGTAAACGATTGCAAACCGAAAGAGTCACCTTACGTTGATACTTATAAAACTACATCTATACTGCCATTAACGTGGTTCTTCAATGATGATGCATAATACTTGATGGATGCTAATCTGGTGTTAAGCTGTTTATTTACACATCATCATCATCATCATCTGATCCAGGAAGGAACTGGATGACAGTGGAGTGACTAACAGCTGTTGTGATCATGTGACACAGCAACAGCCCAAGGGTCATACATTTTTTTTTAAAAGGTGTTAGAGGAATTTCAAGAATATTTGTTATCATTTGTTACGCCAGTGAAGACCGTTGTGCACAGGGTCCCACTCGGGGGGGAACTGACTGGGTCCCACCCAGGGGGAACTGATGTTGATCATCTGTGGTCTGATTTCCAGCAGGGTCTCATTAGATTTAACAGAGAAAGCATTGAGCTCATGTTTTCGTTGCCTCTGATTGGACACCGAGGCTACCGTGGGAAATTGCGCAGGATAGACTATTGCGCAATACCAAACACTACACCTGATCATTATTCTGAATGGGGGAAAAATGACAGACTATGTATTTAACTAGGCAAGTCAGTTAGTACCGGGGACACCACACAGGGAGCCGTTAGTACCGGGGACACCACACAGGGAGCAGTTTAGACATTTACACAGGGAGCCGTTAGTACCGGGACAAACACCACACACAGGGAGCCGTTAGTACCGTACCGGGGACACCCAAAAGTTAGTACCGGGGACAACACAGGGACACACAGGGAGCCGTTAACCGGGGACACCAAAACACAGAGAGCACGTTAGGGACCTGAAACACCACACAGAGAGCCGTTAGTACCTGAAACACCACACAGGGAGCCGTTAGTACCTGAAACACCACACAGGGAGCCAGTTAGTACCTGGAAACACCACACAAACAGAGAGCCGTTTGGGACTTACCCGGTTGGAAGTCCAGGTTATCAGGACAGTGGTTCCAGTCGCTGTCAGAGTGAGAGGAGTCCTCCTGTTGGAAGCTCTGAGAGAGGTACTTCGCTTCCAGAGAGATGTAGAGGAGATCCTTCTCACCCTGACTCGTGTCTGACAGGTCAGGAGGACCAGGAGGTGCAGAGGAGTCCCCACATGGACCTCCTCTTGGCCCCAGGGCAGCAGGCCTCTCCCTCCCCTCCTCATCATCACTAAGCGAAGGAAGCACCTGGTACAGAAGGAGAAAACTCAATAACACTGTATAATTGTGTACCTTTACCTTAATTTAACTAGGATTCTTCAAATGTTTAACCCCAAGGGGCAGCATGTCCTTTAACCCCGAGGGGCAGCATGTCCTTTAACCCCGAGGGGCAGCATGTCCTTTAACCCCGAGGGGCAGCATGTCCTTTAACCCCGAGGGGCAGCATGTCCTTTAACCCCGAGGGGCAGCATGTCCTTTAACCCCAAGGGGCAGCATGTCCTTTAACCCCAAGGGGCAGCATGTCCTTTAACCCTCCCCTCATCAGGGGCAGCATGTCCTAAATGTATTGGTTAACCCCGAGGGGCAGCATGTCCTTTAACCCCGAGGGGCAGCATGTCCTTTAACCCCAAGGGGCAGCATGTCCTTTAACCCCGAGGGGCAGCATGTCCTTTAACCCCGAGGGGCAGCATGTCCTTTAACCACGAGGGGCAGCATGTCCTAAATGTATTGGTTAACCTCGAGGGGCAGCAAGTCCTTTAACCCCGAGGGGCAGCATGTCCTAAATGTATTGGTTAACCCCGAGGGGCAGCATGTCCTAAATGTATTGGTTAACCCCGAGGGGCAGCATGTCCTTTAACCCCGAGGGGCAGCATGTCCTTTAACCCCGAGGGGCAGCATGTCCTTTAACTCCGAGGGGCAGCATGTCCTAAATGTATTGGTTTGTCAGTGTACCTGAGAGAGGTGGAAGCTGCTCTGTGTGGTCTGGAGGTGAGAGGTCATGTCCTGGGGTCTCCAGTGTCCAGCACCAGTCCTCAGATATATAGAATCCAAGACACCTTGACCCTCCTCTGCCACCGTAGACTCTGTACTGTCCATGGCATCCTGCAGAACCAAACCCCCCCCCCACACACACACATAAATGGAGGGGACAAGATTATCCAAGTGTCTGTTGTATGTAACAATATCACTGCCGGTGACCGTATCACGTCCGGTAAATAGCACAGAACACGGGGTTGTGGGCGGCCAGGAGTTTTTCCTGACAGCATGACCTGACCTGGAGGAACTCCTGGCCTCTTAGGTACAACTCCTGCCACGTACACAGTCTCAGTCCACACCGGTGTTGTAATGGAAAAAGGGCCAACAGAAGACTCACCAGCGCCCCCTGTCTGTCTACGGCCATACTCCAGTTGACAGGGGACATCCTCTGGGGCCCAGCGCTGGTCTCTACAGTCCCCACCGGCCCCACACGGTCCCCCATCAGGCTGCCCCGGCTCAGCCCCAGTAGAGAGTGAGGGTCCTGGGCATTCTCTCCCGGCACGCTGGCCCCCAGGATCCCCAGCCCCCGCAGCACATCGTAGGTGGTCTGGGCCGAGGAGGAGGGTAGAGTGGACACGCCATCGTTCCCTCCCTCCTCACTCCCACTGCTCCCATCTCCTCCTCCTCCTGGTGAAGGACAGATGACCGGTTACCAACATCCACTCAGAGGTCAGCACATTCATATAAGGAAATCAGTCAATTTAAATAAATTCATTAGGCCCTAATCTAATCTGTTGTTCAGACACCTTAAAAATAAAAAAGGTAGGGGCGTGGACCAGGAAACCAGTCAGTATCTGGTGGGACCACCTCATGCAGCGAGACATCTCCTTCACATAGAGTCAGGCTGCTGATCGATCAGGCTGCTGATCGTGGCCTGTGGAATATTGTCCCATTCATTCTTCAACGGCTGTGCGAAGTCTGTGGATATTTTGGCGGGAACTGGAACACGCTGTCGTACACGTCGATACAGAACATCCCAAACAACAATGGGTGACATGTCTGGTGAGTATCCACACCATGGAATAACTGGGACATTTTCAGCTTCCAGGAACTATGTACAGATCCTTGTGACACGGGGCCATTCATTCAAACATGAGGTTTCAACTGTTCTGCCTTATTATTATACGACCATGCTGGTCATTTATGAACATTTGAACATGGACTTCAGGAAACAGCAGAGGGAACACCCCCCCATCCACATCGATGGAACAGTAGTGGAGAGGGTAGCAAGTTTTAAGTTCCTCGGCATACACATCACAGACAAACTGAATTGGTCCACTCACACAGACAGCATCGTGAGGAAGGCGCAGCAGCGCCTCTTCAACCTCAGGAGGCTGAAGAAATTCAGCTTGTCACCAAAAGCACTCACAAACTTCTACAGATGCACAATCGAGAGCATCCTGGCGGGCTGTATCACCGCCTGGTATGGCAACTGCACCGCCCTCAACCGTAAGGCTCTCCAGAGGGTAGTGAGGTCTGCACAACGCATCACCGGGGGCAAACTACCTCCCCTCCAGGACACCTACACCACCCGATGCTACAGGAAGGCCATAAAGATCATCAAGGACATCAACCACCCGAGCCACTGCCTGTTCACCCCGCTGTCATCCAGAAGGCGAGGTCAGTACAGGTGCATCAAAGCTGGGACCGAGAGACTGAAAAACAGCTTCTATCTCAAGGCCATCAGACTGTTAAACAGCCACCACTAACATTGAGTGGCTACTGCCAACACACTGTCAATGACACTGACTCTACTCCAGCCACTTTAATAATGGGAATTGATGGGAAATGATGTAAATATATCACTAGCCACTTTAAACAATGCTACCTTATATAATGTTACTTACCCTACATTATTCATCTCATATGCATACGTAGATACTGTACTCTATATCATCGACTGCATCCTTATGTAATACATGTATCACTAGCCACTTTAACTATGCCACTTGGTTTACATACTCATCTCATATGTATATACTGTACTCGATATCATCTACTGTATCTTGCCTATGCTGCTCTGTACCATCACTCATTCATATATCCTTATGTACATATTCTTTATCCCCTTACACTGTGTATAAGACAGTAGTTTTTTTGGAATTGTTAGTTAGATTACTTGTTCGTTATTACTGCATTGTCGGAACTAGAAGCACAAGCATTTCGCTACACTCGCATTAACATCTGCTAACCATGTGTATGTGACAAATAAAATTTGATTTGATTTGAACATCTTGGCCATGTTCTGTTATAATCTCCACCCGGCACAGCCAGAAGAGGACTGGCCACCCCACATAGCCTGGTTCCTCTCTAGGTTTCTTCCTAGGTTTTGGCCTTTCTAGGGAGTTTTTCCTAGCCACCGTGCTTCTACACCTGCATTGCTTGCTGTTTGGGGTTTTAGGCTGGGTATCTGTACAGCACTTTGAGATATCAGCTGATGTACGAAGGGCTATATAAAATACGTTTGATTTGAATGGCACGACAACGGACCCCAGGATCTCAAACGCAATTGTGTTCGTTGTCCGTAGTTCATGCCTGCCCATACCATAACCCCATCATGGGGCACTCTGTTCACAACGTTGACATCAGCAAAACGCAAACCGCTCACCCACACAACACCATACACGCTTTCTGAGGTTATGAGGCAAGTTGGACGTACAGTCAAATTCTCTAAAATGGCATTAGATGCCGCTTATGATAGAGAAATGAACTTTCAATTTTCCGGCAACAGCTCGTGAAGATTTCTGCAGTCAGCATGCCAATTGTAACCTTCCTCAAAATTTGAGAAATCTGTGGCATTGTGTTGGGTAAGAAAACTGCACATTTTAGAGTGGCCTTTTATTGTCCCCAGCACAAGGTGCACCTGTGTAATGATCATGATGTTTAATCAGCTTGATGATACGCCACACCTGTCAGGTGGATGGATTATCTTGGCAAAGGAGAGATGCTCACTAACAGGGATGTCAACAAATGTGTGCACAGAATTAGAGAGAAATAAGCTCATTGTGCTGTGCGTATGGAACATTCCTGGGATCTTTTATTTCAGCTCATGAAACACGGGACCTGTTACCTGTTACAGTGTTGATGACTTGGCCCTCCGCAGAGTATCTGTGTTCTAACCCAGGTAGAGGGTTACGACCAGAGTAAACTTCTTCGTCAGAGCTGCCTCCCTCCAGCCCAGGTCTGAAGCTGGGACGGTTGCTCTCCCCCACCTAACCCAGACAGACATAATGACCTCTGGTCTGACAGGCTAAAACAGGGCTGTGTTCAGTAGGACTATTTGGTAGAAAACATTTTGAAAACCAAACGCTACATCAACTTATCAAATACTGGTTTGGTTGAAAATGATTCGTACATTCTGTTTTGTAACGTTGTTCAGCTTTGTGTTTTCTGCTGAAAACCTCCAAGGTCAACCAGAAGCAGTGAGATAGAGAAACAGACAGACAGAGACATTATCATACCAGCTGTCGGGAGGTGCTGGACAGCAGGAGTCTGTGTCTGGTAGAAGTGTGTCTCCTAGCTGCCTCCAGCTCATCCTCAGTGTCCTCCTCATCACTGCCAGGACACGAGTCCATCCCTGTAGCAGCCAGCCGCACGTCAGGCATCTGGAAACCCTCAGGACAGGACAAACAATCCAATCTTAGTGAAACCAGGCTGAAATAGAATACTAATATACTGTTTAGTTTGTACAGGAAGATGAAAAAAGAATACTAGTTGTGAACAAGATCCATAGGCTGACAGAGCTGCTCTTAGTCTTCATAAATAAGGTTTCAATAAACCAGTGTTTTCCACTACATAGGAATAGCCAACCAAATAGAAGACGTAGCCAACCAGGCCCCGCCCGAGCCAGAGGCGCAGCCAACCAGGCCCCGCCCGAGCCAGAGGCGCAGCCAACCAGGCCCCGCCCGAGCCAGAGGCGCAGCCAACCAGGCCCCGCCCGAGCCAGAGGCGTAGCCAACCAGGCCCCGCCCGAGCCAGAGGCGTAGCCAACCAGGCCCCGCCCGAGCCAGAGGCGTAGCCAACCAGGCCCCGCCCGAGCCAGAGGCGTAGCCAACCAGGCCCCGCCCGAGCCAGTAGCCAACCAGGCGTAGCCAACCAGGCCCCGCCCGAGCCAGAGGCGTAGCCAACCAGGCCCCGCCCGAGCCAGAGGCGTAGCCAACCAGGCCCCGCCCGAGCCAGAGGCGTAGCCAACCAGGCCCCGCCCGGGCCAGAGGCGTAGCCAACCAGGCCCCGCCCGAGCCAGAGGCGTAGCCAACCAGGCCCCGCCCGAGCCAGAGGCGTAGCCAACCAGGCCCCGCCCAGCCAGAGGTGGTCGAAATTTGTGGAATCTGGGAAATCCTCCTGCCTTGATTCCATCCAAAACACTAAATTACTTCATCGAGTTCACCTCCCAGATTGGAAGCATTTATGCTATTGTGCAGAAAGACATTACTTTACAATTTAAATTACTGAACATGAATTCAGTGTATTGTTAGTTGTTTTGAAAATATGATCAGGATTAAGAACATTAATACTAACATTTAATCGATCTTCTTTGATATTGACCATAATCTGTTGGTGGGGGAAACTTGTGTTTTCGCTTTTCAACCCCAGCTCTGAATCCACAATATGGCATTCTTTAATGGAAGCTTCTCTAAAGTAAAACAGGGTGGTGTACCGCAGGGCAGCTCTCTAGGCCCTCTACTCTTGTCTATTTTTACCAATGACCTGCCACTGGCATTAAACAAAAGCATGCTGATGATTCAACCATAAATGCAGCTAATGGAGTCACTGAAACCCTTAACAAAAAGCTACAATCTGTTTTGGAATGGGTGGCCAGTAATAAACTGGTACTCTTGGCTAAGAGTTGAGGAAAGTGACGTTCACTCCTTGTTTTTATAATAAACATTAATGTGTTGAAAATTCCAAATTGTTAGCATAGTCAACTTACACACAGATCTGACAAACACACATACCCCCCAGCAGACATGCCACCAGGGGTCTTTTCACAGTCCCCCCAGCAGACATGCCACCAGGGGTCTTTTCACAGTCCCCCCAGCAGACATGCCACCAGGGGTCTTTTCACAGTCCCCCCACAGCAGACATGCCACCAGGGGTCTTTTCACAGTCCCCACAGCAGACATGCCACCAGGGGTCTTTTCACAGTCCCCACAGCAGACATGCCACCAGGGGTCTTTTCACAGTCCCCCCAGCAGACATGCCACCAGGGGTCTTTTCACAGTCCCCCCAGCATACAGGCCCAGAACAAATTCAAAGAAACATACAATATTATACAGAGCCATGAGTGCATGGAACTCCCATCTTATATCGCAAGTGAACAGCAAACCTGGTTTCACAAAACAAATAGCGCGACGCCTCTCCTCCATGTGAAATACATGTTGTATGTACTGACATGTACCTGATGGATAAACACACTACATGTTAATGTTTTTACATGTATGTAAATAGTAAATTATTTTGTCCGTCACGTCGGTCGTTGTGTGTCAGACCTCTGTAAGACCAGCTAGTGTCTTTGTCGGCTAACGGGGGATCCCAATAAATCAAAAAATGATACGTGGGCTAATTAATACATTTTCAATACATTTAGTTAATTCCGTACTAAGGTCAACTCATTGTTGAATTCTGTTTTCATGCCTGGATTCCGTGAGGGCCCTAATGATCATATAGGGACCAGAATAAGGCTCTCCATATAGGGACCAGAATAAGGCTCTCCATATAGGGACCAGAATAAGGCTCTCCATATAGGGACCAGAATAAGGCTCTCCATATAGGGACCAGAATAAGGCTCTCCATATAGGGACCAGAATAAGGCTCTCCATATAGGGACCAGAATAAGGCTCTCCATATAGGGACCAGAATAAGGCTCTCCATATAGGGACCAGAATAAGGCTCTCCATATAGGGACCAGAATAAGGCTCTCCATATAGGGACCAGAATAAGGCTCTCCATATAGGGACCAGAATAAGGCTCTCCATATAGGGACCAGAATAAGGCTCTCCATATAGGGACCAGAATAAGGCTCTCCATATAGGGACCAGAATAAGGCTCTCCATATAGGGACCAGAATAAGGCTCTCCATATAGGGACCAGAATAAGGCTCTCCATATAGGGACCAGAATAAGGCTCTCCATATAGGGACCAGAATAAGGCTCTCCATATAGGGACCAGAATAAGGCTCTCCATATAGGGACCAGAATAAGGCTCTCCATATAGGAGATACTGTCCTGCAGTGATGATTCACCATCTACATCAAATGTTATCATTTATCTGCAGATAATCGCAAAAAAAAGCCAAATGAACGGCTCTGTCAGCGATGCGATTCGGGAAGCTAGACTGACTGACAGTGAGGATAAAGGGAGTGACTTTGGTCTTGTCTGACAAGCCCCGACATCCCAGGAAAATAAACCTGACAATCCTTTGGTTTACTTGTCCAGATGTGGCACAGTGGACATTTAACCAGCTGTCAATCACAGCACACCTAGTCAACACAGGCTGCTCAGCTGTCAATCACAGCACACCTAGTCAACACTGGCTGCTCAGCTGTCAATCACAGCACACCTAGTCAACACTGGCTGCTCAGCTGTCAATCACAGCACAGTAAATAGCCTACTATACTCCACGACTCTGCATGGCTGGCTGCGAGAAACTCATGAAAATAAAATAAATGTGCCAAAAAAACCTACAATGACGCTAAGAGGTGGGTTCCAACTCATCGTTACCACATTACATGAGACGTGGAAATGACGTGGAAAGAAATGAGACCGCAACCGACAACAGCGCACACAAATTGGACGGGGGACACAATGCGTCAGGCGCCTGTCCTATCGACAGATCTCTAGAAGATTCTAATTGTTCATTCTAACGGGAGAGGGCTTGACGGACAAGCGAATTCAAACTTTTATAAAAAGTATCTCAGTTAATATGAGGTGGAAAACGTTACCGGCTGAAAATAAGTCTGTAACCGGCTGATTAGTCGATGCTAAATGGGAGACACAGTCTGCCCGCCTGTCCGACTGCCCGCCCGTCCGACTGCCCGACTGCCCGACTGCCCGCCCGTCCGCCCGCCCGCCCGCCCGACCGTCCGACTGCCCGCCCAACTGCCTGCCTGCCCGCCTGTAAAGTAATAAAAGTAATAATGTCATGGAGGAGTTGTATCCACCTGATCATAGTCATCCAGGAACTGGTATCTGTTCTTCTGTGGTTCTGTAGAACCGGGCTGAGATGAATAGTCTTGGTTGGCTGGCTGGTTCTGAAAATCAATACAATATTATTATTAATATAACAATATGACAAATATAAAAATAAATAATAGATGTGTCGAAGCGAGAGAGAGGATTAAGAAAGCAGGAAGCGAGAGAGAGGATTAAGAAAGCAGGAAGCGAGAGAGAGGATTAAGAAAGCAGGAAGCGAGAGAGAGGATTAAGAAAGCAGGAAGCGAGCGAGAGAGAGGATTAAAAAAGCAGGAAGCGAGAGAGAGGATTAAGAAAGCAGGAAGAGAGAGAGAGGATTAAGAAAGCAGGAAGAGAGAGAGAGAGAGAGAGGATTAAGAAAGCAGGAAGAGAGAGAGAGAGAGAGGATTAAGAAAGCAGAGCGAGAGAGAGAGAGAGAGAGAGAGGATTAAGAAAGCAGGAAGCGAGAGAGAGAGAGAGATTAAGAGCAGGATTAGAGAGAGAGAGGATTAAGAAAGCAGGAAGAGAGAGAGAGAGAGGATTAAGAAAGCAGGAAGAGAGAGGATTAAGAGAGAGAGAGAGGATTAAGAAAGCAGGAAGCGAGAGAGAGAAGATTAAGAAAGCAGGAAGAGAGAGAGAGAGGATTAAGAAAGCAGGAAGCAGGAGAGAGAGAGAGAGAGAGGATTAAGAAAGCAGGAAGCAGGAGAGAGAGAGAGAGAGGATTAAGAAAGCAGGAAGAGAGAGAGAGAGAGGATTAAGAAAGCAGGAAGAGAGAGAGAGAGGATTAAGAAAGCAGGAAGCGAGAGAGAGAGAGGATTAAGAAAGCAGGATTAGAGAAAGAGGATTAAGAAAGCAGGAAGAGAGAGAGAGAGAGGATTAAGAAAGCAGGAAGCAGGAGAGAGAGAGAGAGGATTAAGAAAGCAGGAAGCGAGAGGAGAGAGAGAGAGGATTAAGAAAGCAGGAAGAGAGAGAGAGGATTAAGAAAGAGGAGAGAGAGAGGATTAAGAAAGCAGGAAGAGGATTAAGAAAGCAGAGAGAGAGAGAGAGGATTAAGAAAGCAGGAAGCGAGAGAGAGAGAGGATTAAGAAAGCAGGAAGAGAGAGAGAGAGGATTAAGAAAGCAGGAAGCGAGAGAGAGAGAGAGAGGAGAAAGCAGGAAAGCAAAGAGAGAGAGGATTAAGAAAGCAGGAGAGAGAGAGAGGATTAAGAAAGCAGGAAGCGAGAGAGAGAGAGAGGATTAAGAAAGCAGGAAGAGAGAGAGAGAGGATTAAGAAAGCAAAGGAGAGAGAGAGGATTAAGAAAGCAGGAAGAGAGAGAGAGGATTAAGAAAGCAGGAGCGAGAGAGAGAGAGGATTAAGAAAGCAGGAGCGAGAGAGAGGATTAGAAAGCAAGCAGGGAGAGAGAGAGGATTAGAAAGCAGGGAGAGAGAGAGGATTAGAAAGCAGGGAGAGAGAGAGAGAGGATTAGAAAGCAGAGAGGAGAGAGAGGAGAGGATTAGGAAAGCAGCAGAGAGAGAGAGAGGATTAGAAAGCAGGAGAGAGAGAGAGAGAGGATTAAGAAAGCAGGAGCGAGAGAGAGAGAGAGGATTAAGAAAGCAGGGAGAGAGAGAGAGGAGAGAGGATTAGAAAGCAGGGAGAAGCAGGATTAGAAAGCAGAGAGAGAGAGGATTAGAAAGCAGGAAGAGAGAGAGAGAGAGGATTAAGAAAGCAAAGAGAGAGAGAGAGGATTAGAAAGCAGAGAGAGAGAGGATTAGAGAGAGAGAGGATTAAGAAAGAGGAGAGAGAGAGGATTAAGAAAGCAGCGAGAGAGAGAGAGGATTAAGAAAGCAGGAAGAGAGAGAGAGAGGATTAAGAAAGCAGGGAGAGAGAGAGAGGATTAAGAAAGCAGGGGAGAGAGAGAGAGGATTAAGAAAGCAGGGAGAGAGAGAGAGGATTAGAAAGCAGGAGAGAGAGAGAGGATTAGAAAGCAGGAAAGCAGGAGAGAGAGAGAGGATTAGAAAGCAGGAGAGAGAGAGAGGATTAGAAAGCAGGGAGAGAGAGAGAGGATTAGAAAGCAGGAAGAGAGAGAGAGAGAGGATTAGAAAGCAGAGGATTAAGAGAGGAGAGAGAGGATTAGAAAGCAGGGAGAGAGAGGATTAGAAAGCAGGGAGAGAGAGAGGATTAGAAAGCAGGGAGAGAGAGAGGATTAGAAAGCAGGGAGAGAGAGAGGATTAGAAAGCAGGGAGCGAGAGAGGATTAGAAAGCAGGGAGCGAGAGAGGATTAGAAAGCAGGGAGCGAGAGAGGATTAGAAAGCAGGGACAGAGAGGATTAGAAAGCAGGGAGAGAGAGCGGTTGCTTTACAGCATCAGGTATCTCCTGTCCCTCCACCCGTCCTCTCTGCATGGCAGGATTCACCAGCTGGTTTAAGTACAGGTCCAGATCTTCATCCTGCAGGTCGTTCACGTCGTCATCTGGGGATCAAACAGATCAATAATCAACAGAACGACAAACACAACACACAGCTATAACCCCCACCAGAGAGGAGTTCAGACACAATACACAGCTATGACCCCCACCAGAGAGGTGTTCAGACACAACACACAGCTATAACCCCCACCAGAGAGGAGTTCAGACACAACACACAGCTATAACCCCCACCAGAGAGGAGTTCAGACACAACACACAGCTATAACCCCCACCAGACCAGAGAGGAGAGTTCAGACACAACACACAGCTATAACCCCCCAGAGAGAGGAGTTCAGACACAACACACAGCTATAACCCCCACCAGAGAGAGAGTTCAGACACAACACACAGCTATAACCCCCACCAGAGAGGAGTTCAGACACAACACACACACCAGAGTTCAGACACAACACACAGCCCCCACAGCAGACACAAACAGCCCCCACCAGAGAGGAGTTCAGACACAACACACAGCTATAACCCCCACCAGAGAGGTGTTCAGACACAACACACAGCTATAACCCCCACCAGAGAGGTGTTCAGACACAACACACAGCTATAACCCCCACCAGAGAGGAGTTCAGACACAACACACAGCTATAACCCCCACCAGAGAGGAGTTCAGACACAACACACAGCTATAACCCCCACCAGAGAGGAGTTCAGACACAACACACAGCTATAACCCCCACCAGAGAGGTGTTCAGACACAATACACAGCTATAACCCCACCAGAGAGGAGTTCAGACACAACACACAGCTATAACCCCCACCAGAGAGGTGTTCAGACACAACACACAGCTATAACCCCCACCAGAGAGGAGTTCAGACACAACACACAGCTATAACCCCCACCAGAGAGGGAGTTCAGACACAACACACAGCTATAACCCCCACCAGAGAGGAGAGGAGTTCAGACACAACACACAGCTATAACCCCCACCAGAGAGGAGTTCAGACACAACACACAGCTAGGAGTTCAACACAACCCCAGCTATAACCCCCACCAGAGAGGAGTTCAGACACAACACACAGCTATAACCCCACCAGACCAGAGAGGTGTTCAGACACAACACACAGCTATAACCCCCACCAGAGAGGAGAGGAGTTCAGACACAACACACAGCTATAACCCCCACCAGAGAGGAGTTCAGACACAACACACAGCTATAACCCCCACCAGAGAGGTGTTCAGACACAACACACAGCTATAACCCCCACCAGAGAGGAGTTCAGACAACACACAGCTATAACCCCAACACCAGCTATAACCCCCACCAGAGAGGAGTTCAGACACAACACACAGCTATAACCCCCACCAGAGAGAGACACAACACACAGTTAACCCCCACCAGAGGTGTTCACAACACACAGCTATAACCCCCACCCAGAGAGGTGTTCAGACACAACACACAGCTATAACCCCCACCAGAGAGGTGTTCAGACACAACACACAGCTATAACCCCCACCAGAGAGGAGTTCAGACACAACACACAGCTATAACCCCCACCAGAGAGGAGTTCAGACACAACACACAGCTATAACCCCCACCAGAGAGGTGTTCAGACACAACACACAGCTATAACCCCCACCAGAGAGGAGGTGTTCAGACACAACACACAGCTATAACCCCCACCAGAGAGGTGTTCAGACACAACACACAGCTATAACCCCCACCAGAGAGGTGTTCAGACAACACACAGCTATAACCCCCACCAGAGAGGTGTTCAGACACAACACACAGCTATAACCCCCACCAGAGAGGTGTTCATACACAGCTATAACCCCCACCAGAGAGGTGTTCAGACACAACACACAGCTATAACCCCCACCAGAGAGGAGTTCAGACACAACTATAACCCCCACCAGAGAGAGCTATAACACACAGCTATAACCCCCACCAGAGAGGAGTTCAGACACAACACACAGCTATAACCCCCACCAGAGAGGAGTTCAGACACAACACACAGCTATAACCCCCACCAGAGAGGTGTTCAGACAACACACAGCTATAACCCCCACCAGAGAGGAGTTCAGACAACACACAGCTATAACCCCCACCAGAGAGGAGTTCAGACAACACACAGCTATAACCCCCACCAGAGAGGAGTTCAGAAAGGTGAATGTTCACAACGTTGTAGATAGAAATGAAATGCATAGAGCTGGCCCAATTTCCTATTGACAACAAAACCCCCCATGTCTGTTCTACACTATCCATTTCTACGTGAATGGTCAGTAACGTTGCATCTTCCCGAATAAATCAAATCAAATTTATTTATATAGCCCTTCGTACATCAGCTCCGCCCACAACCGTAAAGCTCTCCAGAGGGTAGTGAGGTCTGCACAACGCATCACCGGGGGCAAACTACCTGCCCTCCAGGACACCTACACCACCCGATGTTACAGGAAGGCCATAAAGATCATCAAGGACATCAACCACCCGAGCCACTGCCTGTTCACCCCGCTATCATCCAGAAGGCGAGGTCAGTACAGGTGCATCAAAGCTGGGACCGAGAGACTGAAAAACAGCTTCTATCTCAAGGCCATCAGACTGTTAAACAACCACCACTAACATTGAGTGGCTGCTGCCAACACACTGACAATGACACTGACTCAACTCCAGCCACTTTAATAATGGGAATTGATGGGAAATGATGTAAATATATAAACAATGCTACCTTATATAATGTTACTTACCCTACATTATTCATCTCATATGCATACGTAGATACTGTACTCTATATTATCGACTGCATCCTTATGTAATACATGTATCACTAGCCACTTTAACTATGCCACTTGGTTTACATACTCATCTCATATGTATATACTGTACTCGATATCATCTACTGTATCTTGCCTATGCTGCTCTGTACCATCACTCATTCATATATCCTTATGTACATATTCTTTATCCCCTTACACTGTGTATAAGACAGTAGTTGTGGAATTGTTAGTTAGATTACTTGTTGGTTATTACTGCATTGTCGGAACTAGAAGCACAAGCATTTCGCTACACTCGCATTAACATCTGCTAACCATGTGTATGTGACAAATAAAATTGGATTTGATTTGAGAAACCCAGCCTAAAACCCCAAACAGCAAGCAATGCAGGAGTAGAAGCACGGTGGCTAGGAAAAACTCCCTAGAAAGGCCAAAACCTAGGAAGAAACCTAGAGAGGAACCAGGCTATGTGGTGTGGCCAGTCCTCTTCTGGCTGTGCCGGGTGGAGATTATAACAGAACATGGCCAAGATGTTCAAATGTTCATAAATGACCAGCATGGTCCAATAATAATAAGGCAGAACAGTTGAAACTGGAGCAGCAGCACGGTCAGGTGGACTGGGGACAGCAAGGAGTCATGTCAGGTAGTCCTGGGGCATGGTCCTAGGGCTCAGGTCCTCCGAGAGAGTAAGCCTCATGCTGTGCTATGAAAGGGGTGGGGCCTCACCTGTGACATCACTGTTCATGCTGTCCACAGACATGAGCTTCTCATTGGCCAGGAAGCTGGAGACACTCCCACTGAAGCGGTCGCTGTCGGCTCCGTCACTGGCCAGACTCTGGTCGTCCACGGTACCTGGGAGGGATCGGACCTGGATCACAGAGACAGAATTACAACTACATTCTGGTATCATGCGAGGCCACCACCCATACTGGACCCTAAAGGGGAGGCCACCACCCATACTGGACCCTAAAGGGGAGGCCACCACCCATACTGGACCCTAAAGGGGAGGCTACCACCCATACTGGACCCCAAAGGGGAGGCTAGGCACCCATACTGGACCCTAAAGGTCTAGCACCCATACTGGACCCTAAAGGTCTGGACAGGGAGAGGCTACCACCCATACTGGACCCTAAAGGGGTGGCTACCACCCAAACTCGACCCTAAAGGGGTGGCTACCACCCATAATGGACCCTAAAGGTCTGGACAGGGGAGGCTACCACCCATACTGGACCCTGAAGGAGGAGGCTACCACCCATACTGGACCCTAAAGGGGAGGCTACCACCCATACTGGACCCTAAAGGTCTGGACAGGGGGAAGGAGAGGTGGCTACCACCCATATTGTACCCTAAAGGCCTGGGCAGGAGGAGGCTACCACCCATACTGTACCCTAAAGGCCTGGGCAGGAGGAGGCTACCACCCATACTGGACCCTAAAGGAGAGGCTACCACCCATACTGGACCCTAAAGGTCTGGACAGGGGGAAGGAGAGGTGGCTACCACCCATACTGTACCCTAAAGGCCTGGTCAGGAGAGGGTACCACCCATACTGGACCCTAAAGGTCTAGACAGGGGGGGGAGGCTACCACCCATACTGGACCCTAAAGGTCTAGACAGGGGAGGCTACCACCCATACTGGACCCTAAAGGTCTAGACAGGGGAGGGTACCACCCATACTGGACCCTAAAGGTCTAGACAGGGGGAGGCTACCACCCATACTGGACCCTAAAGGGGAGGCTACCACCCATACTGGACCCTAAAGGTCCGGACAGGGGAGGGTACCACCCATACTGGACCCTAAAGGCCTGGGCAGGGGGAAGGAGAGGTGGCTACCACCCATACTGGACCCTAAAGGAGAGGCTACCACCCATACTGGACCCTAAAGGAGAGGCTACCACCCATACTGGACCCTAAAGGTCCCTAGACCAGGTCTAGACAGGGGAGGCTACCACCCATACTGGACCCTAAAGGTCTAGACAGGGGGAGGCTACCACCCATACTGGACCCTAAAGGTCTAGACATAGAGGCACCACCCATACTGGACCCTAAAGGATCTGATAGGACATCACTGATCTCAACATAGTGAAGGCAGGCTACCACCCATACTGGACCCTAAAAGGTCAGGACCAGGCAAGGAGACGGACATCACTGATCTATCACAGTGAAGGACAGAGACCAGCCTGATACCTTTAGATCCATAAAGTCCCTATTAACCAGGTTGGTGAAGGACAGAGACCAGACATCACTGATCCCGTGAAGGACAGGAGCCTGAGACTGATAGGGAGATGAGAAATTCAGTTAGTTGGTTTGTTAGCTAACATAGCACACCAGCCTGACGGACATCACTGATCTATCAACTAGTGAAGGACAGAGACCAGCCTGACGGACATCACTGATCTATCAACTAGTGAAGGACAGAGACCAGCCTGACGGACATCACTGATCTATCAACTAGTGAAGGACAGAGACCAGCCTGACGGACATCACTGATCTATCAACTAGTGAAGGACAGAGACCAGCCTGACGGACATCACTGATCTATCAACTAGTGAAGGACAGAGACCAGCCTGGTGGACATCACTGATCTATCAACTAGTGAAGGACAGAGACCAGCCTGGTGGACATCACTGATCTATCAACTAGTGAAGGACAGAGACCAGCCTGATGGACATCACTGATCTATCAACTAGTGAAGGACAGAGTTAATCAAGACCACGTGGTACATCAGGTTTACCTCTCAATAATAAAACTACCACTACTAATAATACCACCACCACTACTAATAATACTACTACTACCACTACTAATAATACTACCACCACCACTATGGGGAGGCAGGGAAGCCTAGTGGTTAGAGCATTGGGAAGGTTGCAAGTTAAAGTCCCCGAGCTGACAAGGTACAAATCTGTTGTTCTGCCCCCTGAACAGGCAGTTAACCCACTGTTCCTAGGCAGTCATTGAAAATAAGAATTTGTTCTTAACTGACTTGCCTGGATAAATAAAGGTAAAATAAATAAAACTAATAAGACTAATAATAATAATACTACCACCACTAATAATAATACTGCCACTACTACCACCGCTGCTAATAATAATACTACCACGACTACTAATACTACCACCACCACCACTACTAATACTACTACTACCACCACCACCACCACCACTAATACTACCACTAATAATCATAATACTAATACTACCACCAAACTAATACTACACCACTACTAATAAATAATAATAATACCACCAAAATAATAATACTACTACTACCAAATAATAATAATACTACCACCACTACTAATACTACCACTAAAAATAATACTACTACTACTAATAAATGCTATTTATCAGACGCTTTTATCCAAAACCACTTAGTGACGTGTGGATACCATTTGACTTATGGGTGGCCCCTGGAATCGAACCCACAACCCTGGCATTGCATGCACCATGCTCTACCAACTGAGCCACACAAAACCACAAACCAAGGTAAATGGTACAGTGTTACCGTCTCTATGGTCAGAGTGTCTTGCAGGGAGAGGTTCAGTCTGGGTGTTGGGGCCGAGGGAGGAGGCTCTAGTCCTGGGCTCTGTCTCGTCCAGATTCACCTTCACCAGCATGTCTGAGAACCGGTTGGCTGCTATGAAGTCATCTGCATCATCTCTGAGAGGTGGAGAGAGAGAGAGGGGATCCATGTGAGCAACATCATTCACTGAAGCAAACATGGGGGATATTCACATCCCAAACCGCATGATAAAGCACTGGGGGACGGCAGTACACCGTGTGGTAAAGCACTGGGCAACGGCAGGACGCTGTGAGGTAAAGCAGGACGCAGTGCGGTAAAGCACTGGGGGACGGCAGTACACCGTGAGGTAAAGCACTGGGGACGGCAGTACGCTGTGAGGTAAAGCACTGGGGAACGGCAGTACGCTGTGAGGTAAAGCAGGACGCAGTGCGGTAAAGCACTGGGGGACAGTACGCTGTGAGGTAAAGCAAAGCACTGGGGAGGACGGCAGGACGCTGTGGGGAGGTACACCGTGAGGTAAAGCACTGGGGGACGGCACTAAAGCACTAAAGCACTGGGGACGGCAGTACACGTGGGGACGCAGCCGTGAGGTAAAGTACGCTGTGAGGTAAAGCACTGGGGAACGGCAGGACGCTGTGAGGTAAAGCACTGGGGAACGGCAGGACGCCGTGCGGTAAAGCACTGGGGAACGGCAGGACGCCGTGAGGTAAAGCACTGGGGAACAGCAGGACGCTGTGAGGTAAAGCACTGGGGACGGCAGTACACCGTGAGGTAAAGCACTGGGGAACGGCAGGACGCCTTAACCCTGCATTTCTCTGGTTCTCCTACATTTTTCAACTTCAGAGAACAATGTGCTCCTTGGAAAACAAGTCAGCATAGAGCCCTGCATGACATGACTTCCACGGCTGCTAAAACAAACTCCTGATACTCACAGCTCATCTTTGAAGCTGAGGGCGAATTGTCCCTGCTCCTTGTTGTTGGACTGAGAGTTAGCCAGAGAGAGCCGTCCGTCCTCCAGATATGACGCCTGGACAGCATTTACTCTGGAGAGAAAGGAGTGAGATTCATTTATAGCAGTCAGATCGTTATGAACACTGATCAGAGCTACATAACGGTAATGCTGCTTTAGAAGGTCCTGAGCCAGAACCCCTATAGTTCTGCAGGGCCTTGTGTTCCAGTGACAGGTACTGAGCCAGAACCCCTATAGTTCTGCAGGGCCTTGTGTTCCAGTGACAGGTACTGAGCCAGAACCCCTATAGTTCTGCAGGGTACTGAGCCAGAACCCCTATAGTTCTGCAGGGCCTTGTGTTCCAGTGACATTGCTGCTGATGTTAAGTGGTGCTGCTGACCCACCTGTTGTCGGCCCCAGCTCTAATTTTAGCCACGGTGGAGGCAGCTACGGGCAGCCCCAGGGTGGAGGCCAGGGTGATGTTCCCCAGGGTGGCACGGCTGCTGCCCACAGAGCTAGACAGGAAACTGGGGAATGCCTCATCCTCGATGTTGCTGAAACTCTCGGTCATGATGTTGGGCTACGGTTAGGCCCGCTACCTCAGGTTCTACTGCAGACCATCAACTGAGTGGAGAGAAAGACAAAAAAAAATCATCACAATTGCTGATAAACATGTCAGTCAGACGAGCAACACCGCAGTTCATAGTGGAAAGTGTGTTGTAGTTCAAACAAACACTGACATCCTCCTTGTGATGTTCAAAGACT
The DNA here is from genome assembly GCF_018296145.1 of Oncorhynchus tshawytscha. NCBI lineage: Eukaryota > Metazoa > Chordata > Actinopteri > Salmoniformes > Salmonidae > Oncorhynchus > Oncorhynchus tshawytscha. Next base: position 291,709 of record NW_024609781.1, read on the forward strand.
CTGAAATACCCAGTCAACTCACTCCAGTCCAAACTCAAGCAACAAGTTAACCAACAACACAAAGTAAAACAAGATACTGTCACATTGTCCCATCTAGATGAATATTAGATGGACAGATAAATGTAGTCAATGTAGCCAGTCATTTTTGTTTTGTCGTTGTGGCCTGACAAAACATAACTTGTGTTGACACGGAGGAAAGTTTGTCAAGGCAAGTTATAGTTAACTACAAACACTTTAACCAAAGTGGATGTACACACAAATAAACCTTTTATCTAACTTACTGAATAGTTTAAGGCCAGGACTTTCCCCAAAATACCGAAAGTAAACAGCGTTACAATGTTCACAACAAATGAAGAAGCTTCTTCTCTCCCGGAGTGAAAACCGACGAGACGGAGCCGCAAGACACCGTAACCTTACTGTTTCTAAAGTAACAACACGTTTAAGTGATTATTTCGCTACACAATTAACTAAAAGTTAAGAGAATTATCTATTTTCATAGCCAGTTGTAAGTGTAACGTATTTTGTCGGTAACGAACTGTAGCAGGAGCCTCGGAGAAACACTGTATTCGGTTGGACCAATCACAGGAAGCCCGCGCTAAGCGACCATCACTATGGGCGGGACGGAGGCAGGAAAGAGACGTTTTGATTGGACTAACCTCTTTGACCGTGTGAAAGGATGTATCACCATTGGATTGTTATCTTGTCATTTAACTATAATTAGTTCAATTGTAGAGGCCTATTCACATACATATATATATATATATATATATATATATTCTGAAAGTATAGCATTGGATTTAAGTGCTTCTCATCACTAATTGTTGTCATTTCTAGTTAAATTGTATATTATTTTTGCTCATGAAATGTATATGATATATATTCAAAATGTGTAGCACTTGTTGCAGATTCAATAGGATCCATACCATATCATCCATCCTAAGTCTAAGGAGTGGTCAGGAACTTGCAGGAGTATCATATGTTCCCCACAGCAGCTGCAGCCATCACTTGGCTAGTTGACAGCTGCACAGTCAATACAACACACCATACCAATGCTGACCGACTCCCATCTTTCTACAGACTTCAAAGATACTTGCTGTGATTTGTGTACAGTATGAGAAGGACAAGACAGTTTCATGAGAGAAACCCAGTGTTAGAATGTAAAGTGCCCAGGGCCCTCAGTCTGATAGTTTCATGAGAGAAACCCAGTGTTAGAATGTAAAGTGCCCAGGGCCCTCAGTCTGATAGTTTCATGAGAGAAACCCAGTGTTAGAATGTAAAGTGCCCAGGGCCCTCAGTCTGATCGTTTCATGAGAGAAACCCAGTGTTAGAATGTAAAGTGCTCAGGGATTTCAGAACAGAATCCAGGCTCAGACCATGTGATGCCTCTGGATCACTATGTATTACTCTAAAGGCTGATTCACATGGTAGTCAGTCATGGATGACACATTGTGAGTGTATAGGCTGATTCACATGGTAGTCAGTCATGGATGACACATTGTGAGTGCACACATGGGATACACAGCTACATTGTATAACCGCGTTGGGTTTTAATGTTACTGTGGTGATGGTATAGTCAGTTTTGACATTTAAATGAGCATTTATTCTTTAAAATCTCTCATATGCATCGACTAGCCCCCATTTCATTAATGCAACAACATTAGGCTTGAAATTAAACACACACACAGGAATAACACACGCAATAATTACACCCACACAAATAACACCCACAGGAATTACTCCCACATGAATTACTCCCACAGGAATTACACCCACATGAATTACACCCACATGAATTACACCCACAGGAATTACTCCCACATGAATTACTCCCACAGGAATTACACCCACATGAATTACACCCACATGAATTACTCCCACATGAATTACTCCCACATGAATTACACCCACATGAATAACACACGCAGGAATTACACCCACATGAATTACACCCACATGAATAACACCCACATGAATAACACACGCAGGAATTACACCCACATGAATAACACCCACATGAATAACACCCACAGGAATTACACCCACAGGAATTACACCCACATGAATTACACCCACAGGAATTACACCCACATGAATTACACCCACACGAATAACACACGCAGGAATTACACCCACATGAATAACACACGCAGGAATTACACCCACATTAATTACTCCCACAGGAATTACACCCACATGAATAACACACGCAGGAATTACACCCACAGGAATTACACCCACATGAATTACACCCACACGAATAACACACGCAGGAATTACACCCACATGAATAACACACGCAGGAATTACACCCACATTAATTACTCCCACAGGAATTACACCCACATGAATAACACACGCAGGAATTACACCCACAGGAATTACACATGCAGGAATTACACACGCAGGAATTACACCCACAGGAATTACACCCACATGAATAACACACGCAGGAATTACACCCACAGAGCCACGGTCTTGTAAAGACACATTCCAACACAGTGATGTGAGTTTGAACCGCAGGCACCGTAGTAAACCAGCATGTTGGTTTTTAATTAAATAAAAACCAAGATCAAATATATCTAGAGAATCATCACTCACAGCTCTGGGAGACTACACCTGGGCCGACTGCCAGGGAGGCAGACTGCCAGGGAGGAGAATTGTCAGTCAGCACTAGGGCTGTTTACATATGGAGGGACTATCGTAAACAAAATGTCTAAGAAATCATTACATTTTTGCTCATGAAGATTCACTGGTTTTATGCACCAACCAAACTGTTCTGGGAGAGGGGAAGGTCTTCTTCTGATTAGTCACTAAGAAGAAGAGTATCCTCCCAGTCAGCTGTGTTCAGGCAGGGTGTTGAGGGCTCTAGAGGGTCAGCCATGTTCAGGCAGGATGTTGAGGGCTCTAGAGGGTCAGTGTTGAGGGGTCTGGAGGGTCAGTCGTGTTCAGGCAGGGTGTTGAGGGCTCTAGAGGGTCAGTGTTGAGGGGTCTGGAGGGTCAGTGGTGTTCAGGCAGGGTGTTGAGGGCTCTAGAGGGTCAGTGGTGTTCAGGCAGGGTGTTGAGGGCTCTAGAGGGTCAGTGGTGTTCAGGCAGGGTGTTGAGGGCTCTAGAGGGTCAGTGGTGTTCAGGCAGGGTGTTGAGGGCTCTAGAGGGTCAGTCGTGTTCAGGCAGGGTGTTGAGGGTTCTAGAGGGTCAGTCGTGTTCAGGCAGGGTGTTGAGGGCTCTAGAGGGTCAGTCGTGTTCAGGCAGGGTGGTGAGGGCTCTAGAGTGTGAGTACAGTCTGTGCAGGGACAGAGGGGATTGGGGGGCTGGCCATGGATGGCCATGGGGGACTGGGGGAGCTGGCTGTGGGGGCTGAACTGGGCATCAGAGTGCTCTATCAGAGAAGGGGGGCAGCAGGTGGCCGTACCTGGACCCTGCCCTGGGGGCATCCAGAGGGGGAAGAAATACCTGAAACAACAGACAGGAACAGACAGGAAACAAGACAACAATGGGATACAAAGAAATAAACAAAAACGGAGAAATGAGAGGTGAATTAAAATAGGAAAAGGGGGGACGTGAACAGGCTACGTCAGCTGTACAGAACAGAATAAAGGGGGAGGACGTGAACAGGCTACGGCAGCTGTACAGAACAGAATAAAGGGGAGGGTAAGAGGAGGTGCAGAAGACACTGTATTCAGCAGAACACAGACACATTAACACAACAGGAGACACTGTATTCAGCAGAACTAACAGAAGACATTGTATTCAGCAGAACACAGACACATTAACACAACAGAAGACTATGTGGTAAGGTATTCAGCAGAACTAACAGAAGACACTATATTCAGCAGAACACAGACACATTAACACAGAAGAAGACTATGTGGTAAGGTATTCAGCAGAACTAACAGGAGACTGTGTGGTAAGGTATTCAGCAGAACTAACAGGAGACTATGTAGTAAGGTATTCATTCATTCAGCAGAACTAACAGGAGATTATGTGGTAAGGTATTCAGCAGAACTAACAGGAGACTGTGTGGTAAGGTATTCAGCAGAACTAACAGGAGACTGTGTGGTAAGGTATTCAGCAGAACTAACAGGAGACTGTGTGGTAAGGTATTCAGTAGAACTAACAGGAGACTGTGTGGTAAGGTATTCAGCAGAACTAACAGGAGACTATGTGGTAAGGTATTCAGCAGAACTAACAGGAGACTGTGTGGTAAGGTATTCAGCAGAACTAACAGGAGACTGTGTGGTAAGGTATTCAGCAGAACTAACAGGAGACTGTGTGGTAAGGTATTCAACAGGAGACTGTGTGGTAAGGTATTCAGCAGAACTAACAGGAGACTGTGTGGTAAGGTATTCAGCAGAACTAACAGGAGACTGTGTGGTAAGGTATTATTCAGCAGAACTAACAGGAGACTGTGTGGTAAGGTATTCATTCATTCAGCAGAACTAACAGGAGACTATGTGGTAAATTCAGCAGAACTAACAGGAGATGGTAAGGTATTCAGCAGAACTAACAGGAGACTGTGTGGTAAGGTATTCAGCAGAACTAACAGGAGACTATGTGGTAAGGTATTCAGCAGAACTAACAGGAGACTGTGTGGTAAGGTATTCAGTAGAACTAACAGGAGACTATGTGGTAAGGTATTCAGTAGAACTAACAGGAGACTGTGTGGTAAGGTATTCAGCAGAACTAACAGGAGACTGTGTGGTAAGGTATTCAGCAGAACTAACAGGAGACTATGTGGTAAGGTATTCAGCAGAACTAACAGGAGACTGTGTGGCAAGGTATTCATTCATTCAGCAGAACTAACAGGAGACTATGTGGTAAGGTATTCAGCAGAACTAACAGGAGACTGTGTGGTAAGGTATTCAGCAGAACTAACAGGAGACTGTGTGGTAAGGTATTCAGCAGAACTAACAGGAGACTGTGTGGTAAGGTATTCAGCAGAACTAACAGGAGACTGTGTGGTAAGGTATTCAGCAGAACTAACAGGAGACTGTGTGGTAAGGTATTCAGCAGAACTAACAGGAGACTGTGTGGTAAGGTATTCATTCATTCAGCAGAACTAACAGGAGACTGTGTGGTAAGGTATTCATTCATTCAGCAGAACTAACAGGAGACTGTGTGGTAAGGTATTCAGCAGAACTAACAGGAGACTGTGTGGTAAGGTATTCAGCAGAACTAACAGGAGACTGTGTGGTAAGGTATTCAGCAGAACTAACAGGAGACTGTGTGGTAAGGTATTCAGCAGAACTAACAGAAGACACTGTATTCAGCAGAACTAACAGGAAGACTATGTGTAAGGTATTCAGCAGAAGGTATTCAGCAGAACTAACAGGAGACTATGTGGTAAGGTATTCAGCAGAACTAACAGGAGACTGTGTGGTAAGGTATTCAGCAGAACTAACAGGAGACTATGTGGTAAGGTATTCAGCAGAACTAACAGGAGACTGTGTGGTAAGGTATTCAGCAGAACTAACAGGAGACTGTGTGGTAAGGTATTCAGCAGAACTAACAGGAGACTGTGTGGTAAGGTATTCAGCAGAACTAACAGGAGACTGTGTGGTAAGGTATTCAGCAGAACTAACAGGAGACTATGTGGTAAGGTATTCAGCAGAACTAACAGGAGACTGTGTGGTAAGGTATTATTCATTCAGCAGAACTAACAGGAGACTGTGTGGTAAGGTATTCAGCAGAACTAACAGGAGACTGTGTGGTAAGGTATTCAGCAGAACTAACAGGAGACTGTGTGGTAAGGTATTCAGCAGAACTAACAGGAGACTGTGTGGTAAGGTATTCAGCAGAACTAACAGGAGACTGTGTGGTAAGGTATTCAGCAGAACTAACAGGAGACTATGTGGTAAGGTATTCAGCAGAACTAACAGGAGACTGTGTGGCAAGGTATTCAATTCAGCAGAACTAACAGGAGACTATGTGGTAAGGTATTCAGCAGAACTAACAGGAGACTGTGTGGTAAGGTATTCAGCAGAACTAACAGGAGACTGTGTGGTAAGGTATTCAGCAGAACTAACAGGAGACTGTGTGGTAAGGTATTCAGCAGAACTAACAGGAGACTGTGTGGTAAGGTATTCAGCAGAACTAACAGGAGACTGTGTGGTAAGGTATTCAGCAGAACTAACAGGAGACTGTGTGGTAAGGTATTCAGCAGAACTAACAGGAGACTGTGTGGTAAGGTATTCAGCAGAACTAACAGGAGAGACTATGTGGTTATTCAGCAGAACTAACAGGAGACTATGTGGTAAGGTATTCAGCAGAACTAACAGGAGACTGTGTGGTAAGGTATTCAGCAGAACTAACAGGAGACTGTGTGGTAAGGTATTCAGCAGAACTAACAGGAGACTGTGTGGTAAGGTATTCAGCAGAACTAACAGGAGACTGTGTGGTAAGGTATTCAGCAGAACTAACAGGAGACTGTGTGGTAAGGTATTCAGCAGAACTAACAGGAGACTGTGTGGTAAAGGAGATTCATTATTCAGCAGAACTAACAGGAGACTGTGTGGTAAGGTATTCATTATTCAGCAGAACTAACAGGAGACTGTGTGGTAAGGTATTCAGCAGAACTAACAGGAGACTGTGTGGTAAGGTATTCAGCAGAACTAACAGGAGACTGTGTGGTAAGGTATTCAGCAGAACTAACAGGAGACTGTGTGGTAAGGTATTCAGCAGAACTAACAGGAGACTGTGTGGTAAGGTATTCAGCAGAACTAACAGGAGACTGTGTGGTAAGGTATTCAGCAGAACTAACAGGAGACTGTGTGGTAAGGTATTCAGCAGAACTAACAGGAGACTGTGTGGTAAGGTATTCAGCAGAACTAACAGGAGACTGTGTGGTAAGGTATTCAGCAGAACTAACAGGAGACTGTGTGGTAAGGTATTATTCAGCAGAACTAACAGGAGACTGTGTGGTAAGGTATTCAGCAGAACTAACAGGAGACTGTGTGGTAAGGTATTCAGCAGAACTAACAGGAGACTGTGTGGTAAGGTATTCAACTAACAGGAGACAGAACTAACAGGAGACTGTGTGGTAAGGTATTCAGCAGAACTAACAGGAGACTGTGTGGTAAGGTATTCAGCAGAACTAACAGGAGACTGTGTGGTAAGGTATTCAGCAGAACTAACAGGAGACTGTGTGGTAAGGTATTCAGCAGAACTAACAGGAGACTGTGTGGTAAGGTATTCAGCAGAACTAACAGGAGACTGTGTGGTAAGCAGAACTAACAGGAGATTCAGCAGAACTAACAGGAGACTGTGTGGTAAGGTATTCAGCAGAACTAACAGGAGACTGTGTGGTAAGGTATTCAGCAGAACTAACAGGAGACTGTGTGGTAAGGTATTCAGCAGAACTAACAGGAGACTGTGTGGTAAGGTATTCAGCAGAACTAACAGGAGACTGTGTGGTAAGGTATTCAGCAGAACTAACAGGAGACTGTGTGGTAAGGTATTCAGCAGAACTAACAGAGAGACTGTGTGGTAACAGGGACTGTGTGGTAAGGTATTCAGCAGAACTAACAGGAGACTGTGTGGTAAGGTATTCAGCAGAACTAACAGGAGACTGTGTGGTAAGGTATTCAGCAGAACTAACAGGAGACTGTGTGGTAAGGTATTCAGCAGAACTAACAGGAGACTGTGTGGTAAGGTATTCAGCAGAACTAACAGGAGACTATGTGGTAAGGTATTCAGCAGAACTAACAGGAGACTGTGTGGTAAGGTATTCAGCAGAACTAACAGGAGACTATGTGGTAAGGTATTCAGCAGAACTAACAGGAGACTGTGTGGTAAGGTATTCAGCAGAACTAACAGGAGACTGTGTGGTAAGGTATTCAGCAGAACTAACAGGAGACTGTGTGGTAAGGTATTCAGCAGAACTAACAGGAGACTGTGTGGTAAGGTATTCAGCAGAACTAACAGGAGACTGTGTGGTAAGGTATTCAGCAGAACTAACAGGAGACTGTGTGGTAAGGTATTCAGCAGAACTAACAGGAGATTCATTCAGCAGAACTAACAGGAGACTATGTGGTAAGGTATTCAGCAGAACTAACAGGAGACTGTGTGGTAAGGTATTCAGCAGAACTAACAGGAGACTGTGTGGTAAGGTATTCAGCAGAACTAACAGGAGACTGTGTGGTAAGGTATTCAGCAGAACTAACAGGAGACTGTGTGGTAAGGTATTCAGCAGAACTAACAGGAGACTGTGTGGTAAGGTATTCAGCAGAACTAACAGGAGACTGTGTGGTAAGGTATTCAGCAGAACTAACAGGAGACTGTGTGGTAAGGTATTCAGCAGAACTAACAGGAGACTGTGTGGTAAGGTATTCAGCAGAACTAACAGGAGACTGTGTGGTAAGGTATTCAGCAGAACTAACAGGAGACTGTGTGGTAAGGTATTCAGCAGAACTAACAGGAGACTGTGTGGTAAGGTATTCAGCAGAACTAACAGGAGACTGTGTGGTAAGGTATTCAGCAGAACTAACAGGAGACTATGTGGTAAGGTATTCAGCAGAACTAACAGGAGACTATGTGGTAAGGTATTCAGCAGAACTAACAGGAGACTGTGTGGTAAGGTATTCAGCAGAACTAACAGGAGACTGTGTGGTAAGGTATTCAGCAGAACTAACAGGAGACTGTGTGGTAAGGTATTCAGCAGTTTTACAGACCTGTATTGTTATATACTGCTGCTCTTTGTCTTTCTTACCGCATACTTAAAAAAAAAAAGATATTTTCTTAAAACTGCTTTGTTGATTCAGGGCTTTTAAAATCAGCATTTACCTGCTGTATTCGGGCACATGTGACAAATACAATTTGATCTAAAATAAAGCAACACCTATTAGAAGTAAGTATTGCTGAAGCAGTGGCATCCTGGTCCATGCAAGGTCACCAGGGTGCTCGCTGGTCAGCGGGCTTTAGGTTAACAGTACGCAGGCTGGTTGAGTGTCTTCAGGGCAGTCAGGCTCCGCAGGCGAGGGCTAAAGGGGATCCTCTGGCCGTTCCTGTGTGCATGCAACAAGCAGCATCCATCACGTCCAATAGACCACACAGGGATGAGTCCTTATTGAAAACGGGACAATAATACGCAAGCTAACTATTTCATTTTTTAAATTAGATTGTGTGAATGAAATTGTACAAAACACACAGTCGTGAACAAATCACAATACGATGCATTTTTTTTATCAAAGATTGGACAGGAGTACAGAAAAAGGTTGTCATTAAAAACAGAGAAACGTAACACCATACAATGTAACAGGTTAGCAGAGGCCTTTCAGAACGGAGTGGATTTTAAGGCAGAATAGGGATAATGAGGCTTTTCTTATGAACCATTATACAGTACTAGGAGAGAGAGTATAATGTCTGGAAACTGAATGTTGATGTACTGTACTAGGAGAGAGAGTATAATGTCTGGAAACTGAATGTTGATGTACAGTACTAGGAGAGAGAGTATAATGTCTGGAAACTGAATGTTGATGTACAGTACTAGGAGAGAGAGTATAATGTCTGGAAACTGAATGTTGATGTACAGTACTAGGAGTATAATGTCTGGAAACTGAATGTTGATGTACTGTACTAGGAGTATAATGTCTGGAAACTGAATGTTGATGTACAGTACTAGGAGTATAATGTCTGGAAACTGAATGTTGATGTACAGTACTAGGAGAGAGAGTATAATGTCTGTAAACTGAATGTTGATGTACAGTACTAGGGTGGAATATTGAATATAAACTGAATGTTGATGTACTGTACTAGGGTGTAATATTGAATATAAACTGAATGTTGATGTACTGTACTAGGGTGTAATATTGAATATAAACTGAATGTTGATGTACTGTACTAGGGTGGAATATTGAATATAAACTGAATGTTGATGTACAGTACTAGGGTGGAATATTGAATATAAACTGAATGTTGATGTACTGTACTAGGGTGGAATATTGAATATAACTGAATGTTGATGTACAGTACTAGGGTGGAATATTGAATATAAACTGAATGTTGATTTACTGTACTAGGGTGGAATATTGAATATAAACTGAATGTTGATGTACAGTACTAGGGTGGTGAATATAAACTGAATGTTGATGGTGGAATATTGAATATAAACTGAATGTTGATGTACAGTACTAGGGTGGAATATTGAATATAAACTGAATGTTGATGTACAGTACTAGGGTGGAATATTGAATATAAACTGAATGTTGATGTACTGTACTAGGGTGGAATATTGAATATAAACTGAATGTTGATGTACTGTACTAGGGTGGAATATTGAATATAAACTGAATGTTGATGTACTGTACTAGGGTGGAATATTGAATATAAACTGAATGTTGATGTACAGTACTAGGGTGGAATATTGAATATAAACTGAATGTTGATGTACTGTACTAGGGTGGAATATTGAATATAAACTGAATGTTGATGTACTGTACTAGGGTGTAATATTGAATATAAACTGAATGTTGATGTACTGTACTAGGGTGGAATATTGAATATAAACTGAATGTTGATGTACTGTACTAGGGTGAATATTGAATATAAACTGAATGTTGATGTACTGTACTAGGGTGTAATATTGAATATAAACTGAATGTTGATGTACTGTACTATGTTGATGGTGTAATATTGAATATAAACTGAATGTTGATGTACTGTACTAGATGGTGTAATATTGAATATAAACTGAATGTTGATGTACTGTACTAGGGTGGGTGTAATATTGAATATAAACTGAATGTTGATGTACAGTACTAGGGTGGAATATTGAATATAAACTGAATGTTGATGTACTGTACTAGGGTGTAATATTGAATATAAACTGAATGTTGATGTACTGTACTAGGGTGTAATATTGAATATAAACTGAATGTTGATGTACTGTACTAGGGTGGAATATTGAATATAAACTCAGCCATGTGTGTGTTATTAAAGCACTAGCACGTTCACCAGCCTTCAGTCATTATTTCATTCAGATTAATTGCAGATTAGCAGCCGGTTAATAGGGATTATTACCAGATTATATTCCAGATGCTCCTACAACATGCAGAGATTATGGAAACTTTTTGGTAATCATTTTATACATTGAAAATATGAACGTTTATCAATATGCCCTTCAAACATTCTACACATGCTGTTATAAGATTACATCAAAAGAGTCAATTATTCAATTTAGCAAGCTTGTATGTTTGGTCCTGGTATGTATTGAAATTCTGACAATTTCCAGGGCATTATGTGAGGACGACAGACATCTGTAATAACTAATCTAAAATGTAAAAAAAAATTATATTCTTCAAAATAACATTAATGTTCCAATCAACATAAAATTGTGTCAATAAACAATTACCAAAAATTATTGTACAATCCAAACATCAGTCTGCTGTTGTACGAACATTAAAAAACTGTAGCAAATAGCCCTCCCAAACACTCCTTTTATGACGAGCAGACAGACCTGCCACAGGGAGCAGGCCTACGTGCTGGGTCTGGCCTGCTGGGCCTTGCCACAAGCCAAGCTCTTTGCATGAGCGCAACACACAGTGTCAGTTGACCCAGGGAGGGGGGGTCAGCGCTGCAGTGTCAGTCAGGCAGGCCCAGAGAGAGTAAAGCAGTGAGGCAGTCAGTCGCCAGCTCTGGCCAGCCGGCAGAGGGCGCGGCCTCCTACCTTCCTGCAGCAGAGCCGTTCAGTGCATTCTGGGAGGTCTGGACAGTGGACCCCACCATAGTATTCATGGCACCGGGTTGTCCTGACGACCCGTTGACTGGACTTCCGTCTCCCTTCAGGATGCCTGTACACTTCCAGTTGTCCATATAGTTAGCTGGGGACCAGAAGATGGGAACCAATGAAACAGTGTAAATGTGTGGGGAACTTTCCACAGTTCCCGAGTAGACGGCCACTTCTATTTCCCTTCAGCTAAACCATTGGCTTTGAAATGACTGGATAGACTTTTAGCCCGGTCCCAAACCTGTTGGTGCTGCCTGGCCAACTAGTGGTCATTGTCAAGCTGCAGCGTAGAATGACATAATAAACTAGTGAAGTCAGTTAAAAGATGCTCTCAAACATTTAACATTTTAGCCTGAAGGTTTGAAAGGCTGAAACAGATCCCTGTTTGGTACACTACGTCATCCATTCTGTAGTTTGGTACACTACGTCATCCATTCTGTTGTTTTGGTGCACTACGTCATCCATTCTGTTGTTTTGGTACACTACGTCATCCATTCTGTTGTTTTGGTGCACTACGTCATCCATTCTGTTGTTTTGGTGCACTACGTCATCCATTCTGTTGTTTTGGTACACTACGTCATCCATTCTGTTGTTTTTGGTACACTACGTCATCCATTCTGTTTTTTGGTACACTACGTCATCCATTCTGTTGTTTTGGTACACTACGTCATCCATTCTGTTTTTTGGTACACTACGTCATCCATTCTGTTGTTTTGGTACACTACGTCATCCATTCTGTATTTTGTGCACTACGTCATCCATTCTGTTGTTTTGTGCACTACGTCATCCATTCTGTTGTTTTGGTACACTACGTCATCCATTCTGTTGTTTTGGTGCACTACGTCATCCATTCTGTTTTTTGGTACACTACGTCATCCATTCTGTTTTGTGCACTACGTCATCCATTCTGTTGTTTTGGTACACTACGTCATCCATTCTGTTGTTTTGGTGCACTACGTCATCCATTCTGTTGTTTTGGTACACTACGTCATCCATTCTGTTGTTTTGGTACACTACGTCATCCATTCTGTTGTTTTGTGCACTACGTCATCCATTCTGTTGTTTTGGTACACTACGTCATCCATTCTGTTGTTTTGGTGCACTACGTCATCCATTCTGTTTTTTGGTACACTACGTCATCCATTCTGTTTTGTGCACTACGTCATCCATTCTGTTGTTTTGGTACACTACGTCATCCATTCTGTTGTTTTGGTGCACTACGTCATCCATTCTGTTGTTTTGGTGCACTACGTCATCCATTCTGTTGTTTTGTGCAACGTCATCCATTCTGTTGTTTTGGTACACTACGTCATCCATTCTGTTGTTTTGTGCACTACGTCATCCATTCTGTTGTTTTGTGCACTATCTCTGTGTTTCGTTACTAGATCACACCAGTCATCCATTCTGTTGTTTTGTGCACTACGTCATCCATTCTGTATTTTGTGCACTACGTCATCCATTCTGTTGTTTTGGTACACTACGTCATCCATTCTGTTGTTTTGGTGCACTACGTCATCCATTCTGTTGTTTTGGTGCACTACGTCATCCATTCTGTTGTTTTGTGCACTACGTC